>NC_080163.1:43996262-44344387 GCF_950295315.1 Erinaceus europaeus
GGATAAAGCATTGGACTCTTAGGGGTCAGGCAGTGGCATGCCAGGTTAAGTGCACAAGGATCTAAGTTCGAGCCCCTGATCCCTACCTGCAGAGGGAAATTTTTGAATGGTGAAAGCTGGTGTCTTGTTTCTCTCCCTATCTCCCCCCTCTCAGTTTCTCTCTCTCTCTGTCCAATAATAAATAAAAGCATTGGACTCTTTTAAGCGTGAGGTTACAAGTTAAGTCCCTGGCAACACATGTATCAGAATGATGCTTTGGTTCTCTCTCTCCTCCTAGCTCATTAATAACCAAATAAGGCATTTGAAATAAATCATTTAAAAAAAACTAAAGTTCCATGACATTTCATTTTAAACTATTTGAATGAAGTAAGTGCTCTGTTCACTATTTTATACCTACCAGTATATAAAAGGATAAATGAATAAATCATGACACAAATAAGAAGGGAGAGACAGAGAGGTATCTGCAGCAGTGCTGTTTGACTGTTGGTGAAGCTTTCCCCAGCCACCACCACCACTGCAAGTGGGGACCAGGGGCTTGAACCTGGGTACTTAAATACTAACATTTACACTCAACCAGGTTTCCACTGACCAGCCCAAGAATGGCAAATTCCTATTTTGAGATTAATGGGCTTGTTTTTGTTTCATTTTTTTCCTCTCTTCCTTTCTATCTCTAGTGATATAAAGTAAATTTTTTAAGGGAAAAAAATATATATTGAGAAAAAGCAGCAAGAGAACCATAACATCACTCTGACAATGTGGTTATCAGCTGGGATCAAACTCAGGCCTCATGTTTGTGGCCCCAGTGATTTAAACATTGGGTCACCCCCCAAGTCAGAAAAGTACTGGGTATTTTCATGATTTTTATGTCATAGTATTGAAATAGATAATGGGACCAACTTGAAAAGTTGGATTTTAAAAACTGATAAATTGTTTTTTACATGGCTTTACAATGTAAAGCTCCTTTGGTGTATTCAGTTACCCAGCTTTCATCTGTTGACTAGATGAAGGTATCCTTGAATTTAGGAGATAATTCCAGTTTTTAACTCTTGTCTATTACTTGGGTTTAATGTAAGTATTCTTACTGCCTTTGTATGTCTTACAACTATAGATATGACAAAAGAATGATTATTTTCTTTTTTAAAAAATATTTTATTTATTTATTAATGAGAAAGATAGGAGAAGGGAAACAACCAGACATCACTCTGGTACATATGCTGTCAGGGATTGAACTCAAGACTTCATGCTTGAGAGTCCAATGCTTTATCCACTGCGCCACCTCCTCACCACAATGATCATTTTCAAAAGATAGCAGCGATCTATAAATATGTCTGCTTAGATATTAAGCTATTAGGGATAGAATTATTTACTAAAAAGGTAGTGAAATAATATAAAAGTGGTCTTTGAGTACTTAAAATAATGTTTTCTGATGTTTTAAACTATTAAGGTGGCCCTATTAAAGAAATTTTGTGAACTTCATTTAAGAAATGAAGTTCACAAATGTACTAATGCCTTGCTAATGATAAATGAGTTTCCTAACTGCTCCCTCCCCCAGGATATAGTTGCTTTTAAATCTCTATCATTGTTTTTAATTCCAACCAAAAGCAAAAAACCTTTTTATGACTCAAATTTTAAAGTTACTTTAATACTTCTATTAATGCCTTAATTCTCAGGTACCTAAAAACTCTAGAAGTTATAGGTGTACTGATACAAGGATCAACATTTGTGTCCCAGCTGCTCCTCTCCCCCCCGCCCCCCAACACAGCTAGAAGCTAGTCATTTTTAAGTACTATCAGTGGGTTGCTTTAGATAAAATTTTTGTTGCTGTCTTTTAAAAAATGTTTTCCTAGTGGGTATAATGGAAGAAGCATTGAATGAATAAATATTTGTTTTAACTGATTTTTTTCTTATAGCATTTCTATGTGACTTGTCTTTGTTTTTATAAGTTATGGGTAATTGCATGTTGAAATAGCTGTTTTTGCCTATGCCTTACTGGTCCTTTAGACCAGTTTAGTTTTATGAACTGAAACTTTAAATACTGATTTAAAATAGACCTTTGTTTTGTAATTCATTCCCTTTTGTTGCCCTTATTGATGTTGTCATTGTTGGATAGGACAGAGAGAAATGGAACGAGGAGGGGAAGACGGGAGAGAAAGACAGTCACCTGCTTCACCACCTGTGAAGCGACTCACCTGCAGGTGGGAGGCTGGATGCTCCAACTGGAATCCTTAATGCCGGTCCTTGGACTTTGCGCCTTGTGCGCTTAACCTGCTGTGCTACTGCCCAACTCCCTAAAGTAGACTCTAAAACTTGTTTGGTAAAATATTTTATTTTGGGGAGTCGGGCAGTAGTGCAGCGGATTAAACGCACATGGCGTGCCAAGCGCAAGGACCGGCATAAGGATCCTGGTTCGATCCCCCGGCTCCTCACCTGCAGGGGAGTCACTTCACAAGCAGTGAAGCAGGTTTGCAGGTGTCTACCTTTCTCTCTCCCTCTCTGTCTCCCCCCCCCCCATTTTTCTCTACTATCCAACAACAACGACAACAAGAATAACTACAATAAAACAACAAGGGCAACGAAAGGAAATAAATAAAATTTTTATTTTGGAGTTACTCCATTTGTCGTGTTTTTCTTCTGTGGTTTAATCCCTATTGAAAAAAAATTTTTTTTCTTTTACAGAAATATCTGAATAAATTGGCAGAGGAACGCAGACAGAAGAAGGAAGCTTAAGATATGCAAGAAGTTTAATGGTTTAAAAAGAAAAGAATGGTTCTTTGTTTTTAATGTTAGCCTTTTTTAAATACAGTGCTGATCGTAGAAAACTATTGTACTCTTTTTTTTTCATGGGAAAATAATAGATGTCTATTCATGTGTTTAAGTGTTATTACAAAAATACATATACAGTTAAGTTAATGAAGAATTGTTTTTGTTTTATCAGAATGGTAACAGACAGAGAAGTACTTTGTAGAGACTTGGCTTCCTAAGCTACTTAAGACAACTGGCATTACTAAAAGATACATTGAAGCCATTCAGAGAAATGAAATTTGGTTCCAAGCTTCAGAGATATGTCAAAACTTTTGATTCCATTCAATAAAGAACAAAACCAATTGTATTTCTATTACTTTCATCTTTAAACATTCCATGTTCTAACCTGAGCCTTGCATACTTTTCAAGTTGGAAGCTTTTGGTTGTGCTTAACTTTTGGACAACATTTAAATGTAAGCTTCACAGTTGATGCAGGTGCAGTTATCTTTTATTGTTATGCTGTCATTTAGGTAATAAGTAATTGACTTTAGATTTTGTAACTTTTTCCCTTTTGAGTTCCTGCTAGATTTCGTATTCTAGTAGTCCATGTATTTTCAGTGAAATGTAAAAAATATTCCCGTTCTCTATGAGCAGTATTAATTTTTTGACATCTTATTGCCTGTCACTTGAATCCTGTAGCTGTCATATATCTGGTATAAGCATCATTTGATTTTTTTGAAGTATGTAGACCATCTCCATATTTTCAAGATGTAATTTTGCATATCTGCATTTAAAAAAATGTTTGGCCATAATCTAGACGCACGCTTCTAATTCATATACCTGCATATGTGATCTTTGTGAACAGAAATTTGCATGTATAATCTGTGTTTACTTGTAACTTTCTGGTTATTATACTGCTTATATCTGTGGATTCAAGTTTCCAAGTGAATACCAATAAAAAAATAGGCCGTGTTCATTGGTTATACATGTTTGGAATGTTAACCAATATATTTGTCAATTGTGGTTTTTATTCTCTATCATACTTCTCTGCATGCTTTAACAATTTTACTTTTTTAATCAAGAGTGTTCTAAGACTGCTACTAGAAATCTTGAGTTTTTAAGTTTTTTGTGCTGGTGGATATTTTGTCCTTGTTACATAGATTTCTTAAGCCATAGAAGTTAACAAAGAAATTCTGAGTGAACAATTATAACTCATATTTAGATATGTTTTAAGTACTTAGTAATATACTGAATAGAAAAAATAGTTCTGCAGTCTTTCAAAATACTGCGATATTCATTTTTGTTTAATGTTGGAATTCTTAGTATAAGAGATGGATTTAAGTTTTTTTTTTAATTACTTATTTTCCCTTTTGTTCTTGTTTTTTATCGTTGTTGTAGTTATTGTTATTGATGTCATCTTTTGTTAGGACAGAGAAATAGAGGAGGGAAAGACGGGAAGAGAAAGACACCTGCAGACCTGCTTCACGCCATGTGCACTTAACCCGCTGTGCTACCGCCCGACTCCCGGACTTAATATTTCTAAGAGTTAGAAGGGTATGGCACCTACCTTATCTTGCCAAAATCAAGTTGGAACCCTGGCAGAATATGAAAGATGCTGTTGCACTAGACAAATGCTAATGCTGTTGCATCTTTTCTATTTGAATAAAAATGCAGCCTGGCCAGTGAAATAACAAGATCCTGGTTCCACAGGAAGGGGAAAAATAGACTCTAGGGATTCTGAAACTTTGATTCAAATATTACCAAAAGCCTAGTTCAAATGATTGGGTGAGATTTTATGGGCTACATCTGAAAGGTTGGGTTGACTTTCACCTCCCCCTCCTCCGAATATGTAACATGCACAAAAAATCCATGCCGGTTTAATTTTAGCCTTTACTAATTGCCCACTTGCCTAACTTTTAACTAACAGCTACAACAAAATTGTACAATAAAATCTGTTTCCTGTTGATGGTAGGTTTTCCTCATAATTTCTACTTTGGCAGATGTACAGAATTGTGAAGAATGTGCATCTATTTTTTTTAATAGTTTCTTTTTATATATTCCCTTTTGTTGCCCTTGTTTTATTGTTGTAGTTATTCTTGTGGTTATTGATGTCATCATTCCTGGATAGGACAGAGAGAAAAGAAATGGAGAGAAGAGAGGAAGATGGGGAGAGAGAAAGAGACACAACTGCAGACCTGCTTCACTGCCTGTGAAGCTCCTCCCCTGCAGGTGGAGAGTCAGGGGCTGGAACCAGGATCCTTACGCCGGTCCTTGGGCTTCAGGCCACATGCACTTAACCCACTGCGCTACTGCTGACTCCCAAGAATGTGTATCTTACAGCCTAAAATTCGGGGGGCGGGGGGTGCAGTGGTGCACTGATTAAAGTGCACAAAGTGCAAGGATCCCAGTTCAAGCTCCTGGGTCCCCACCTGAATGGGGTTCGCTTTACAAGCAATGAAGCAGGTCTTAACTTTGTTTTATAATATTTTAATCTTTTTGACAGCTTTGATATCTTAGAGTGGCCCTGGTAAGTCTTGACTATAGTATCAGGAAAAAAGTATTTTTTTGGTTTTTGTTTCCATTTTGTTGTCATTATTCCTGTTGTTGGATAGGACAGAGAGAAGTTGAGAGAGGATGGGGAGATAGACACCTGCCGACCTGCTTCACTAATTGTGAAGCAACACCCCTGCAGGTGGGGAGCCTGGGCTGGAACCGTGATCCTTACGCCTGTTCTTGTGCTTTGCATCATGTGTGCTTAACCACTACGCTACAGCCCAGCTCCGATAAATATTTTTTTAAAAAAAGTACTCAAAAAATAAATTTAAAAAGGGGGGTTGGGTGGTAGCGTACCGGGTTAAGTGCTCTGTCCTATCCAACAAACAGCTATGATAACAACTACAACAAGGCCAACAAAATGGGGAAAATGGCCTACAGGAGCAGTGGATTCATAGTACAAGGCACCAAGCCCCAGTGATAACCCTGGAGACATACATATATTTATACCCTTTTCTTGCCCTTGTTTTATTAATTGATGTCGTCATTGTTGGACAGAGAAATGAAAACGGGGAGGGGAGTCAGGTGGTAGCACAGCGGCGGGTTAAGCGCACGTGGCGTAAAGTGCAGGGACCGGCATAAGGATCTGTGCTTAAACCGCTGCGCTGCCACCCAACTCCCCCCTTTTTCTTAAAGTTTTTTTATTACCTTTATTTATTGGATAGAGACAGCCAGAAGTTGAGAGGGAAAGGGGAGATAGGAGAGATGGACACCTGCAGCCCTGCTTCACCACTCGTGAAGCTTCCCCACTGCAGATAGGGATAATGAGTCTCAAACCTCAAGTTTTATATATGTGTACCATTTGACATAAAGTATATATTTCAGGGGTCGGGCGGTAGCGCAGCGGGTTAAGCGCAGGTGGCGCAAAGCACAAGGACCAGCTTAGGATCCCTGTTTGAGCCCCCGGCTCCCCACCTGCACCTCTGTCTTCCTCTCAATTTCTTTCTGTCCTATCCAACAACAGCAACTATAACAATAACGGCAAGAATGATAAGAGTCGGTCTGCAGGATCCCAGTTTGAGCCCCCGGCTCCCCACCTGTAGGGGAGTTGCTTCACAGGTGGTGAAGCAGGTCTGCAGGTGTGTCTATCTCCCTCTCTGACTTCTCTTCATTTCTCTCTGTCCTAACAATGACGACATCAATAACTACAACAATAATAAACGGCAACAAAAGAGAAAATAAATATATAAAACAAAATGATAGAAGCAGATCCTGCTGATTAGGCTAGAAGAGTCTTTGGTCTTTCAGCTGGACAAGGACATGTTGAGTCACAACTCTGAGTACTGTAGCCAGTCCGTGCATAGCTATTTTGTCACATGTTGATTTTTTTTTTTTTTTCTTCCAGGGTTATACTGGGACTCCTTGCCTGCACTATGAATTTACTGCTCCTGGAGGCTATTTTTTTTATTGTTGTGGTTATAATTACTGTCGTTGGATAGGACAGAGAAATGGAGGGGGAGAAGACAGGGAGAGAGAAAGACACCTGCAGACCTGCTTCACCACCTGTGAAGTGACCTCCCTGCAGGTGGGAAGCCGGGGACCTGAACCGGGATCCTTACACCGGTTCCTGTGCTTTGCACAATGTGTGCTTAACCCACTGTGCCACTACCCAGCCCCCTGATCTTTTTAAAATTAGGGATAGCACTACTTGCATGATAAAAAGTATCAAACTGTAGGTCTGAACTTGCATTCTGTGGTCATCAGTAGGAGCTTTCCGAGTTGCACCAATTTCAGGACCCATCTTCAGGTGGTAGAGTATGTTATCCCTCCCCACTTTGGAGGATGGAAAAGTGGATGGAACATTCTCTACATAGAGGGCAAGGTCCTATGGGGACTCAACTTTGAGCTTGACCACAGTGGAAGGATATTCTGGTTCTTTTCTCTCTCCAAGGATTCTCTAAGACATCACACACACACACACACCTGTAAGATTCCACTGTTCCTTCAAGGCCGACTTTTTCCAGATTGAGAAGGTAAGATAACCACACACGACATTACTTGTGAAGTTTGTCCATTGCATCATGCTCCAGGTAGTGATCAGAGCTCAAACCCTACCCCTCATAGTAAAGTGTGCTTTACCTTGTAAATCATCTCCTAGTGTCAGTTTTTTTTTTTCTTTTTACACAATTTATTAGCAATAGGGAATCAGCATCGACACATGCAATAACAGATCAAACCTAATGATCTTTAAGTCCAATGCTCTGGCAAGTGGTATAAGATACCATTTCCTGTGGTCCGGGAGGTGGCGCAGTGGTAAAGCTTTGGACTCTCAAGCATGAGGTCCCGAGTTGATCCCCGGCAGCACGTGTGCCAGAGTGATGTCTGGTTCTTTCTCCTATCTTTCTCATAAATAATCTTTTTTAAAAAAAATAAGATACCACTTCCTAGGCCACCATTTTTTTTGTTTCATTTTGTTTTCCATTCTGGGAGGTGTCATACTGGACAAAATGTTGGACTCTGGTTCCCTCTCGTGAATAAATGCATCTTTTTAAAAATGTCATAAATGTGAAGCACGTGTGCTCGTCTAGGTGCTGAGCATCTACTGCCCAGCCCCTCTTCTTCTCTACTTCCTTCTTCAATCTGTTTCTGTCTCTATTAAATTTATTTTTAATGTTACAGGTGAACATATGTTTATTTTCCCGCACCATTGCTCTGCTCTGGCTTCTGATGGTACTGGGAATTGAACCAGAGCCTCAGATCACTTTGCAGAGCTGGTGGTGGCACATCCTTTTGAAGGTACTTGAGCCCCTGGTCCCCACATGCAGATGAGTAAATTCATGAGTGGTGAAGCAGAGCTGCGGGTGTCTGTCCTCTCAATTTCTCTGTTATACCAAATTTAAAAAGTGGAGGCTAGGGAGTTGGGCAGTAGCGTAGCAGGTTAAGAGCATGTGGTGCAAAGCTCAAGGACCAGCGTAAGGATCCCAGTTCAAGCTCCTAGCTCCCCACCTGCAGGGGAGTCGCTTCACAGGCAGTGAAGCGGGTCTGCAAGTGTCTTTCCCCCCTCTCTGTCTTCCCCTCCTTTCTCCATTTCTCTGTCCTGTCCAACAATGACAACATCAATAACTACAACAATGAAAAACAAGGGCAATAAAAGAGAAAATAAATATATTTCTTTTTAAATATGGAGGCTAAGGTGGGGGTAGATAGCATAATAGTTATGCTGACTCTCATGCCTGAGGCTTCAAAGTCCCAGGTTCAGTACCCCTACCACCATAAGCCAGAGTTGAGAAGTGCTCTGATTAAAAAAAAAATGGAGGCTATGGGGCCAGGTGCACCTGCTTAAGCACACATAGTGTGCAATGACCTGGGTTCAAGCCCCTGGTTCCCACCTCCAGGGAGAAAGCTTCACAAGTGAAGTAAGGCCCCAGGTGTCTCTCTGTCTATAACTACCCTCTCAGCTTCTCTTTCTATCCAAAAGTATACGAGAATTTTTTTTTTCCTTTTGTTGCCCTTGATGTTTATTGTTGGATAGAACAGAGAGGAGGGGAAGGCAGAGAGGGGAGAGAAACACACCTGCAGACCTACATCACCACTTGTGAGGCGACCCCCCTGCAGGTGAGGAGCCGGGGTTCAAACCTGGATCCTTATGCCAGTCCTTGCGCTTCATGCCACGTGTGCTTATCCCACTGTACTACCACTCGACCCCCTTTATGCTTTTTTTTTTTTTTTTTTTTTTAGAATTTATTTATTCATGAGAAAGAATCAGACATGACTCTGGTACATGTGCTCTTAGGGATTGAACTCAGGACCTCATGGTTGAGAATCCAATTTTTTATCCACTGCGCCACATCCTGGACTACGACTTTATGCTTTTTTGTTTTGTTTTTTTGGTTTGTTTTTTTTTTAATATTTTCCCTTTTGTTGCCCTTGTTTTATTGTTGTAGTTATTATTGTTGTTGTTATTGATGTCGTTGTTGGATAGGACAGAGAGAAGAGGGGGAGATAGAGAGGGGGAGAGAAAGATAAGACACCAACAGACCTGCTTCACTGCCTGTGAAGTGACCCCCCTCCCCGCAGGTGGGGAGCCAAGGGCTCGAACCTGGATCCTTACACTGGTCCTTGCGCTTCACGCCACCTGCGCTTAATCCGCTACACACTGCCCGACTCCCTTTATGCTTTTTTAAAAAGTTATTTTTTATAATATTCCCTTTTGTTGCCCTTGTTATCTTGTTGTAATTATTATTGTCATTGTTGGATAGTACAGAGAGATGGAGAGAGGAGGGAAAGACAGAGAAAGGAAGAGAAAGACACCTGCAAACCTGCATCACCACTTGTGAAGTGACCCCCCTGCAGGTGGGGAGCCGGGGGCTTGAACTGGAATCTGTAGGCCAGTCCTGTGCTTTGCTCCACCTGCACTTAACCCGCTGCTAAAAAGTTATTTTTAAGGGCAACATAAGGGAATAAATATTTTTTAAAAGTTATTATTAGAGAATCAGACTGTCATTCTGACTTCTGATGCTGGGGATGAAACTCGGGACTTTTTTTTTATTAACTTTTAAAATTGTTTAATATTTCATTTGATAGAACAGGGACTAATAGAGAGAGGAAGGGGAAATAGAAAGATAACCTGCAGCACTGTGTCACCACTTAAGAATTCCCCCAACCTCTCACCCATTCCCTCCCCCCCACCCCACCCCCTGCAGGTGGGGACCTGGGGCTTTAACCAGGTCCTTATGCACTGTAGTGTGTGTGTGCTCAACCAGGTACACTGCTACCAACTGACCCCCAAACTCAGTAATTAATGCTATGAATCCAATACTATCCACTGTGCCACCTCCCTAGCTGCTTAGCTTTGAACTTTAATTCTTGCCTTAGAAGTTTTCTATTTACCTTACAATTTAGAAACTGTAAAATGGAAATTACGTGAATGAGAAATGAAAGCTGTTAAAGGGGGAAGAGAGGGCCAGGTGGTTGCATACCTGATTAAGCACCTACATTACTATGTGCAAGGACCAGGGTTCGATCCCCTGCTCCCCACCTGCAGGGGGGCACTTCACAAACTGTGAAGCATATCTGCAGGTGCATATCTCTCCTGTATCTCCCTCTCCTCACTTTCTCTCCTGTCAAAAGAAAATGGAAAAACCAGCCCCCGAGAGCAGTGCCACCACTGAGCCCCAACAATAAACCTAGTGGCAAAGAAAAAAAGGAAAGAAAGACATCTACCTACTGGATGTAGTAAACAAAAGTCAATGAACAGTGCTCAGTACAGTAGCATATGGAAAAGGGTACAACTACTGGCATTAAATGTGGTAGCAGTCGTCAAATAGTCAAGTATTGGTTCAATACTTCATCCACACAAAGAGCAAGCAGGAATATCCTTCCTACCTTTGATTCGGACAAAATATGGGTAAGACTTCTAGCTTGCCAGATAGAAACACTACCATGTGGGGGGCAGGTGGTGGCACATCAGGTTGAGTGCACACATTACCATGTGCAAAGGTCCAGGTTCAAGCCACCAGTCCCCATCTGCAGTAAGGAAGTTTCGTGAGTGATGAAGCAGTGCTACAGGTCTCTCCCTATCTTGCCTTCTCTCTCCATTTCTTAGTCTCTATCCAATAAATATTTTTGTAACGTTTTAAAATTTTTATTGGGAGTCAGGCGGTAGCACAGTGGGTTAAGCGCAGGTAGCGCAAAGCACAAAGACCCACGTAAGGATCCGGGTTCGGGCCCCCGACTCCCTACCTGCAGGGGAGTCACTTCACAAGCGGTGAAGCAGGTCTGCAGATGTCTATCTTTCTCTCCCCCTCTCTGTCTTCCCCTCCTCTCTCCTGTCCTATCTAACAAAGACGACATCAATAATAACAATAAAAAACAAGGGCAACAAAAGGGAAAATTTTAAAAAATTTATTGGGACCAGGCGGTGGCACACCTGGTAAGTGTACCCACCTACAGTGTGCAATAACTGGAGGTCAAGCCCCTGGTCTCCACCTACAGCAGGAAAGCTTCACGAGTAGCAAACTAGAGCTGCAGGTGTGTCTCGTATTCTCCCTGTCTACCCTTCCCTTGTCAATTTATCTGACTCTGTCCAATAGTAAAATCATTTTTTCTTTTTTAATATTTATTTATTTCTTCCTTTTTGTTGCCCTTGTTTTTTCTTATTGTAGTTACTACTATTCTTGTTACTTCACAGGCGGTGAAGCAGGTCTGCAGGTGTCTTTCCCCTTCCTCTCTCCATTTCTCTCTGTCCTATCCAACGACAACATCAGTAATAACTACAACAATAAAACAAGGGAATTCAACAAGGGAATTCAACAAGGGAATAAAACAAAGAGAATTCAGGAAGTATGAAAACACAAGAGTGGCCCAGAAGGTGGTACAGTGTCTACAGCTTTGAATCTAAAAGCATGAGGTTCAGCTTTGTACATGCCACAATGGTGCTCTGATTCTCTCTTCCATGTTAATATAAAAGAGAAGAATGGGAGTCTGGCGGTAGCGCAGCATGTTAAGCACAGGTGGCGCAAAGTGCAAGGACCAGCGTAAGGATCCAGGTTCAAGCCCCCGGCTCCCCAAGTGCAGGGGAGTCTTCACAGGCGGTGAAGCAGGTCTGCAGGTGTCTGTCTCTGTCTTCCCTTCCTCTCTCCATTTCTCTCTGTCCTATCCAACAACAACATCAATAATAACTACAACAATAAAACAAGGGCAACAAAAGGTAATAAAAAGAAGACTATACATGGTCTGGGAGGTGGCTCAGTGAATAAAACATTAAACTCTCAAGCATGAGGTCCTGAGTTCAATGCCTGGCAGCACATGTACCAGAGTGATGTCTGGTTCTTTCTCTCTCTGCCTGTCTTCCTCATGAGTAAATAAATAAATAAAATCTTTAGGAAAAAAGAAAAGCAAAATATACATTTCTATTTTATCAAATATTTGCATTTATACCCATTCCAGAATAAACATGTTACATATGTTTACATATATAATTTTAGAGGACTGAAAAAAATGTACAAGATTGGCAAAATAATTCACTGGCTTTGTAAACTACCTAAGTTTAAGTTCAACCACATTGAAGGAAACTTTGGTGCTGTGGTATATTCCCTTCTTTTTTTGCCTGTCTTGATTTTTTTTAAAGATTTATTTATGAGAGGAGGGAGGGACGGAGTGATGGAGGGAGGGAACCAGAGCACTACTCTGGCACATAATGTTAGGAATCAAGTTCTGGACCTTATGTTTGAAAATCCAGTGCTTTACCCACTACACTACCTCCTAGACTGTGTCTTGCTCTATGCTTCATCCTGGAGCAATGAAGCCCTAGAGATGATCCAAAGAAAAATACCTGAGTGGCCCAGGAGGTGGCGCAGTGGATAAAGCGTGGGACTCGCAAGTCCTGAGATCAATCCCTAGCAGCACATGTACCAGAGTGATGTCTGGTTCTTTCTCTTGCTCCTCCTACTTTCTCATTAATAAATAAAATCTTAAAAAAAAAAAAAAAGAAAGTTATATGTGACATATAATATATAAACCATATGACTTACATATCAAGGCTCGGGATCCTTACGTCTGTCCTTGCGCGCACCACGTGCACTTAACCCGCTGCACTACTGCTCAACTCCCTATAGGCCAGTTTCTTAGCATAAATTCCCTTGCATGGAGTGTTTGAGTCAGAAGAGCTACACATTTAACATTTTGATCAAAACTAAAGTCTGGAGGAATGTGATAGTTTTGAATGAGGCCTTCATTGCAATCCTCTCCTGACACCTACTTCAATCTCCATTTCCTTTTTTCTTTTTTTTTAAATTTTTTTAAATATATTTATTTTTATTTATTCCCTTTTGTTGCCCTTGTTGTTTTATTGTTGTAGTTTTTATTGTTGTCATTGTTGTTGGATAGGACAGAGAGAAATGGAGAGGGGAGGTGGAAGACAGAGACAGGGAGAGAAAGATAGAGACCTGTTTCACCGCTTGTGAAGCAGCACCCCTGCAGGTGGGGAGCCAGGGCTTGAACCAGGATCCTTATGCGCCACCTTGTGCTTAGCGCCACCTGCGCTTAACCCGCTGCGCTACAGCCCGACTCCCCATTTCCTTTTTCATTTTTACCAAAACACTGCTAAGCTCTTATCTTTTGGTGGTGTCAGGGAGACAGTATGTTATACATTATGTTGTTCCCCTTGACTCTCAACCTTCATTTAAAGTTAGGATTCTAAATCCTTCAAAATTTTCAGATCCAAACTACTAATTCTTTTTCTTCTTTTTAAAAAAATTATTTCTTTATTGGGGAATTTTTTATTCTTATTTATTTTTAAGTTTTATTTGTTTATTAATGAGAACGATAGGAGGAGAGGGAAAGAATCAGATATCACTCTGGTACATGTGCGGCCAGGGGTTGAACTCAGGACCTCATGCTTCAGAGTCCAGTACCTTATCCACTGTGCCACCTCCTGGACCACTTTTTTTTTTTAAAAAATTAATTTATTTTTTGCCTCTAGGGATATTGCTGGGTGCTCCTGGCAGCTATCTTTTTTGTTGTTGTTGTTGTTGCTGTTATTGTTGGCTAGGACAGAGAGAAATCAAGAGAGGAGGAGAAGGCAGAGATGGGTAGAGAAAGATAGACACCTGCAGACCTGCTTCCCTACTTGTGAAGCGACCCCCCGAGCTGGGGGCTCGAACCAGGACCCTTCCTCTGGTTTTTGCACTTCGCACTGTGTGCGCTTGACTTGCTGCACTACTGCCTGACCCCCTTATTTTTTAATTTTTAATTTATTGGGGTTTACAGTCAACAGTAAATAAAATACAATAGTTTGTACATGTGTAACATTTCTCAGTTTTCCACATAACAGTTCAAACCCCACTAGGTCTTCTTCTGTCTTTCAGGACTTGAATCCTCCCCCCCCCACACACACACACACACCCCAGAGTCTTTTACTTTGGTGCAAATTACCAACTCCAGTCCAAGTTCTGTTTTGCGGTTTCCTTTTCCTTTTCTTTTTAAATTTTTTTAAAATATTTATTCCCTTCTGTTGCCCTTGTTGTTTTATTGTTGTAGTTATTATTGTTGTTGTTATTGATGTCATCGTTGTTGGATAGGACCAAGAGAAATGGAGAGAGAAGGGGAAGACAGAGAGGGAGAGAGAGAGACACCTGCAGACCTGCTTCCTGCCTATGAAGCGACTCTCCTGCAGGTGGGGAGCCGCGTTTCAACCTGGGATTCTCACACAGGTCCTTGCGCTTTGTGTCACGTGCTTAACCTGCTGCACTACCGCCCGACTCCCCTTTTTTAAATAGTGTTTATTATTGGATAGAGACAGAAATTTAGGGGGGAGATGGGGAGAGAAACAGAGAGACATCTGCAGCTCTATTTCATCACTTGTGAATCTTTCCCCTTGCATGTGGGGACCAAGGGGCTTGAATCCGGGTCCTTGCACACTGTAGTGTCTGTACTTAACCAGGTGCACCACCACCTGGCCCCTTAATTCCTTATTACTTAAACAAAATAGATGAATTGATTTATTAGTCTTAAACTCTGGAGCCCAGTAGTCTCACTGTTTTCTCTCATTGGCAAACTTTTTTTTTAATTTTTTATTTTATTTATTCCCTTTTGTTGCCCTTGTTGTTTTATTGTTGTAGTTATTATTGTTGTTGTCATTGTTGGATAGGACAGAGAGAAATGGACAGAGGAGGGGAAGACAGAGAGGGGAGAGAAAGATAGACACCTGCAGACCTGCTTCACCGCCTGTGAAGCGACTCCCCTGCAGGTGAGGAACCGGGGTTCGAACCGGGATCCTTATGCCGGTCCTTGTGCTTTGCGCCACCTGCGCTTAACCCGCTGTGCTACAGCCCGACTCCCGGCAAACTTTTTTTTAAGGTTTATTTTTATTTGTTATACATGAAAGAATTTCACATGAGATAGAGAAAGGGGGAAAGACAAAACAGACCACCACTCTGATACATATGGTAATGGGCACTGAGGCAGGAACTTCAGGCACACAGGTCCAGTGCTCTACCAGTTGTGCTATTTGCCAGTCATGGCAAACTCTTATTAACCCTTACCTTCTGAGAATATATATTCCATTCTCAAATCAGCACAATAAAAGTATATTATGAATTCCATTTTGCAAATGGACAGTCCTTCAAAGGAAGACTATCAAAAGAATACCAAGGAAGTACTCTACTCTGGACCCATCAAGCTTTCTCAAATCACTATGAGCTTAGACTTGATAGCCTGACTCCTTTGGGGTAATACACATTTTCAAATGGATTTAAATAAAGCAGGTCAATCAAATATTTCTTTCTTCCTCCTCCTCCACCTCTTCCTCTTCTTTTTCCAGAGCACTGCTCAATTCTGGTTTATGGTGGTGCAGAGGATTGAATCTGGGACTTTGAAACCTCAGACATGAGAGTCTGTTTGCATAACCATTATGCTACCTACCCCACCCCAAATATTTCCCTTTTTTTAAAAAAAGATTTTATTTATTTATCCATGAGCAAGGAGGAGAGAGAGAAAGAACCAGATACATGTGCAGCTAGGGAGTGAACTTGGGACCTCACACTTGAGAGTCCAATGCTTTATCTACTGTGCCACCTCCCAGACCACCCAAATAGTTCTTGATATTACCAATCAAGTGGTTTGCTGCTATAACACAGGACTAAAATTTAAGAGTGTCCAGGACAATGACAGGTTATTGAAACATTTAGTTTTCCTTTCTCTTTATTATTATTGTTTTATTGAATAAGACAAAGAGAAATTGTTAAGGGAGGGGGAGCTAGAGAGGGAGAGAGAAAGACTTCTGCAGACCTGTTTCATTGCTTGTGAATTTCCCAACAGGTGAGGTGCGAGGGCTCACAGGTCCTTCTGCATGGTACTGTGTTCTTAATCCAGTGTGCCATTGCCTAAACATCTATTTTAATTCTTTTTATAAATGTTTTTTAAGATTTTTTAAATTTTATTAATGAGAAAGATATGGAGAGAGAGAGTGAGAGAGAGGGAGAATGAACTAGACATCACTCTGGTACATGTGCTGCTGGGGATTGAACTCAGGATCTCATGCTTTAGATTCCAATGCTTTCTCTATTGTGCCATATCCCAGAGCACCTATTTTAATTCTTTCTGTTTTGTTTTGTAGTCGTTTTGTTTGTCTCTTTCTCTCTACAATTTGAGCACAGAAGACCCACCTGCTTTTGCAGCAGTTACTCCCCCATCTCTCTCCCTATCTCCCCCTCTCAATTTCTGACTCTCTCTAATTCTGTAGATCTCTTTATTTATTCATCCTTTATTTTATTTATTTATTTTACCAGAACACTCATCAGCTCTGGTTTATCTCTGGTTTACAGTGATGAGGGGATCAAATCTGGGACTTTGGAGCATCAGGCATGAGAGTCTCTTTCCATGAGCATTATGCTATCTACCCCCACCCTCTCAATTTCTGTCTCTGTCCAATAGTTTTTTTTTTCCCTTTTGTTGCCCTTGTTGTTTTTCATTATTGTTGTAGTTATTGTTGTTGTTATTCTTGTCATTGTTGTTAGATAGGACAGAGAGAAATGGAGAGAGGTCGGGAAGACAGAGGGGGAGAGAAAGATAGACACCTGCAGACCTGCTTCACTGCCTGTGAAGCGACTCCCCTGCAGGTGGGGAGCTGGGGGCTCGAACCGGGATCCTTAAGCCGGCCCTTGGGCTTTGCGCCACCTGTGTTTAACCCGCTGCACTACCGCCCGACTCCCAATAATTTTATTTTCATATTTTAGAAGATTTTAATTATTTATCAGTGAGAAAGATAGGAGGAAAGAGAGAAAGAACCAGACATCACACTAGTACGTGTGCTGTGGGGAATCGGACAGGACTCCGTGCTTGAGAGTCCAATGCTTTATCCAGTGTGCCTTCTCCCAGACCACATAAATAAGTTTTAAAAAAATGTTTTGGGCAGAGGGTAGATAGCATAATGGTTATGCAAACAGACTTTCATGGCTGAGGTTCCAAAGTTCCAGGTTCAAACCCCCACACCACCATAAGACAGAGCTGAACAGTGGTCTGGTAAAACATTTTTAAAAATGTTTTAAAACATTTTTAGGGAGTCAGGCGATAGTGCAGTGGGTTAAGCGCATGTAGCGCAAAGTGCAAGGACCAGTAGAAGGATTCCCACCTACAGGGGGTTCGCTTTACAGGCAGTGAAGCAGGTCTGCAGGTGTCTATCTTTCTCTCCCCCTCTGTCTGCCCCTCCTCTCTCCATTTCTTTCTCTCCTATCTAACAAAGACGACAGCAATAACAACAACAATGAAAAACAAGAGCAACAAAAGGGAAAATAAATAAAATTTTTAAAAAGAGGGAGCCAGGAGGTGGCTCACCAGGTTAAGCGCATATAGTACAAAGCACAAGGATTCATGGAAGGATCTTGGTTCTTGCCCCGGACTCCCCACCTGCAGGGGGTTGCTTCACGAAAGGTGAAGTAGGCCTGCAGGTATTTCTCTGTCTCTCTCCCTCTCTGTCTCCCCCTCCCCTCTCAAATTCTTTTTTTAAATTCTTTTTTATTTATAAAAAAGGAAACATTGACAAAACCATAGGATAAGAGGGGTACAACTTCGCACAGTTCCCACCACCAGACCTCCGTATCCCATCCCTTCCCCGATAGCTTTCCTATTCTTTAACCCTCTGGGAGTATGGACTCAAGATCATTGTGGGATGCAGAAGGTGGAAGGTTTGGGTTCTGTAATTGCTTCCCTGCTGAACATGGGCGTTGGTAGGTCGATTCATATTCCCAGCCGAGAGACACAATTTTTATCTAAGTTAGTTTTGCAGAATCTGCTGCTCATCTCCATATAGAGAAAACACTTCTGAAAATTCTAATATTTAGAAATTGAGATTATTAAAAAAAAAACCAGCAAATAACAATGCTCTCACTTACAGGTGGAACTTTCAAAACAAGGGGGGACAGAGAAAATGCAAAGCAAAGCTTGGACCGAGTAGGGTGTATAGTAAGTACCAAAGCAAAGGACTCTGGGGAAGGAGGGAGAAGCTAGCAGTGCAGACGACCTGGAGGTCCAGGTGCATGATGATGGAAAATGACCAAAATCAAGGATGAGAGTGCTCTGCAGACATGTAGAGATTAAAAACTGTCCCCATGTGTAAGCAACTGTACTATATAAGTCATTAGCCCACGCCCTGGAATTACTATAAAAAACTAAAGCAGTGCCACCTAGCACCTATGCATGGGCTTTTCCTTTAGATAATAGTGAACATTCTCTCCTTGGAAAAAAGGCAGGGAGCATCATGCATGGTTTAGAATTCAGGAATCGAGTACACTTAAGCTTAATAATACATAATGTATCAGGTTAGTTTTTTCCAATAAATGTGAGACTTCAAACAGAGAAAATTGTTTTGTAAGTTATTTTCCTTACACACACACACACACACACACACACACACACACACACACACACACACACACACACACACACCAGTTGATTAACTGTGATGGAGAGTTAAACGATATAAGCAGTTGAGAAGTAAATCCATTTTCACTCTATATGAGAGTGTTCAGTAAGGAGAAAGGGACAGTATCTGCTCGGTTAAGCATCACAGCTGAAAGGATGTTGTGTGGCCCTCTCAATTTCTCTCTGTCCTATCCAATAAAATGTAAAAATATGGCCACCATGGGCAGTGGATTTGTAGTCTTGGCGCTGAACCCCAGTGATAACCCTAGAGGCAAAAGAGAAAGAGAAAATTAGTGTTTTATTTATTTTTAGGTATAGACACATAGAAATTGAGAGGGAAGAAGGAAAGAAAGGGAGAAAAAAAGAGTCCTGCAGCACTGTTTCACAACTTGTGAAACTTTCCCCTGCAGATAGGACAGGATGGGACAGGAGGTGGGGGCCATGAACCTGAGACTTTATACACTAATATCCATGCTCTGTTGGGTGCACCACCGTTCATCCTGCTCCCAAACAAGCTCTTTTATGTTTTTGGTTGTTGTTTTTTTTTTTTTCAAACCTTTGATTGACTTTATTCTTTTTTTATATTTATTTATTTTCCCTTTTGTTTTTTATTGTAGTTATTGTTGTTGTTATTGATGTCATCGTTGTTAGATAGGACAGAGAGAAATGGAGAAAGGAGGGGAAGACAGAAAGGGAGAGAAAGACACCTGCAGACCTGCTTCACCACCTGTGAAGCGACTTCCCTACAGGTGGGAAGCCAGGGGCTCCAACCCGGATCCTTCAGCCGGTCCTTGCACTTCGTGCCACGTGCGCTTAACATGCAGCGCTACTGCCCGACTCTGTTCTTGTTGTTTTACCAGAGCACTGCTCAGCTCTGGCTTATGATGGTGCTGGGGACTGAATTTGGGACTTTGGTGCATCAGCTATGAGAATTATTTTGCATAGCATTATGCTAGCTCCCGGCTTTATTTATTTATATATATTTTTACATTTTTATCTTGTATTTATTTATTTATTTATAGTTTATTTTCCCTTTTTTGTTGCCCTTGTTTTTTATTGTTGTAGTAGTTATTATTGTTGTTGTTGTTGATGTCGTCGTTGTTAGGACAGAGAGAAATGAAGAGAGGAGGGGAAGACAGAGAGGGGGAGAGAAAGACAGACACCTGCAGACCTGCTTCACCACCTGTGAAGAGATTCCCCTACAGGTGGGGAGCCAGGGGCTCGAACCGGGATCCTTACACTGGTCCTTGCGCTTTGTGCCACGTGCATTTAACCCGTTGTGCTATTGCCTGACTCCCTTATTTATTTATATTTTAACTGTGTGCTGCTCAGCTCTGGTTTATGGTGGTGTGGGGGATTGAACCTGGGACCTCGAAGCCTCGGGTATTAGTCTGCACAAACTTTATGCTTTATCTTCTCCTCCATGTCAATAATTTTTGACATAATAAGGGAGTAGTTCCCTTTTCTTTTTTTAAAAAATGTTTTATTATCCTTATTTACTTATTGGATAGAGACAGTCAGAAATTGAGAGGCCAGGAGGAGACAGACAGACACCTGCAGGGAGTCAGGCAGTAGTGCCGCGGGTTAAGTGCAGGTAGTGCAAAGCACAAGGACCCGCAAAGATCCCGGTTCTAGGCCCTGGCTCCCCACCTGCAGGGGAGTCACTTTACAAGCGGTAAAGCAGGTCTGCAGGTGTCTATCTTTCTCTCCCCCTCTGTTTTCCCCTCCTCTCTCCATTTCTCTCTGTCCTATCCAGCAATGATGACGTCAATAACAACAATGATAACTACAATAAAACAACAAGGACAACAAAAGGAAATAAATATAAAAAATTAAGAAAAAAGACACCTGCAGACCTGCTTCATTGGTCTGTAGGTGGGGACCAGGGCCTTGAACTCAGGTCCTTGCGCATTGTAGCATGTGAGTTCAACTAGGCTGCCACCACCTGGCCCCTGAAGTTCCCTTCTCTTTGTTGTTTTAAACTTTAATTTTTAATGAGTGAGAGACCAGAGCACTGCTCAGCTCTGGTTTATGATGGTGGTGCTGGGGATTCAATCTAGGGCCCCAGAGCTTTAGGTGGGTGGGGGAGAAGTCTTTTGCATAATCAGTTATCTTCAGCCTGTCTTTTAGTGTGTGTGTGTGTGTGTGTGTGTGTGTGTGTGTTTACTTAGAAGAGGG
This sequence comes from Erinaceus europaeus, assembly GCF_950295315.1. Lineage (NCBI taxonomy): Eukaryota > Metazoa > Chordata > Mammalia > Eulipotyphla > Erinaceidae > Erinaceus > Erinaceus europaeus. The sequence goes on from NC_080163.1 coordinate 44,017,095, forward strand.
AGGAGAGGAGGGAGTGTGCAGTAGGGCTCTAAGTCAGAACCTCATGCTTTCAAGTGAACTTTCAGTGAATAAAATGGTCCTAAAGAGTAACCCACTTGGGGTCCGGCAGTGGTGCAGCTGGTTGAGTGCACATCCTGTAACACCCAAAGACTTGGGTTCAAACCGCAGGTCCACACCTGCAGGGAGGTTTCTCTCTGTTTCTCTCCCTATCTCCCTCTCCCCTACTTCCCTCTTCCTCTTTGGCTTCTCTCTGTCTCTATCTAATTAAAAAAAAAGGAGGGAGTCGGGCGGTAGCACAGGGGTTAAGCCCAGGTGGCGCAAAGCGCAAGGACCCGCATAAGGATCCTGGTTTGAGCCCCGGCTCCCCACCTGCAGGGGAGTCGCTTCACAGGCGGTGAAGCAGGTCTGCAGGTGTCTGTCTTTCTCTCCCCCTTTCTGTCTCCCCTCCTCTCTCCATTTCTCTGTCCTATCCAACAACAACAACATCAATAACAACAACAAAACAACAAGGGCAACAAAAAGGGAAAATGAATAAATAAATATTTTTTAAAAAGGAATAAAGTGTAACCGTCTTGAATACAATCTTTGGCACTGGGAGAACTTTTAATATTTGTTGGTTTAATAACATTAGATGTGGTTTTTAGGAGGTTTAAATATTATCAAAGAGTAAAAAATCTTAAATTTCAGTCCCTCATTGTCTTCTCCAGAGAGATTTTAACTATATTTGTGTATTTCCCTTCAAATACAGGTATACATATTCAAACATCCAATTACAATAATTTAGAGATAGAGAACCGGAGTATTATTCTGGCACTTGAAGTCCCCGAGATGAAATGTAGGACCTCATGCTTGACGGTCTGACACTTTATCCACTACATTGCCTCCCAGGCCATACAAACATCCAGTCTTAAAAAAAAAATACGTTGTACCTTGATTAATATTGCTTAAAATGGTGGTCCAGGGTTGTTGGGCAGTAGCACAGTGGGTTAAGTGCACATGGCATGATGTGCAAGGACCAGTGTAAGGATTCCTGTTCCAGCCTCTGGCTCCCCACCTGCAAGGGAGTCGATATACAGGCGGTGAAGCAGGTCTGTAGGTGTCTTTCTCTCCCCCTCTCTGTCTATTCCTCCTTTCTCCATTTCTCTCTGTCCTATCCAACAACAATGACATCAGTGATAAGAATAATAATGACCACAACAGTGATAAAACAATAATGGCAACAAAAGGAGGGGAAAGCCTCCAGGAGCAGTGGATTTGTGGTGCAGGCACTGAGCTCCAGCAATAACCCCGGAGGCAAAAAAAAAAAAAGTGGTCCAGGAGGTGGTGCAGTGGATAAAGCATTGGACTCTCAAGTATGGGGTCCTGAGTTCAATCTCCGACAGCACAAGTACCAGACTGATGTCTGGCTCTTTCTCTCTGTCCTCCTATCCTCAATAATAAATAAATAAAGTAGTTTAAAATTTAGAAAATTGCTTAAGACGTGTATTGGGGGTTAGCATTGAGGACAGTAAGCAAGTGTGCATAAAAATATCATGTGGGGGATAGGAAGATAGCACAATGAAGTATGTAACAGACTTTAATGCCTGAGCCCCAGAGGGCCTAAGCTCTAACCCCAGAACCACTATAGGACAGAGCTGAGCAGCACTCCAAAGGAAGGAAGGAAGGAAGAAAGAAAGAAGAGGAGGGAGGGGGAGGGAAGGGAGGAGGAGAAGTGATTTGATATCTGGGGTCAGAGGACAGTCAGTGCATGCAGAATCATGAAGGAGAAAATTATTGGACTCCAAAGTCTCACCCTTTTATCTAGACAGTATTTCCTCCCTTATCCGCAAAGCGTTCACAGGCTGCCTGGGAACCATGTATTCATTATTTGCATCTGTGTGTAAATGTCTCATTTTTATAAGTGTATGTGTGTCTGAACATGTCTGAGTGTAGGTGCTTGTAGATGTGTAAATAATGTATCTGAATATCTTTCTGAGTTTGTTGTTTGTCAGGATCTCCGGATCTGTCTGGGTGTTTGCCACTAATGGCATACACTTTGTGTGTATGGGTCTGTGAGTGGACTGTTATTATTTTTAAATATTTTATTTACTTCAATGAGAGATCAGAGGGAAAGTGCTCTGTTTATGTTTTATGGATTTTGGTGGTGCTGGACATTGTACTTGGGACCTTGGAGCCTCACGCTTGGAAGTCTTTCGCATAACCATTATGTTGTCTCCCAGCCTTGAGCAATGTTATGTACGTCAAAATTCTTTCTACCAGAGCACAGCTCAGCTCTGGTTTATGATAGTGCAGGGCATTGAACCTGGGACCTCTGGTGGCCTCAGACATGTCTTTTGGCATAATAACTATACGGTAACCTTTTTAAGAGTCAAGGCTCCACTTGTGTATCCTTTTCAGGGTTTTTTTCAGTCTCTAGGTCCTCGACTCATTGCATCCATTATTCTCGATGGATGGGCGGAGAATAGGGAGTCTAGTCCCGCCCCAACCTGATCTCCCAGAAAGAACAACTACCAGACTTCCCCGGTGCTGCTCGGAGACCTCCTTGGAGTGTGCAGAGAAGGCTGGTCAGCTTGCAGAGGTGGCGGTTCTGGGAGGCCTGGGGGGAGCGGGGGCTCAAGTTCTCGCGCGCTCTCTAGTGGTCTCGGAGGGCAGCGCCGACAGAACGAGGGGGCGGGGCCGCCGGCGGCGGAAGTGAAGTCACTTCCGGGCTGGGTGTTTGTTTGGACTGGAGAAGGGAGGCGGCGGGCAAAGCGCGCGTCGAGCGGGGAGCGGCGCTGCCTGTGGAGATCCGCGGAGGCCGACCGGATTCGTTGGCTGCCGACCCCGCTGCCGTGCAACTGGGTGAGGGCTTCCCTCGGGCAGAGCGGCGAGAAGGGTGCTGTGGCCCCGGCGGTCGAGGGACAGCACCTCGGCGATGGCAGAGGGGCCTAGGAGGGTCCCTCGGGTTGTTGGCCGCCAAGCCCCGAATGGCCTTCGTTGTCCCTTTGCCTCTTTCAGCCGAGTCTAAGCGATGAGCTCGGCCCGCCGTCGACTCTTCGCGCTCTGAGAAATGGCCGTCGCCTTTCCTCTTCCCCCCACTCCCCACCTCATTGTTACTATTATTTATGATTTGGATCTCGCAGCAGCTTTCTATCCGGGTCCTCGGTGCGCGCGGGGGTTGCCGGGATAGCACTTCTCGCGCCCCCCTCCCCCCATTCTTTTCCTTTACACCCTCGGGGACCCTTTTCCCCTGCCCCCCGCGGCCGCCTCAGCAACAAAGCTCATTGTTTCTCCCCACTTCACGCCTGCGCGTCGCCACGCTGAGCCCCTACGCGCCGCGCCTGCGTGCTCCGCGCCCGGGTGGGGAGAGGGGCTGCGGGCAGCCTGGAGGGCGGCGTCGGGGGGCAGCGCCTGCAGCCGTCTGCGGCCTGGCCTGGCCTGTCATCACCCCCCTCCCCGCCCCCTCGCTCCCGCCGCTTGGTCTTCCGCCGCCCGGTGTTTTCGGTTACATTGCATCCCACGGTGGGAGTAGAAGAACCTTTGCGGTTCAGGGGAACCCACCTGCAGGAGGGGTTTAGTTTAGGCCAGGTGAATTCAAGGTCCATCCAACTCACACTTGCACAGCATCACATCCCCAGCACAAAACAGATGCCAGAACACTAAAGTTGGACCAAGTTGAAGCAGCCCTTGGGGGCGCGCAGGGGGGTGGAGCGGGGTGGGGGGAGCTTTTCTGCTTCCTTTTGTTGTTGTCATCCCCGATTTTGCAGCTCTGTCAACTCAACAGAAGCCTCAAACTCGAGGATGAATTTGGCTTCCAGTTTTGCTGTGGAGAAGGTCTAACTGCTGACGTTGTTTGACATTCGTTACAATAGAAGACACATCCTCGAGTTTTGCAAGTTGTCGCTGAATCTTGCCTTGTATCCGGGTGGCTTGACGCTTCACAAATTGCATTTGAGCTGATAATCAAGTGTTGGTTGGCATTTTCATTAAAAAACATTTTGCGATTTCATCGTTGCACTTTATGTTTGCAAAGAAGTGAAAATGTTCTTAAGGATTTTTAATGAAATTCTCAGTTTGTTGTCTTATGTCTCATTCCTGTTTTGTGAAAGCATACTTGCGGTTAGTTTACGCTACCTACTATAAACTTAAAACTTTTTCCCCCCGAAAATAGGTGTCTTTAACAAATAGACGATTTTCTAAAAATTACTATCTCCCTTATTTTTTAAATTTTATTTTTTATATTTACCTGAGCACTGGGTTATGGTGGTGGCGGAGGATTGAACCTGGGGCCTCGGAGTCTCAGGCATGAGAGTCTTTTGCAGAACCATTATGTTGTGTCCCCAGCCTTCTGATTAATGGATAGGTGTTAGGGACTGGAGACTTACTAATGGCCAAAGGCTTGAGAGCTTTGGTATTTTACATTATGCTTCTCCATAAGGACTCAAATCGAAGTAGGAAACAAAAGATTTATTAATGAGAGAACTAGAACATCACTCTGGTATATGTTACTGGGGATCAAATTTCGGACCTCATGCTTGAGGGTCCAACACTACTGTGCTGCCTCCTGGGCCCAGGTAGGTAATTTCCATCCTCTTGGAGAAAGTAGGTTTAAGTTGTTTTCCCTTCATTTAAGCGCTACACATATTCAGGTTTACCCCTTGATAATTAAAGGAGGTTGTTCTTGTTTAAGTGAAAATATAAACATAAAATGTCCTCAGTACAGCAATTTCATGGGATATAAATACAGAATTTGGCAAATAAGATTCCCTGCCCCCTCCGTGTAATCAAATTACCTTTAGTGTTTTTTTGGTGTTATATAATTTACAAACTGTTTCCATATTCATAACAACCTCTGAAGAAAGGGAGAGCAGGTTTTATCTTGTCCGTTTTGAAATTAAGGAAATAGATGCTTTGGAGATTATTTTTATTTGACAAATGCTTCCATAACACTGAGTAATGCCAGGCATTGTTCTAAGTGATTTGACAAGTACTTAATTTTCAGTGTCTCTTAAGGTAAATATTGCTGTATAATGAAAATAACAAGTGAGAGATCTGAAGTAACTTGCCCAGTGTTAGTAAAAGCTGGAATTCAAATCAAAGTAGTCTAGGATTTATGTACTTTTGGCCATTATACTGCATTCTTCTGATTTAGTGACATATTCAGGGCCCTGTAGATGGGTAGTGGCATATCTGGGATTTGAACCTACCCCACAGTGGAAGTTGTCCATGTTAACTGCCTTTGTGATTTGGACCTTCCTGTTGTAGAGTACAAGTGTATTAATATTCGCATTTGAGACAGCCTAAAAACCTTAGTAACTCAATTTTTAAACATTTTTTTCCTCATTGTTTAGAACAGCAGGACTGTCAGTGTGTGCCTGTTGAGCATTTAAAATGTGCCTACTGTAACTAAAGAATTAATAATTATTATTTGCCTCCAGGGTTATTGCTGGGGCTCGGTGCGTGCACTACGAATCCACTACTCCTGGAGGCCATTTTTTCCCCATTTTGTTGCCCTTGTGTCTTGTTGCAGTTATTGTTGTTGTCTCTGTTGTTGGATAGGACAGAGAAATTGAGAGGAGAGAAAGACACCTGCATACTTGCTTCACCTTTCATGAATTTACCCTCCTGCAAGTGGGGAGTCGGGGGCTCGAACCAGGATCCTTATGCCAGACCTTGTGCTTCTCACCATGTGTGCTTAACCCACTGCACTACCACCTGGCCCCAACAGTTAATTTTTTAAAGCTTTTTTTTTTTTTTTGGATGTTTTTTTTTTTTTAATTTTTTATTTAAGAAAGGATTAGTGAACAAAAGCATAAGGTGGGGGGGGTACAACTCCACACAATTCCCAACACCCAATTCCCATAACCCACCCCCTCCCATGGTAGCTTTCCCATTCTCTATCCCTCTGGGAGCATGGACCCAGGGTCGTTGAGGGTTGCAGAAGGTAGAAGGTCTGGCTTCTGTAATTGCTTCCCCGCTGAACATGGGCGTTGACTGGTCGGTCCATACCCCCAGTCTGCCTCTCTCTTTCCCTAGTAGGGTGTGTCTCTGGGGAAGCTGAGCTCCAGGACACATTGGTGGGGTCTTCAATCCAGGGAAGCCTAGCCAGCATCCTGGTGGCATCTGGAACCTGGTGATTGAAAAGAGAGTTAACATATGAAGCCAAACAATTTGTTGAGCAATCATGGATCCCAAGCTTGGAATAGTGGAGAGGAAGTGTTACGGAGGTACTCACTGCAAACTCTAGTGTAATCCTGCTTTCAGGTATATATTTTGCAGTAGTTTATGGATACGTGTGCACATAAGCTCTCTCTCACAGAAACTGGTGTATGTCTAGGTTATGGGACTTTGTTAGAAAGTGAACTACCTGAGATGAAATTAGAGTGTACTATTAAAGGAAAGGTCTCACCCGAGTAATGAAGCTGAAGAGCTTTTTTTTTTTTTTAAATATTCCCTTTTGTTGCTTTTGTTGTTTTATTGTTATAGTTACGATTGATCTTGTTGTTATTGTATAGGGCAGAGAGAAATGGAGAGAGGAGGGGAAGACAGAAGGGAAGAGAAAGACAGACGCCTGCAGACCTGCTAGACCACTTTGTGAAGTGACTCCCCTGCAGGTGGGGAGCCGGGGGCTCGAACCGGTATCCTTCCTCTGGTCCTTGTGCTTTGCACCACGTGTGCTTAACCCGCTGCACTGCCGCCCGACTCCCAAGAGTTAATTTTTTTTTTATTGATTTAATTATTATCGACAAATCTGTTGGATAAGAAGGGTACAACCCCACACAATTCCCACCACCAGAACTCTGTATTCCATCCCATCCCCTGATAGCTTCCCTATTCTTTATCCCTCTGGGAGTATGGACCCAGGATCATTACAGGGTGCAGAACGTGTGAGGTCTGGCTTCTGTAATTGATTTTCCGCTGGACATGGACTTCGGCAGGTTGATCCATACTCCCAGCCTGTTTCTGTCTTTCCTTAGTGGGGCAGGGCTTTGGAGAGCTGGGATTTCAGGACAGAGTGGTGAGGTCATCTGCCCAGAGAGAATTAATTTTCTTATTGTATTTTTAATTAAATTATGCCATAAGCCACTTTGAATGATTTAGAGGTTTAAATTACATCTGCATTTCGGGGAGGTCTGTGGGGATCATCTCAGGGACTTCAATGCTCCAGGATGACATTTTCAGATAGAATCAGAGACAAAGAGACCATAGCACCTAAGCTTCAGTGTATTGGAGGCCAGGCTTAAATAAGGCTTTTTTTTTTTAAGATTTAAAAAAAAATTTTATTGGGGGAGTCAGGCTGTAGCACAGCAGGTGCAAAGTGCAAGGATTGAAGTAAGGATCCCAGTTTGAGCCCTGGCTCCCCACCTGCAGGAGAGTCACTTCACAAGCTGTGAAGCAGGTCTGTAGATGTCTATCTTTCTCTCCCCCTCTCTGTCTTCCCCTCCTCTCTCCATTTCTCTCTGTCCTGCCCAACAACAATGACATCAATAACAACAATAATAACTACAACAATAAAAAGAATTTATTGGGTAGAGACAGAAATTGAGAGGGGAGAAGATAGAGAGGAAGAGACAGACACTGTAGCTCTATTTCACTTGTGAAGCTTTCCCCCTGCATGTACATAACCAGGGGCTTGAACTCTGGTCCTTTTACACTGTAATGTGTGTGCTTACCAGGTGCACCACCTCCTGGTCCCCCAGGTCTTTGTTTTTTATCAGAGTAAGTGCTGCTCATCTCTAGTTTATGATGGTGGTTGGGATTGAACCTGGGTCCCAGAGTGTTTCTGTTCTTTCAGTTTTTATCAGAAGTAATAGGCATTACTGAGCTATCCTACACTGGAGCTATCACATTAGACTACACTGGACAAGATAGTTAACATCTTTGGGATTTTTTTTTTTCCCCCTTAGTATTGTTTTTCTTCTATGGATGTTTAGATCTATGATTTTTACCTTATATCTTTCTCTAGCAACTTCTATTTTTGTGGCTTTGAGGTTTCACACACACACTGTGCCCTTAACCTGGTGCCCTACAGCTGGGCCAAAGCTTCACACATACATGATTCCATCCCTTCCAGACCAACTTTGATTCTGAATGAAGGACCACAGTACTGTTGCTCCTCTCCTCCCCAGTGTGATGGCATCTCCATGTCATGTTAGGACTCAAACTTGGGTGGCATAGGTTCTGCTTGGTGAGCTAGCTACCTTTCAGCCTCTCTAGCAACTTTTAGTAGCTTTAAGTGTTTAATTACCACCCAGAAAGGTAAATCTACCAAGGTACAGTTATTACTCATTTTACATATAGAACAACTGAGACACTGAGATTAAATAACTTGTACATGGCGTCATACAGCTACAAAGCCCTTTTCCTGAGCCCATGTTTTTAATGGCTACTTTGTATACCCGCAGCAGTATAATGCTTGGCAGTATCAGATTCATTTAGTGCGTCTCACAAATTTCTGAGTGGGAAAGACAGAATTTTCTTTTTTCCCAGTAGAGTTATCTTTGGTACTTGGTGCCTGCACAGTGATTCCACCATTCTCAGGAGCCTTTGTTTTTTCCTTTTTCCCCCTCAATAGATGGAGAGAAATGAATGTTTTGTGTGATGGGGGAAACACCTGCAGCACTGCTCCACTTTTTGTGAAGCTTCCCCCCCACAGGGGGTAGAACTTGACAGAGCACAATAAAACAAAAAGTGGTGTTTGTGAAGTCAGACTAATGGGGGGAAAAATATATATAGATAGATAGATAGATGAGAGGTTTTTGTATGTAAGAGATGCTAGCCCCAGTACCATAGGATTCCATGTGTTATACCTGGGGCCTAACCTCATTGGTGAGTTCTGCAAGGCAGGTGCTCTATCAGGTGCTATCTCACCAGCCCCATATTTTAAATTTTCAGAAGCAGTATTAAAAAAAAAAAAAAAGACACTCTGGAAATTAATATGTGTAAGAGGAATTTGAGGGGGTTACAACAGCTGAAGACACTAGTTTGAAAGTGCCAGGGCACATTCATAAGACAAAAACTGCTTTGGGGCCAGCAAGATAGCTCACCTAGGAACACATCTGCTTTGCCATATGTGACCTAGATTCAACCTCCTGGCTCCCACAGCACTAGGGCAAGCTGTCTCTGTGGCTATACTTCTCCCTTTTTAACTGGGGAGGGGGGGAGGGGGGGAGCTTGGTAAAGATAAAGGGAAAAACTGCTCTAACCTAACCAAATCTTTGTGCTACCAAATAAAAGAGGAAAGAAAAAAAAAAAAAGGAAGAGAAGATGGCCACTGGAATTCCTAGTATAGGCACTGAGCCCCAGCAATAACCCTGGTAGTGGGAAAATTAAAAACAAAGAAGTAATTTGTGGAGATCTATAAGGTCTAGAATGAAGATGATTTTCTCCATAGGAATTTTACATGTCTTATCAAAGCATGACACTGGGAACACTTAAGTTCAAGGTCACTTCATACTGAGTTCATGATGAAGGACTGGGGTTATTTTGGACCTCCTGAGTACTAGAATTTAATTTATTTAATTTTATCTATTAATTTACCAGCATACTGCTCAGCTCTGGCATGTGGTGGTGCTAGTATTAAATCTGGGACGTTTGGTGCCATGGCATGAAAGTTTTTGCATAGCCATTAAGCTTTTTCCAGCCCTATTTTTCTTTCCTTCCTTCCTTCCTTCCTTCCTTCCTTCCTTCCTTCCTTCCTTCCTTCCTTCCTTCCATTCATTGCCACCAGTGATATCTCTGGGGCTTGTTGCCAGTACTGCTAACCCACCACTGCTGGTAACTATTCTCCTACCCCCTTCTATTTTATTTGATAGTCCAGAGAGAAATTGAGAAGAGACAGGGAGAGACACCTGCAGACCTGCTTCACCACTTGTGAAGATTCTCCACTGCAGGTGGGGAGGGGAGACTCAAACCCGGGTCCTTGTGCATGGTGATGTGTATGCTCACCTGGGCGTGCCACTGCAGCGCGTCCCCTTCCCTCTGCCCTATTTCTGTCTACAGGAGGAACACCATAGTCACAATTTCTGCCCCTCCCACCGCTTTCCTTGCTTTGCTTGGGGAAGAGTACAGGTTACTCTCTTTATTTTTACCAGACACTGCTCAGACTTGGTTTATAGTGGTGCTGGGGATTAAACCTAGGCCCTTTAGTATTATAACCAGGTGCACCAGGTTATAAAAGTAGCCAGGCCTCTTGGCTACTTTTCATTCACCCTTGCCCTGAGCTTATAGGTCCTTAGGGTCCCAGCTTAGAGTGGGGATAATCTCTTGTTCATTTGCCCACATTGACTTCTGTACCTTTTTCCACATGAAACCAAGCAACCAACCTGAAGAAATATAACAGATGAAGCCTATAGATAGATATTAAGGTAGTATCAGTGCTTTAAAGTTCCTGGATTGCCATTTTTACTAGTGCTTGTAAGAGCTTGTTTCATAATATATTTAAACATTTTCATGGTTTTTTTTTTTTCTTGTTTTTTTTTTGCCTTCAGGTTTATTGCTGGGCTTGGATGAATCCACTGCTCTTGGAGGCTATTTTTTTCCTTTTGTTGCCCTTCCTTTTTTTTGTTGTTGTTGTTTGTTTTTGTTTTTTCCATTTTTTACCAGAGCTCAGCAGCTCTGGTGGTGCGGGGGGGGATTGAAGCTGGGATTGACCCTCAGGCACAGGAGTCTCTTTGTATAACCATTATGCTATCTACGCCCACTCTATTTTTTTTAATTTCTTTATTGGGGAATTAATGTTTTACATTAATATAATAAATACAATAATTTTTACATGCATAACATTTCTCAGTTTTCCATATAACAATACAACCCCCACTAGGTCCTCTGTCATCCTTTTTGGACCTGTATTCTCCTCCCCACGCACCCCAGTTGGTCCAGTACACCAACTCCAGTTCAGGTTCTACTTGTGTTTTCTCTTCTCATCTTGTTTTTCAACTTCTGCCAGAGAGTGAGATCATCATATATTTAATCCTTCAGTTTCTGACTTATTCTACTTTAACATGATGTTTAAATCGTTTTTGTTATTATTGTTGTTATTGCTGTTGTTGTTGTTGGATAGTACAGAGAGAAATGGAGAAAGGAGGGGAAGATAGAAGAAGAGAAAGATAGACACTTGCAGATCTGCTTCACTGCCCTTAAAGCAACCCCCCTGCAAGTGGGGAGCCGGGGGCTGGAACCGGGATCCTTAAGATGGTCCTTGAGCTTCGTACCATGTGTGCTTAATTCACTGCACTACCACCCGACCCCCATATTTTCAGTCTTTTATTTTATTTGTTTTTGAATTTTTTTTTATTGTCACCAGGGTTATTACTGGTGCTCAGTGCCAGCACAATTAATCTACTGCTCCTAGAAGCCATTTTTTTCTTTCTTTTTTTTTTTTTTTTGTTTTAATTTTATTTGATAGGAAGAGTGGAGTCAAGAGGGGAGGGAGACAGAGAAGGAGAGAAAGACAACTGCAGACCTACTTCACTTGTGAAGTGTCCCCACTGTAGGTGGAGAATGGGCTGGAGCCCGGTTCTTGCACATAATATTACGCATGCTTACTGGGTGCACCATTGCCTTGCCCCCCATTTTCAGTTTTTAGTGGAAGGGCCAGTACAGATAATCTAGTCCACAATTGCTGATAAAAGACCTTAAATCATTTGTTCCAATGTTTTAAAAACAATTGCAAGGAAATAAACAATCAGCCTTAGCATAGGCTTTATTTAAAATTACCAACCTAACGAGCCAGGAAATAACTCACCTAGTAGGATGCACATATTCCCTAGAGTCCTGGGGCTCAGTGGATTTGTGCAGAAACAAGACTCGGTGAAAATCTTGACTACGGAAAATAAAATCAAAATTTTAAAAAAGTCATAAAAGGGAAATTTTTATTACTTTTTTTTACTTGTATATTGGATAGAGACAAATTGTAAAGGAAGGGGAGAGACAGGGAGACACCTGCAGCACTGCTTCACTGCTTGTGAAGCTTACCGCTGCACGTGGAGACTGAGTGCTTGAACCCAGATCCTTGTGCATTACGCTCAATCAGGTGTGCTCAAATTGAAAAATTTTAATTGAAAAATTAAACTCTAGGGAGTCGGGCGGTAGCGCAGTGGGTTAAGTGCACGTGGTGCAAAGCGCAAGGATGGGTGTAAGGATCCCGGTTCGAGCCACCGGCTCCCTACCTGCAGGGGAGTCACTTCACAAGCGGTGAAGCAGGTCTGCAGGTGTCTGTCTTTCTCTCCCCCTCTGTCTTCCCCTCCTGTCTCCATTTCTCTCTGTCCTATCCAACGACGACGACAACAGTAATAACTACAACAATAAAACAAGGGCAACAAAAGGTAATAAGTAAATATATATTTTAAAAAATTAAACTCTAGTCATACTGCTGTTGACAGAATGATTCTAAAGTTTATATGAACTGGCGAGATAGCATTAGCACAGATTATATGGTCCTGTTTCATCACCAATAGCCAGAGCAGAGATGTACTCTGAATAAAAAAAAATAGGGGGTCGGGTGGTAGCCCATCGGGTTAAGCACACATGGAGCAAAGCGCAGGGATGTGGGTTCTCAGGGGGGTTGCTTCACAAGCAGTGAAGCAGGTCTGCAGGTGTCTTTCTCTCCTCTCTGGATTTCTCTCTGTCCTATCCAACAAGGGCTACAAAATAGGAGATGCTGGCCTCCTGGAGCAGTGGATTTGTGGTGCAGGCACCAAGCCCCAGTGATAAGCTTGGAGGCAATCAGTCAATCAATAAATTAATAAAGTTTATGTGAAGATTATATGTGCAGTATTTCCTTTTAAAAAAGGTGGGGCAGTTGTGCTGTTATAGACATTAAAATGGCTTGGTTTCTTTTTAAATTGCCACCTGGGTTATTGTTGCGGTTTGGTGCCTGTAGAAGGAGTTCACCACTCATGGCAGCCCTGCCCTTTCCCCCCCCCCCTCTTGTTTTTTGTTTGTTTGCTTTTTTAAAATTCCCTTTTGTTGCCCTTGTTTTTTTATTGTAGTTATTGTTGTTATTGATGCTGTCATTGTTGGATAGGACAGAGAGAAATGGAGAGAGGAGAGGAAGACGGGGAGAGAAAGATAAACACCTGCAGACCTGCTTCACCGCTTGTGAAGTGACTCCCCTGTAGGTGGAGAGCTGGGGGCTCAAACACGGATCCTTAATGCCCATGATTGCACTTTGGGCCACGTGCGCTTAGCCCGCTACGCTACCGCCCGACTCCCCCCCTTTATTTATTTATTTATTTTTGATTTTCCCTTTTGTTGCTATTGTTGTAGTTATTGTTGTTGTTGATGTCGTCATTGTTAGATAGGACAGAGAGAAATGGAGAGAGGAGGGGAAGACAGAGGGGAAGAGAGAAAGATAGACACCTGCAGACCTGCTTCACCACCTGTGAAGTGACTTGCCTACAGGTGGGGAGCAGGGGGGCTTGAACTGGGATCCTTATGCCAGTCCTTGCGTTTCGCACCACGTGCGCTGAACCTTACTGCCCAGCTCCCCATCTCCCCTTGTTTTTGATAGAGACAGAAATTGAGAGAGGGAGAGTGACATCTGCAGGAATACTTCACTGCTTTTTTTCCCCAGGGTTTATTATTTATTTATTTATTGGGGTATTAATGTTTTACAGTCGACAGTAAATACAATAGTTTGTACATGCATAACATTCTCATTTTTCCACACAACAATACAACTCACACTAGGTCCTTTGCCATCCTTGTTCCAGAACCTGAACTCTCACCCACCCACCCATCCCAGAGTCTTTTACTTTGGTGCAATACACCAACTCCAGTTAGAGTTTTTCTCTCTTCTGACCTTGTTTTTCAACTTCTGCCTGTGAATAAGATCATCTCATATTTACCCTTCTGTTTCTGACTTATTTCTGTAACATTTCTTCAAGCTCCATCCAAGATGGGCTGAAAATGGTGAATTCACCATTTTTACTCTGAAAATGTCCAATAGTTCTAGTTTATCTCTTCATTTAGCTTCTTAGTTTCTTTGTTGATTTTCTGCCTGGATGATCTGTCAAGTTGAGAGAGTGGGGTGTTGAAGTCCCCTGCTATTACTGTGTTGCTGTTAATATATTGCTGTAGCTCTTTCAGTAGATGTTTGATGTATTTAGATGGCCTCTCCTTGGGTGCATAGGTGTTGATAATCATTAAGTCCTCTTGAGCACTAAATAAATCCTGTGAACACTAAGTAATGCCCATCCCTATTTTTAAATTTTATTTATTTATTTTTTTCCCTCCAGGGTTGCTGGGCTTGGTGCCTGCAACATGAATCCACTGCTCCTGGAGGCCATTTCCCCCCCCCCCTTTTTGTTGCCCTTGTTGTTGTAGCCTCGTTGTGGTTATTATTATTGCCATTGTTGATGTTGTTCGTTGTTGGATAGGACAGAGAGAAATGGAGAGAGGAGGGGAAGACAGGGGGGAGAGAAAGATAGATACCTGCATTCCTACTTCACCACCTGTGAAGCGACTCCCCTGCAGGTGGGGAGCCGGGGGCTCGAACCAGGATCCTTACGCTGGTCCCTGCACTTTGCGCCACATGCGCTTAACCCGCTGCGCCACTGCCCAACCCCCTAAATTTTATTTAAGGTCTATCGTGTCAGATATGAGCATAGCTGTCCCTGCCTCTGTGTGTGTGTGTGTGTGTGTGTGTGTGTGTGTGTGTGTGTGTGTGTGTGTGTGTGTGTGTGGTCCATTAGCTTCTATGGTAGTTTTCCATCCTTTCATTTTGAGTCTGTGTTTGTCTTGTTGAGTTAGGTGGGATTCCTGCAGACAGTATATGGTTAGGTTGTGTTTTCTGATCCACCTTCCTACTCTGTTCCTTTTAATAGGTGAATTCAGGCCATTGACATTTATTTATTTATTTTTGACATTTATTGATAGTATAGATTGAAGATATTTTAATGCCATTATTGTAGATTTTTAGTGTGTTCTTATATATGGCATGTTTATGGTGATCTGATTATTTAGAGGAGACCTTTCAGAACTTCTTTCAGGGCAGGTGTGGTGATAGTTGATTTCCTTCAACTGTTGCTTTTCTGAGAAGATTTTTATGCCTCCATCTAGTCTGAATGACAGTCTAGCAGGATTCAGTAGTCTTGGTTGAAAGCCTTTCTCATTGAGTGCTTGATAGATATCTTGCCATTCTCTTCTGGCCTGTAGTGTTTGTGTGGAGAAGTCTGCTGCTAATCTTATGGGTTTTCCTCTGTAGGTGACTCTTTTTTCTCTTGCAGCCTTCAGGATCTTTTCTTTATCCTTATTCCTTTTCATTCTAAATATGATGTTTTGGTGTCTTTAAGTCTGGGTTAATTCTGTTTGGGACCCTCTGGGCTTCTTGAAACTTTATGTCTTTTATGTTGCCTAGACTAGGGAAGTTCTCATCTATTATGTCCTGTAGAACTCTTTCTTCCCCTCCCTTTCTTCCTCTGGTAAGCCTATAATGCGTATATTATTTCTTTTTAAGTCATCCCATATGCCTCTGTTGTTGTTTTCAGTATCTCTTAATCTCTTTTTGAGATCTCTTACTTTCTTAGTTTTCTCTAAATCATCCTCAATCTTGGTAATTCTAATTTCTGCGCCATTTATTCTATCCTCTCTCTCCTCTGTTGTTTTCTGTAGCTCAGCTATTTTGTTACCCTGTTCTGATAATGTATTAGCTTGTTCAGCTAGTTGTGCTTTTCGCTCAGCTATTTCAGTTTTCAGCTTTCTAATTACCTCGAGATAGCTAATGCTTTCTTTCAGAGACTCATATGTTGTTTCTGCATTTCTGATGACAGTTCTTTCAAATTCTGTCCTCACTCTTCTGACTTAATTCCTTAGCTAAGGAATTAAGCATTTGGATGTTGATCTCATTCTTCTGTGTTTCTACCATGGGGGGCTTTTAGCTGGACTTTTGTCCTGGTTCATTTCTCAATGTTTCTCCTTGGCTTAACCATTATTATATTATAATGTGTTATGAGATCCTTCTCTCAGTACTTTTCAGTCCACTGATCACTCTTGCCTGGATTAACTTTTTTTAAAAATATATATTTTAAAAAATATTTATTTCCCCATTTGTTATCCTTGTTTTTTTATTGTTGTTGTAATTATTATTGATGTTATTGTTGGATAGGACAAAGAGAAATGGGGGGGAGACAGAGAGGGGGAAAGAAAGACACCTGCAGACTTGCTTCACCACCTGTGAAGCGACTGCTGCAGGTGGGGAGCAGGGGGGATCGAACTGGGAACCTTACGCCAGTCCTTGCGCTTTGCACCCCGTGTGCTTAACCTTGCTGTGCTACCACCCAACTCCCCTGGATTAACTTTTGTCTCAGTAAGGTAAAGAGTTCACAGTTGTGGAAATTAACAGTTGTTTCAATATTATTTCAATCCCTGAGTTGAAGCACAGTGACTATTAAAGGCTCTTTTGTTCTTTTTCTTCCCTGTAGGTTATGGTAGCCTGAGGGCTTTTTAGCTATAAGTAGGGTTTTTTAGCTTTATCACTCCTAAGCAAGAGATAAATCAGGGTGGGGGAGAGATAGCACAGTGGTTATGCAAAGAGACTCCCACACCCCAAGGATCCAAAGCTCCGGGGCTCAATTCAGCTTCTCTGCCAAGCCAAGTAGCACTGCTGGTTCCTGTGAGTTTCTAAACAAGTTTATAGTTTATAGTCTGTAGGTTCTGAGGCAAATTATTCACCATGTTCTCATCAGGAGAGCAATATGGAAAGCCTTCTACTATACAACCCCACTGCTAGACCACCAGGGTATAGATCTTCTTCTGAGTTTCCTGATCAGTTCTCTGCCTTCTCCCACCCCCTTATCAGCACAGGGCTTCCTTCCTGCTGCTCCAGCCTCTTGAGGGCAGTAGCAGTGGAGACTCATATTTGCATTTGGTGAGTCTTGGGGGGGGGGGTCCTCTCCTCCCTTCGGCACTCTTTTTGTTGGTAAAACAGACGGGAATGGCTCCTCAACTGGCAAACTGCCAGACTGTTACCAGCCACTCAGGAGTAGATATGGGCTTTAGCCCCAAGAATCTCTCCATGAGCCACAGGTGTTTTCACTCACCGGTGACTTGGTGGGTTCCCAAAGTAGCCTCAGGTGATATTTGATATTCCTTGTTCTTTAAAGTTTCTCAACTGGGTTGAGCTGGAGGGCTGGGCAGAGATGTGGTCTCTGGATGCTCTCTATACTTCACTGCATCTAAAGCTTCCTGTCTGCAGATGGGGATCTAGGACTTAAGTCTAGCATCTAGCACTCTACAGGATGTGCTACCCCCCTAGCCCCCTTTTCTTATGTTTTTGAGTGTCTTCCTAGCACTGGACACATGGCCATGGTGTGTGCTCCCCAGAAAACAAAGGAATTTTTCCAAGTTCTTATTCTCAAAGCATCTTCACTAGCCTTTCCTTCCAGACTTTTCTTTGGTCTTTTGTTTGCCTTTCCTTATCCTGATGATTACTATCTCTCTTTAGTGCCACATACCCCCCCCACCACCACCTGCCATGGTTAAGATAAACAGTGAGGGACTAGAGAGAGATTACAGCACCTTTTTATTGCTTGGGAAGTTTACCCTGAGCAAGTGCTTCCATGTGATAACCTTGAGCTCAAGCCCAGTGTGTGCTTTGTTGGATGAATTCCCTTCTCCCCCTCAAATACTTTTGAATTGTAAACCTTGCTGTGTTTCAACTGAAAACTCAAGTTTTGTAGAAAAAACACAGCAAAAACACAGAGAAGGCACAATAAAGCACGTGGTCCAAGAACAGTTAAGAACAATTCATCAGTGCACCTGGTTTAGCTCACATGTTACCATGCACAAGGACCAAGGTTCAAGCCCCTAGCCCTCACCTGCAGGGAGGTGAAGCTTCATGAGTGATGTGGAAGTACTGCAGGCTTCTCTGTCTCTCCCTCTTTATCTCCTCCTTCCCTCTCAATTTCTCTCTGTCTCTATCCAATAATAAATATATAAACATTGAAAGAACAGATCGAGGGGGCTAGGCGGTAGTGCCTTGGGTTAAGCCCCCATGGTGCAGTGCCAGGACCAGCGCAAGAATCCCAGTTTGAGTCCCCAGCTCCCCCACCTGCAGGGAGGTTGCTTCATGATTGGTGAAGCAGGTCTGCAGGTGTCTTGCTCCCCCCACCTCCCACCCATCCTCCCCTCCTCTCTCCATTTCTCTCTGTCCTATCCAAGAACAGCAATGCCAACAATGACAAGGGCAACAGAATGGGAAAAATGGCCTCCAGGAGCAGTGAACTCATAGTGCAGACACTGAGCCCCATCAATAACCCTGGAGGCAAAAAAAAAAAAATTGGGAGTCGAGCAGTAGCGCAGCGGGTTAAGCGCAGGTGGTGCAAAGTGCAAAGGCCAGCGTAAGGATCCCAGTTAGAGCCCCTGGCTCCCCACCTGCAGGGGAGTCAATTCACAGGTGATAGAGCAGGTCTGCAGGTGTCTGTCTTTCTCTTCATCCTCTCTGTCTTCCCCTCTCTCTATTTCTCCTATCCTACAACAATGACATCAATAACTACAACAATAAAAAAACAACAAAGGGTGGGGCCAGGTGGTAGCACACTTGGTTAAGCACACACACTACAATGCGCAAGGAACTGGGTTCAAGCCCCTGGTCCCCATCTGCAGGGAGAAAGCTTCACGAGTGGTGAAGCTGGGCTGCAGGTGTCTCTCTGTCTCTCTCCATCTCTATCGCCCCTTGCCCTCAATTTCTCTGTCTCTATCAAATAACAAATAAATAAAATAAAGTTAAAAAAGAAAGAAAACATTAAAAAAACAAGAGCAACAAAAGAGAATAAATAAATATTTTTAAAAATCATAAAAATTAAAAATTTTGATACCTTATATTAGAACACTGTGCTTTAAATGACTGTAGCTCTTTAAATATAAATATAATAATTGTAGATCTCAGCATTCTGAAAGTAAGCGATTCACACCCCATCTAGCTTTCACTTGACTGGCTGCATCCAGAAACTTGGTCAGCAGCCTTTTTCTCTCCTCTCAAAGTAGTTTCTTCCCTCAGATATTTAAGGGTGTAGGATTAGGACCTAGGATCCAGGTAATTTTTACTGGCTTCATTTATGATGTTTCCCAAATACTACATGTCATTTAGTGTCCTTCATAGACTTTATTTTTATAATTTTATTAGTGACAGTATTTACAAAAATTATAAGATAACAGGGGTATAATTCCACACCATTCCCACCACCAGAGTTCTATATCCCCATTCCCTCCATTGAAAGCTACAGTAGTTCTCCCAAGGTTGCAGATACAGGTTAACTGTTAGTTCTGTAACTATCTGTCTATATTTGTATATATTTGCCACCTTTTCTATGGTTTTGCTTTCTCTTCCTTTCTAAGTCACAGCTACACACACTTACACCTATTACTACTCCCGAATGGCCTTCCCTTTTTTTTTTTTTTTGCCCTTCTCTGAGATCCATACCAAAGTCAGAAGTTGTTTGATGAGATAATGGGCAAAAAGCTGACCTAGAGCTGTGTCAAGTGCCCTTTTTTTTTTTTCTAATAATTGTTTATATTTTATTTCTTGCTGATGGCATCAAATAGGGAGTCCTTTAAATTCCCAGACTGTGAGATTTGCTGAGGCAGACTTTTCCTAAAAAAAAAAAAAAAAAGTTTACTAACATAAGAGAAAGGAAAGACAACTAGTGTGTTTAACATGAGGCAGAGAGAAAAAGTCAGAATACCACTTCAAGTCACTATCTCTTTCACTCTCTCTGTCTCTCTCCATGTATATCTTTTTATGAGAGAGAGGAGAGGGAACCAGCGCATCACTCTGATCTATGCCGTGCTGGGGATTGAAATTGGGACCTCATGCTTGATTATCTAATATGCTTTGTCTGCTGTGCCACCTCCCAAGTCACTTCCCCAGTTGCTCTTTTACTCTGTTCAAGAACTAGTAGCATGACCTAGCCTAACTGACACATTAACAGGGTAAAAGTTCTGGCTGGATGGTGGTACACCTGGTTGAGTGCACGTTACCATGCGCAGTGACCTAGGTTCAAGCCCCTGGTCCCCACATGCATGGGGGGAAACTTCATGGATGGTGCAGTAGTGCTGCAGGTGTCTTTCTCTTTCCCTTTCTAGGTCTCTTCCCCCCTTCTCAATTTATTTCTATCTTATCAAAAATAAATATTTTAAAGACAAAGTAGAAGTTTGTAAGGCATAAATTTTCATATTTTATAATATGTTATAATGCGCAAGGACCTAGTTCAAGCCCCCACTCCCCACCTGCAGGGGCAAAACTTCACAAGTGGTAGAAACAGTGCT
Organism: Erinaceus europaeus; assembly: GCF_950295315.1. Lineage (NCBI taxonomy): Eukaryota > Metazoa > Chordata > Mammalia > Eulipotyphla > Erinaceidae > Erinaceus > Erinaceus europaeus. The sequence continues at coordinate 44,037,342 of NC_080163.1, forward strand.
GCAGATGTCTCTGTCTCTCTCCATCTTCCCCTTCCTCTCAATTTCTGATTAATTTATTTATTGTTAGAGACAGCCAGAAATCAAGAGGGAAGGGGTGATAAGAGAGAGAATGAGAGAAAAAAAGAGAGACAGAGAGATACTTGCAGCACTGCTTTTCCTCTGCAGGTAGGGACCAGGGGCTTGAACTTTGAACACTGTAGTGTGTGCATTTAACCAGGTGTGCCACGGCCACTACTTGACCCCCTAAGAGGCCATTAAATATTAAAGTAAGTTTGTTTCCCAGGAGGTGGCCTGGTGACTAAAGCACAGAACTTAAAAGCATGAGGTTCCAAATTCAACCCTTAATATCTCAGGTGCCAGAATGATGCCCTGACTTTTGTTTTCTCTTAACGAATAAATCTTTAAAAAAAAAAAAAAGTTTGCTGGTTGAGAGGTAGTATAAAGAGCTAGAGTGATGGATGTCTAAGCATGAGGTCCTGAGATTGATCCCAGGCATTATATGTACCAAAGTGATGGTCAGTTTCTCATATTCTCTTTCTCATTAATAAATAGGTTTTTTTGTATGTGTTTGTTTTTGCCTCTGGTCACTGGGGATTGGTGCCAGCAGTATTCCACTGCTCTTGGAGGCCACCACCCCCCATTTTATTTGATAGGACAGAGCGAAATTGAGAGGGGAGGGGAGAAACAGGGAGAAACTAAGACATCTTCAGACCTGCTTTACCACTTACGAAGATTCCCCCCTGTAAGTGGGGGGCCAGAGCTTGAATCTGTGTCCTTGCAAATAGGTCCTTGCACATGCTTAACCAAGTGCACCACCATCTGGCCCCCTAAATAGGTTATTTTTAAAAGATTGTTGCCTTTCACTGAATCAGTTTATTATTATTATGATTTATTATTATTATTGGATAGGACAGAGAGAAATTGAGAGAAGAGGGGAAGATAGAGGGTGGAGAGATAGACACCTGCAGACTTGCTTCACCGCATGTGAAGTATCCTCTACTGCAGATGGGGAGCCGGGGACTCGAACCAGAATCCTTGTGCGGGTTCTTGCACTTCTTACTACTCGTAAAGTTTTCCTCCTGCAGGTGGGGACCAGGGGCTTGAACCTGGGTCCTTGGGCACTGTAACGTGTGCACTTAAACAGGTGCACCACCACCTGGCTTCCTCGGTCCTTGCACTTCTATATGTGTTTAACCCAGTGAGCTACTGCCCGGCCCCCTCACTGGGCTTTTTAATACCATTTAAAAAATAAAGTGTTCTTGAGGCCAAGAGATAGTTCATCCAGTAGAGCACACACTTTTCCACAGGCAACCACTCAGGTTGGAACCCCTGGAACCACATGGGAGCACCATGTAAGGGAAGTTTCATGAGCAGTGCCACAGTACTGTGGTGTCTTTCTTTACCGGTCTCAAAAAGAAAAGAAAAAAAAAAGATGGTTTGAGGGTTCCATTGATTATTACTAGTAAATATTAGATGGGGCTGGGGAAATAGCATAATGGTTATGTAAAAACCTTATAAACCTTACCTTTCATATAGTAAGAGAACAGATTAAAAAAAAAGTTTCAGGGTTGGACACACAGCATAATGGTTATGTAAAAAACTCAAGCCTGAGGATCTAAGTTCCCAGGTTCAGTCCCCAGTACCACCATAAGCTAGACTTGAGCAGTGCTCTGGTTGCTCTCTGTGCATCTTTCTCTGTATATCTTTATCTCATTAAGACAGCAAATAAAATTTAAATATATATATATAAACATTAGATGAATTTAGGCTATTCTCAGCTACTCCTGAAACATTAAAATCATTTAGGAAATAATGAAGTTTTCCAACTAACCGAGTTACTATGTACATCAGTGTATCAAGTGATGGAACTATTGGAGCACTAGGACAGTCCTCAGTGGCAAATGGCCTGCTAACATCTAACCATGAAGCCTATTAGTAGGTGCTTACTTACTAAAATCAGACAAATGCCTAACTGACTAAATTAATTTTTTAAAGGTTAAAAACGACAACTAACGCCAACCATGAAAGATCCAAGTCGCAGCAGTACTAGCCCAAGCATCATCAATGAAGATGTGATTATTAACGGTCATTCTCATGAAGATGACAATCCATTTGCAGAGTACATGTGGATGGAAAATGAAGAGGAATTCAACAGACAAGTTAGTTTTGTTTATAAAATATGTTCTCTATCATAGTCATGACAGTCTTCAACTAATAGTCATTCTTGTCCCTGAATCATTTAAAGTTTTCATTGTTATTATTTAAAAAAAATGGGACTTATTTATTTTTATTTATTTATTCCCTTTTGTTGCCCTTGTTGTTGTAGTTATTGTTGTCATTGTTGGATAGGACATAGGGAAATGGAGAGAGGAGGGGAAGACAGAGAGGGGGAGAGAAAGACTCCCTATCATTGTAATTTTTATGAGAGAGAGAGTGGGCTAAGAGATCAGCTCTGGCATATGCAATGTTGGGGATAAGATATCTGTCCTCGGGAGTCGGCTGTAGCGCAGCGGGTTAAGCGCAGGTGGCGCAAAGCACAAGGACCGGCATAAGGATCCTGGTTCGAACCCCGGCTCCCCACCTGCAGGGGAGTCGCTTCACAGGCGGTGAAGCAGGTCTGCAGGTGTCTATCTTTCTCTCCTCCTCTCTGTCTTCCCCTCCTCTCTCCATTTCTCTCTGTCCTATCCAACAACGACAACAACAATAATAACTACGACAATAAAACAACAAGGGCAACAAAAGGGAATAAATAAATTAAAAAAAAAAAAGATATCTGTCCTCAGTGATTCAAGCCCTCTGCTCTAACACTGAGATATCTTCCCAACCTTACAATTTTATTGTTTTAACTTGTTTTATTGAGAAAGAGACAAAGATAGAGCACTTCTCAGCTCTGGCTTATGGTGGGCCTGTGTGGATTGAACCTGGGACATCGGAGCCGCAGACATGAGAGCCTTTTGCATAACCATTATGCTGTGTCCTCAGCCCTGAAATGTTTTTTTTTTTTTAACTTTTTAATATTTATTTATTTATTTTGCCTTTTTGTTGCCCTTGTTTTTTGTTGTAGTTATTGTTGTTGTCGTTAGATAGGACAGAGACATGGAGAGAGGAGGAGAAGACAGAGGGGGAGAGAAAGATAGACACCTGCAGACCTGCTTCACCGCCTGTGGGGCGACCCCCCTGCAGGTGGAGAGGCGAGGGGCTCGAACTGGGATCCTTACGCCCGTCCTTGCGCTTTGCGCCACCTGCGCTTAACCTGCTGCATGCGCTACCGAATGACTTCCCCCCTTTTTTTAACCTGTTCTCTTACTATTTCATTTGGGTACTGATTACTACTAGTCGTAACTGCTCTTTGCAATAACTTAGTGATTAAATAGTGGTTTATAGGGTTAGATAATGCGCAAGATATAGTTCTATGTCTGCATCCACCACCAAAGTTCTATACCCCCCACCAAGATAATTCTGAATATTTTTTTTAATTTTTAAAAATGTTTTATTATTGTATAGAGACAGAAAAATTGAGAGAGAAAGATAGAGAGGTAGAGAAATAGACACTTGCAACTCTGCTTCACCACTCGTGAAGCTTTCCCCCTGTAGGTGGGGACCAGGGGCTTGAACCTGGATCCTTGCGCACTGTACTGTGCACACTTAACCAAGTGCACCACCACCTGGCCCCAATTCTGAATCTTTCAAAATTTTTTTTTAATATTTATTTTATTTATTTATTCCCTTTTGTTGCCCTTGTTGTTTTATTGTTGTAGTTATTATTGTTGTTGTCGTTGTCGGATAGGACAGAGAGAAATGGAGAGAGATGGGGTAAGACAGAGAGGAGGAGAGAAAGATAGACACACCTGCAGACCTGCTTCACCACCTGTGAAGCTACTCCCCTGCAGGTGGGGAGCCGGGGTTCGAACCAGGATCCTTATGCCGGTCCTTGTGTTTTGCGCCACCTGCGCTTAACGTGCTGCGCTACAGCCCGACTCCCCAAAATTTTTAAAAAATATTTATTTCCTTTTGTTACCCTTTTTATTGTAATTATTATTGTTGTTGTTATTGTTGTCATTGTTAGATAGGACAGAGAGAAATGGAGAGAGGAGGGGAAGACGGGGGAGAAAAAGATAGACACCTGCAGACCTGCTTCACCGTCTATGAAGTGACTCCCCTGCAGGTGGGGAGCCAGAGGCTCGAACCGGGATCCTTACACTGGTCCTTGGCGCTTTGCGTTACATGCACTTAACCCGCTGCACTACTGCCTGACTCCCAGTAGTTCTGAATCTTAAAGACAGTTTGATGATGACAACAACAGTTTTTTTTTTTTTTTTTTTTGGTGGAACTTGTTTTTATTTGTTTGTTTTTGGATAGAGACAGAGAAATTGAAAGGAAGATAGGGAGAAAGAAAACAGCCTATAAATAAGTGGTGGTTAAGGGCTTGAACCATGGTCATTACACACTGTAACATGCACACCTACCTACTAGGTGTGCCACCGCCTGGCTCAGGACTTGCTTTTTATTTTTAAATATTTATGAGAGTGTGGAGGGGAACCAGTCTCATTCTGGCACATATGATACTGGGAATCAAACTGGGAACCTCATGCTTGAGACTCCCAACACCATGCCTCCTAGGCTACAAAAACTTGTTTTTTTTGTTACCTCCAGGGTTATCACTGGGGCTTGGTAGCAGCACTACAGATCTGCCGCTCCTGGTGGCCATTTTTTTTTTCTTTCTTTTTCCATTTCATTTGATAGGACAAAGTAAATTACGAGTAGGAAATAGGAAGAGAGAGAGAAAGATAGACATCTGCAGACCTGCTTCATTGCTTAGAAGCAGCCCCCCTGCAGGTGGGGAGTGGGAGCTCAAACCTGGATACTTGTGCATGGTTCTATGTGTGCTTAACTGGTTGTGCCACTTGCCCTCCAAAAAAACTTGTTCTTTAAAGGCTCTAAGATGATTCTAGTGAGCACTTAGATTTGGGAATCTGCACTAATCAGATTGTTCCATTGTAGTGAAAGAAAAATAAGAAGAGACAAGTATATGCAGTAAGGTACAGAATTGTTTTCTTTTCAACAAGGGCAACAAAAGGGAAAATAAATAAATAAAAATTGTTTTCTTTTTCACCTGGAATTGTTAGCATACTCAGCCTGAAAATCTCACCACTATCCTCTTTAGAGCTTAGAGCACTCATACATTGATAAAATCTTTTATTTCCATATTCCTGGAGTCAGTTCTCATTTTCTATCTAGTTCCAGAATTTAATCAGCTTAATTTTGCTATACCCAATGATGAATATTCAGGAATAAGACAGTATAGTTTATTTAAAAGAGTTATTTATTAATGAAAGACAAAGCAAAGAGGGAGAGAGAATATGCGGAAAAGAATCAAGAGTATCACTCTAGCACATGAAGTGTTGGGGATTGAACTCAGGATCTCATGTTTGAGTGTCTAGTGCTTTATCCACTATACTACCTCCTGGGCTGCAAGACAACATAGCCTTATTTCAATGAGAATCAGTTCCTTGAGTATTAATTACTTGTGCTCTAGCCTTGTCCTTTTTTATTTCAATATTTTTTATTAATTTATTATTGAATAGAGACAGAAATTGAGAGGGGTGGAGAGACAGGGAGAGAGAGACAGAGAGACACCTGCAGCCCTGCTTCACCACTCGTGAAGTTTTCCCTCGGCAGGTGGCGACCAGGGGCTTGAACCCAGGTTCTTGCACACTATAACGTGCACTCAACCAGGTGTGCCACCACCTGGCCCCCTAGTCCTGTCCTTTAAAGAATTTTTTTTTGGTGGGGGGAATTGGGCGGTAGCTCAGAGGGTTATAAGTGCACGGGGCACAAAGGGCAAGGACCTGCCTAAGGATCCCAGTTCGTGCCCCCGGCTCCCCACCTGCAGGGAAGTTGCTTCACAGGCAATGAAGCGGTCTGCAGGTGTCTATCTTTCTCTCCCCCTCTGTGTTCCCCTCCTCTCTCCATTTCTCTGTCCTATCGAACAATAACATCAATAACAATAATAACTACAACAATAAAACAAGGTCAACAAAAGGGAATAAAATTTTTCAAAAAAGAATTTTTTTGGGGGGGGGTTTGGGTAGTGGTGCACCTGGCTTAAGCATACACATTATAGTGTGCAAGGACCCAGGATCAAGTCACCAGTTCCCGCATGCAAGGGGGAACTTCACCAGTGTTGTAGCAGTGCACCAAGTGTCTCTCTGTCTCTTTCCTTCTTTGTCCCCCCTCCCCTCTCAATTTCTATCTATCCTGTAATTAATTTTTTCTAGTAATAAATAATTTTTTATCCAGTAATAAAAAATTTTTTCCAGTCAATTCTGGGTGGGGCTATTGTTTATGTGGCTCTTTAAAGTATCACAGGTAATTCTGATATGCATTCCTCAGTGAAAGCACTCCACCCTCAATGGGAAAAATAATATTGCTAAGACAAGTAAAGACTTGTTAAAAAACCCTAAGCAGATCTTTCTAGTTTACCTTAAAACTAGAACTTCCCCCCCTTAGCACAGAAAGCAAAGCAAGAAGTAGGGCAACATTGATTTTTAAATTGTTTAATTCAAGATGTTTTAAGCTGTTCCTAGTGTAGTCTTACCAAATTGTTAAAAATTACTCTTTACTATAAATTTAGATAGAAGAGGAATTATGGGAAGAAGAATTTATTGAACGCTGTTTCCAAGAAATGCTGGAAGAGGAAGAAGAACATGAGTGGTTTATTCCAGCTCGAGATCTCCCACAAACTATGGACCAAATTCAAGACCAGTTTAATGACCTTGTTATCAGTGATGGCTCTTCTCTGGAAGATCTTGTGGTAAAAAGTTACTTTTTTTTTTTCATCTTTTTAAAAACTAGCTCATCTTCCAATTAAGTGGGAAAGCCACCAATCAACCATCTGTTTAGGAAGAATTCTAGGGGACTAGGCAGTGGTGTACCTAGTTAAGCACACAAGAACCTGGGTTCAAGCCCCTGACCACCACTTGCAGGGGGAAGCTTCATGAGTGGTAAAGCAAGTACTGTAAGTCTATATATTTGTTTGTTTGTTTATTTATTGCCTCCAGAGTTATCGCAGGGGCTCAATGCCACCACTATGAATCCACTACTCTGGGCAGCCATTTTTTCCTTCCTTCCTTCCTTCCTTCCTTCCTTCCTTCCTTCCTTCCTTCCTTCCTTCCTTCCTTCCTTCCTTCCTTCCTTCCTAAGATAGGATAGAAACTGAGAGGTTGGGGAGCTAGGGAGAGTGTGAGAAAGACACCTGTAGACCTGCTTCACCACTTGTGTAATGGACACCCTGGAGGTGGAGAGCAAGGGCTTGAACCCACATCCTTGGGTTTGGAAATATGTGTGCTAATCAGGTATGCCACTCCCCAGTCCCACTCTCTTTCTATTTCCACCTCCCCTCTCAGTTTCTATCTGTCTTTTCAAAAAAAAATAATAAAATAATAAAGAGGGTAAAGTGGCTGCCAAGAGTGGTGGACTCGTGCAGTCACCAAGCCCTAGTGATAACCCTGGTAGCAATTAAAAAAGGGGGTAGTGTAGGGGGAATCGGGCTGTAGCACAGTGGGTTAAGCGCACGTGGCACAGTGGCACAAAGCACAAGGACTGGAGTAAGGATCCCGGTTCGAGCCCCGGCTCCCCACCTTCAGGGTAGTTGCTTCACAAGTGGTAAAGCAGGTCTGCAGGTGTCTATCTTTCTCTCCCCCTCTCACCCTTCCTCCATCTCTCTCTGTCCTAACAACAACAACATCAGTAACAATAATAATAATTATAACAATAAAACAACAAGGGCAACAAAAGGGAATAAATAAATAAATAAATATAAGAAAAAGGGGTGGTGGTGGTGGCACACCTGGTTAAGCTCACATAGTACCAAGCACAAGGACCCGTGCAAGAATCTGGATTCGAGTCCCTACTCCCGCACCTGCGAGGGTCCATTTCATGAGTAGTGAAGCAGGTCTTTAGGTGTCTGTTTTCTCTCCCTCTCTATCTTCCCTCCCCTCTCAGTTTCTCTCTGTCCTATTCAACAAAATGGAAAAAAATGGCCACCGGGAGTGTTAGAGTTGTAGGGCTGGCAGTGAGCCCCTGGAGGCAAAAAAAAAAAAAACTCTCCCTTCAGGAATTACATTCGACTTAGGGTGACTATTCATAACACATTGGAGCTAATCTAAGACTACTAAAAAACTTCTTGTCATTACTTTTAGTCTTGATGGATAGCTATGCTGCTCTAGGATACTCTTGTCTTAAAACGGTTATCCAGAAAGTATGTACCATATATCCATGTGAATTGCTCATATAAAAATATCCTGTAGTTTGCTCTTTAATTTTATTATAAACATTTAGTGAAATTTACAAGATTTTTTTCTGAAAGGTAATATTTGGGCGTTTTTCATTTTTCTTTTTGTGTGTGTGTTTTGGTTTTTGATTTGATGCCAGAGCACTACTTAGCTCTTTTTTTATAGTGGTATTGGGAGTTGATCCTAGAGCCTCAGACATGAAAGACCTTTGCATAACCATTATATTATCTCCTTAGCCCTCATTTTTCTTCTATATTAGTCATTTTAACAGTTTTGCAGAATTAATATGATTTCAGGAGTAAAATTGGGAGATTTTTTTTTTTCTGATCCAAGATTTTTATTGTGATTCAGTGAGTACTTTTATAAGCTTTTGGCAGAAAAATATGTTCTCTGCCTATATTATACTTGAACTTTTTAGTTTTCTGAGTGCCTAGTTGATGGTGGCGTATCTGTGGCAATGAGGTTTCCAGGAATTGTTGTAATTAAACATCAGTACTGGACTAGAATGTGAGTCCTTTACTAAAATCAAGATAAGTATGAATTTTAACCTTTCTGTCCTCATTTACAGTCTCTTATTTGTTTCCATAAGAGTTATCTTGACTTTATCCATGAAACTGAAATATTTTTGCAGTTGTCTTCTGTTCTCTATACAGTGTTTCCTAGCCTAGCTAAGGTGAATGTTCATAACACATTGGAGCTAATCTAAGACTACTAAAAAACTTTCTATCACATTTACCAATGAAGCATTAAAAACAAAAATGGGGTGGTCCGGGAGGTGGCTAAGTGGATGAAGCATTGGATTCTCAAGCATGAGGTCCTGAGTTCAGTCCCTGGCAGCACATATACCAGAGTGATGTCTGGTTCTTTCTCTTTCTCCTCCTATCTTTCTCATTAATTAATTTAAAAAAACTTTAAAAAATAATTAATAAATGTTTGTAAAAAATAAATGGGGGGGGCGGGCAGTAGTTGCAGCAGGACTGGCATAAGGATCTAAGGATCCTGATATGAGCTCCCAGCTCCCCACACTGTAGCTGGGGGGGGGGTTGTCACTTTACAAGCAGTGAAGTAGGTCTGCAGGTGTCTTTCTCTCCTCCTCTCTGTCTTCCCCTCTTCTCTCGATTTCTCTGTCCTATCCAACAAGAATAACAACAAGGGCAACTAAAATGGGAAAACTGGCCTCCAGGAGCAGTGGATTCATAGTGGAGGCACTGAGCCCTAGGAATAACCTTGGAGGCAAAAAAAAAAAAAAAAAGGGTTCCTTAGCTATATGCTAGACCTGCAGAATCAGCCATCTAAGCATATTGATTTTTTTTTTTTTTTTACCTCCAAGGTTATTGCTGGGGTTCGGTGCCTACACCATGAATCCACTGTTCCTGTGACCATTTTTATTTATTTATTATTTTTTTAATATTTATTTTCCCTTTTGTTGCTCATTTTTTATTGTTGTAGTTGTTATTGATGTTGTCATGGTTGAATAGGACAGAGAGAAATGGAGAGAGGAGGAGAAGACAGGGGGAGAGAAAGATAGACACCTACAGACCTGCTTCACCACCTGTGAAGCGAACCGCCTGTGAAGCGAACCCCCTGCAGGTGAGGAGCTGGAGGCTGGAACCAGGATCCTTCAGCCGGTCCTTGCACTTCACATGCTTTACCTGCTGTGCTACCGCCTGACTCCCTCTTATTATTTTTTTATATATAGAACAGAGAGAAATTGAGAGGGAAAGGGAAGGTAGAATGATACCTGCAGACCTGTTTCACCAATTATAAAGTGATCCCCCTACAGGTGGGGAGCCAGGGACTTGAACTGGGATCCTTGAGAGCGGGTCTTTGCACTTCGTACCATATGCCCATAACCCAGTGCGTCACCAGCATATTAATCTTTAAAAGCACTCCCAGATGAATTTTTACAGGCAGTCTTTTTTTTTTTTAAGTTTTTTTAAATATCTATTTTCCCTTTTATTGCCCTTGCTGGTTTTTTTACTGTTGTTGTAGTTATTATTGATGTCATTGTTGCTGTTGGATAGGACAGAGAGGAGGGGAAGACAGAGGGAGAGAGAAAGATAGACACCTGCAGACCTGCTTCACTGCCAGTGAAGAGACACACCCCTGCAGGTGGGGAACCGGAGGCTTGAACTGGGGTCCTTACTCTGGGCCTTGCGCTTTGCGCCACATGCTCTTAATGCGCTGCGTACTGCCCAACTCCCAGGCAGTCTGTCTTATTAGGCATATGGAAACTATTCTAAAGGGGTATATAGAGAACTTTGTAAACTACATAGTGGCATAGCCTTTGTTGTAGTAAATGGCATTAACCCAGATGAACAGATTTGTGATCTGACCAGTTTGTTGAGATGTTTGTTTTATAGCTACATTATTCATTCTACAAATATTCTTGATTTCCTGCTAAATTAAACCCTATAATGGGCAAATGTTTCAATTTAAACTAAACCCAGTATAATTCCATTATATAGAAACTGATTTGTTGAACTTGGTCTGAGATGATTTATTTTGATAGAGACAGAGAAATCAGGAGGGGTGAGGGGAGGGAGAGGGAGAGACACACACAGGGACTTGAACCCCGGTTGTAGCCTGTGTGTTATCCTAGGTGCACTGTGCCACTATCTGGCCCTTTGAGATTGATTACTTAATTCTTGCTTATTCTTTTGTAGCTGCCAAAAGATTGCATGGTAAAGATCGCCTTTAGGGTTTTGTTTTGTTTTGTTTTTTGCTTCCAGGGTTATCACTGGAACTTGGTGTGCCTGCACTACAAATCCACTGCTCCTGTAGCCATTTTTTTCTATTTTTTTTTTCTTCCTGGATAGGACAGAGGGAAATTGAGAGGAGGGGGAGATAGAGAGATAAAGCTAGACACCTACAGACCTGATTTACCACTTGTGAAGCAATCCCCACCCCTGCAGGTAGGGAATGGAGACTCAAACTAGAATCCTTGCACAAGTTCTTGTGCTTCATACTATGTGTGCTTAATCCAGTGTGCCACTGCCCGGCCCCTAAGTCACCTTTAGTTTTTTGTTTGTTTGTTTTGTTTTTAACTTTATATGAGCGAGAACACAGCACTGCTTTTTACTCATGTTCCCCTTATTACTCTCATATGGTGTCAAGAATCATCAGCCCAGGACCTCATGTATGCAAGGCAGTGCACTAACATTGAATTATCTGCACAGCCCCATAAGAACTTTTTTTTAACCTCACTTTGTAACTTTGATAATATTCTCCCTGAGAGAAGTGAGAATGTCCTATCCAAGGATATTGGATATTATAAACAAATTATTTTTCCGACATATTGTTTAATAGGCTTTGGTCTTGAAATAAATAACATAGCAGGGTCTGATTTCAGTCTAAAAGTCTGCCAGAATGCTTACATTTTAGGTCTTACTATCATTCTGGTTTCTTTTTGTGTCTCCGTCAACTTGTACTTCAGTATGTAGTTAGAATTTTCCAGTTAATCCCTGCATGCTAACTTGACTATTTAAGAAAGTAAAGATTTAGAGGTATAGATAGAATAGTGGTGACAGGTCTCTAAAACCCTTAAGAAACTTTGGCCCGTTGTTGTTGTTGTTATTCCACTCTTCTTTTTAAACTAATGCACAAATGGGAGTCCCGGATTGACTTCAGGCTTACATAGGAAGTTAGGGGTAGAGCTAGGATTCCAACTTAGTTCTTCTGACTTTCCGTGTAGTTTTCTTTTCCTTTTTTATAGCATGCTTCCTGTGGGAATTAGAATACAGCAGTTATAGAAAAACAACACTCCCTCACAGAAAGTTAAGCATTGGAGCCAGGTGGTGGCATACTCAGTTAAGAGCACCTGGTCCCTACTTGTAAGGGGGTAATTTCACAAAGGGTAGAAGTATGTGGCAGGTCTTTCCTCTCTCCCTCTCTGTCTCTGATCCTCTATCAAAAACAACAAAAAAAAAGAAAAAAGCTACCAGGAAACTGTGGTGGAGGAACCATGCAGCCACCAAGCACCAATGATAACTGGTGACAAAAAGAAAATAAAGTTAACAAAATTCTTTATTCTGTTTGTTTAGTGAAGTTTGTTTCTGATTATGTTTACAAGAAAATAGGATTTGAAAATAAATTTTATTTTAGAAAGTTGATACTGATGTGTGTGTGTGTGTGTTAAATTTAACTTTACAATTTTGAGTTCTTGCTTTTGTCTTGTATCCTTTCTTCAAAAAGATATTTTTGCATGTGGATCTGGGTTGAATGCTTGTCCAAATCTGAAGCCATCTGTTGTTAATGAACTTGCCTTTCTATGTACTTATTTTCCAGGTCAAGAGCAATCTGAATCCAAATGCAAAGGAGTTTGTTCCTGGGGTGAAGTACTAAAATATTGGAGTAGACGGGGCCCTCTTTTGGTGGATGTAGCACAATTTCCACACTGTGAAGGCAGTATTAGAAGACTTAATTGTAAAAGCTCTCTCTTGTCACTGTGTTACACTTATGCATTGCCAAAGTTTTTGTTAGTCTTGCATGCTTAATAAAAGTGCTGAGACTGTTATTAAGTTAAAAAAAAAAAAAAGCTGTCAAACATTTACTGAAAATAGAATTGGCCCCATTGCTGATGTGAAGACAGCGAGGAAAGAAGCACCAGTCAAGTTGTAAGAAAGTACCAAATTAAAATGACCTCTAAATCTAACTTGAATTGTCTTTTTTGAAGCTTAACTAGACCCTTATGGATAACTGACAATTGTTAATGTCTGAACTTTTTTTAAATTAGTAAATGTAAATTAAGTTTTAATTGTTAAGACGATATCTCTGTTCAGATTTAAAATTTACATTAGTCCCTTTCAAGAAAAAACTTTTTCTGAAGGTGGCTTGTTAAGACAATTTGAAAAACTCAAACAGTCAAATATATCTTTGGTTACTGAGGTGACAAGGTAGTGATCACATGATAATTAGTCCTGGTTTTTATGATGTTATCATGTAAGAAATACTGAGTTCTGCTCCGACTATTATATCTGTGGAAATATGTGATTTGAGTATTTTATCTCTTTGAAGGAGTCCCTACATTATGGCTATGCCTGTATAAAATCCAACATTTGACCAACCCATAATCCAAAACAAACAAATTGTAAAATTTGAGTGGTGCTTTCCCTTGCTTTGTTAACCATCACTACAATAGTCTGCAGCACAACTTTTCTTTTAACAAAGCTAGAACAGTTTTGGCTTCTTAAACTTCATATTTGGGTAGGTTAAGCTGCCATACGTGTTCAGTGTGAATAGTGTTTAAGTTGAAAATATTGTAAAAAAATTATATTTTTTCAAAAATATTTAAAAAAATAAATAATAGTAGAACTGATTATGATGGTTGTGTTTTTTTGGTGCTAGAATGTAGACTCTGCAGTGGTGATGACTCACATTAGTGTGGGCTCAGTGCCTCTGGACAACCCTGCTGGCAAGATGTGTTGAAAGTAGGCCTTGGGGGCTGGGCAGTATCGCAACGGGTTAAGCACACATGGCATGAAGTGCAAGGACTGGCACAAGGATCCCAGTTCAAGCCCCCAGCTCACTACCTGCAGGGGGATCACTTCACAAGCGGTGAAGCAGGTCTGCAGGTGTCTCTTTCTCTCCCTCTGTTTTCCCCTCCTCTCTTGACTTCTCTCTGTCCTATCCAATAGCAACAATAATAACAATAGCAACAAGGGCAACAACAACAAAAAACATGGGGAAAGACGGGAGTCGGGCGGTAGCTCAGAGGGTTAAGTGCACGTGTCACAAAGGGCAAGGACCTGCCTAAGGATCCTGGTTCGAGCCCCTGGCTCCCCACCTGCAGGGGAGTCGCTTCACAGGCGGTGAAGCAGGTCTGCAGTTGTCTGTCTTTCTCTCCCCCTCTCTGTCTTCCCCTCCTCTCTCCATTTCTCTCTGTCCTATCCAACAACAATGACATCAATAATAACAAAACAGCAAGGGCAACAAGAGGGAATAAATATTAAAAAAAAAAAGAAAAAGACAAGAAAGTAGGCCTTGTTAGAACGCATAATGTCAGTGTGATTGTAATCTTATGTCCCAAATATAGCAGTAAAGTAAACCCTTAACTAATCCCTGTCTAAGCCCCCCCACCCACCAGGTATGTAAGTCCTGTGCTCTAGCCACTGGTTACCTCCCTGGCCACTGGTTTAGTCACCTGGCACCATTTCCCTGCACAAGCATGTTTATGTTTGTGACTAATCTTTCTTTGAGATAACAATGTCTATGTTCCACATACAGTTCTGACTAGTGATCCTTTTCTGTTGTTGGTACTGTCCTCTGTGCTTTTCTTGAGCTTGTTAGGCTTAAGATTAAAACCATGTTGTCAGTTCTGGTGTGCTTTGTGGGGTTGGGGTGGCTTTGGTCTGAACACCTGTGCATCAGTGTTTAATAATCATCTTAACATTAGTTAAATAATTTTTTCGTTGTTGTTTGTTTGATTTCTATAGCCAGAACTTTGCTGGGTCTTGGAACCTGCACTATTCAATCACTCCCAGTGGACTTTTCCTTCCACTCGAGAGAGAGGAGAGAACACTACACCACACCACCCTTTGTGAAGCTATACCTTTGCATGGTGTTTCCATTTGGTGGCCAGGGGTTTCAACCTGGTTCCTCACACACTGTACAGTATGCACTCTCCTAACTTCTGTAGGAATTTGTTTTTTTTTCAAATGAAACTCTGAAGAAGAGATGATCATCCATGATGTCCCTTAGATCTGTGATTTTTTTTTTTTTTTTAGTTCCATCTACTGTCAGTTTAAAAAGTTTCTAATTTCAGTCACACAGATGAGTTCATTTCCACATACTGCCAGTTTATAGTGAGTGCATTGCAATAGGTTATAAACATGAATTAGGTGGACAATGTAGCCTAAATAAGAGCAAGGGCAAGCTAGATTTTTCTAGATATGAATCAGTGATTATGGGCAAATCACTTAATCTTTCTCTGCACTGCTCAGTCCTGGCTTATGGTGATACTGGTGGTTGAACCTGGGACTCAGAAGCCTCAGACACAAATGTCTTTTTGCATATAACCATTATGCTATCTCTTAGGACCCTAAAACTGTTTAAAATGTTAGTAATAACACTATCTTGGGATTGTGTTTAGTTAATATACATAAAGTACTTCTGATAATCCCTAGCACATCAAGAGTTCTATGTAAGTGACTGCTATTATTACTATTAAGGAGTCATGTAGGCTAAACTCTCATTTTGTTGGAACTTGTCTAGTGGAACATGCATATTAAATTTACTGTCGGGAGTCAGGCGGTAGCAGGTTAAGCGCAGGTGGTGCAAAGTGCAAGAATGGGCATAAAAATCCTGGTTCGAGCCCCTGACTCCCCACCTGCAGGGGAGTCACTTCACAGGCAGTGAAGCAGGTCTGCAGGTGTCTATCTTTCCCCCTCTCTATCTTCCCCTCCTCTCTCCATTTCTCTCTGTCCTATCCAACAACAATGACATCAATAACAACAACAATAATGACTACAACCACAATAAAAACCAACAAGGGCAACAAAAGAAAAATAAATAAATATGAAAAAAAAAAATTTTAATAAATAAATTTACTGTCATGGCCTGGAAGATGGCACATTGGGTAGAGTACCAAACTTTCATGCAAGAGGTCCAAGGTTTGAGCTCCAACCTACATATGTCAGAATGATGCTGTGATTCAACAAGTAAATGGATTTTAAAAAGTGATACTACTGTGTTTAGAAAATCAAGCACTCTGCCTCACAGATAAAGAAGTTTCAGAAAATCAGCTACTCCATTTTAAAACCTTTGATCCTGTGAAAGCATATCCTGGCATGGTTTAGGGCAACTGAAGTCATCCTATTTCATGGGGTTCTCATTTTATGATCATTGTTAAAAGTAGTTTACATAAGATATTGTTTCCTGGGAGTCGGTGGTAGTACAGCGGGTTAAGTTCATGTGGAGCAAAGCGCAAGGACTGGCATAAGGATCTCAGTTCGAGCCCCTGGCTCCCCACCTGCAGGGGAGTCGCTTCACAAGCAGTGAAGCAGGTCTCCAGGTGTCTTATCTTTCTTTCCCCCTCTCTGTCTTTCCCTCCTCTCTCCATTTCTCTCTGTCCTAACAACAACGACATCAGTAACAACAATAATAACTACAACAACAATAAACAAGGGCAACAAAAGGGAAAATAAATAAATATAAAAAAAGAGATTGTTTCCTGTCTGCTGTTAGTATTTAACTTTATCCTTGTCATAAAGTTTATTGCTTAGGGGCTAGGTGGTGGTGCACCTGGTTGAGCACACATGTTACAATGCACAAGGACCTGGGTTCAAGCCCCCAGTACCTACCTGCAGGAAGAAAAGCTTTACAAGTGGTGAAGCAGTGCTGCAGATGTCTCTGTTTCCCTCTTTATCTCCCCTTCCTCTCAATTTCTGGCTGTCTACCCAATAAATAAAAAGTTTTACTGCTTAGCAGAAAAAAAATTTTAAATAAGTTTTACTGTTTAGCATATTGGAGTGCAAGGTTGGGATTGTCTATGACAGGAGTATATGGCTCACAGGCTCAGCTGACCTATTTTCTACTGAGGTACCTAGAAGACTAGAAAAAAAAGATTTTTTTTTCACTACTTCAGTATAGTTGCAACCTCTTAGCAGCCCAGATACCTTGGGAAGTTCTGCTCTCCAGAGTGACTAAGAAAACCCACCTAAAGCTCATATATTGATTGCCTTTCCCCCAGTCTACCTTCTCCTGAGGACACTCAAATATGTCACAACAATGGAAACTGAGTAGTGTGGGGTTTTTAGCTTAAAGTAAAAGAATGTGAATGATTTCTCACCCTCAACAGAAAAGGCATAAACTAACCTTTCCTGGAACTAATGTTTCAGACTTTGGTGCACACAGAGTTAGTTTCTGTATTTTCTGCAGTATCTTCTGGAACTGGACGCTGGCCTTTTGATTTTGAAGAAAATCCTTTGAAGACTGGGCATATGGGAATGTATTTCAGAAAGGCAGTCTCTTTTACCACACTCATCCCAATGGGGAAGTCATAGCTCTGGAGGCTGGCAGACGTCTCACTGTTGGCATGAGCTCCTGCTTTCCACTGGATCAGTCCGCGTTCCTCTGGGGTCCCTGGAAGAGTACAGTGGGTCACGTACCAGGGCCAGCAACCCTCTGCTACCACCCCTTCCCATAACCTAGTCTTGAGGCAGATTTCACAATCTAGTGCTTTGATTCTCAAATGTCTTTTGACCCTAAAAGGATTTGGGGAACCCTAAATGAGGCTTTTACTATGGAAGCAGTGTGCCCTGTTCTATTATGCTTTGTTACTTGTTCATTTATTTTTATAATTTTATTGGGAGCTTAGTGGTTTATAATACAGTGTTTGTTTTTTGTTTGTTTGTTTTTTTAGTTGCCACCAGGGCTGCTATCACTGGGGCTTGGTGCCTGCCTGCACAATGGCTGTTTTGTTTTGCTTTGCTTAACAGGACACATACAAACTGAGAGGGGAAGGGAAGATAGGGAAAGTGAAAGATACCTACAGAACTGCTTCACTGCTCATGAAGCTTCCCCCTTGCAGGTGAGGAATGGGGGCTCAAACCTGGGTCCTTGCACTTGGTAATGTGTGTGTGCACTTAAACGGTGCACTTCTGCATGACCCCCTACAGTGCAGTTGTTGGCACATAGACCTCATTTCTTTAAGACCTGTGGGGGGGGTGTATAAACATAAAAATAAATAAAAAACTTTATTGATAGGGCCAGAATATCACTCTGGTATATGTGATGTTGGGTCTAAACTCTGGACCCCATACTTAAGTCCAACACTCTAGCCACTGTGCCACCTCCTGAGCCATTGTACAAAATTTTATAGAAGATGAAGCTTTAGTCCCTAAATTCAGTCCCCAGCACCACCATATTCTAGACCTGAGTGATGCTACAGTCTCTTTCAGTGTTGAAGAAGGAAGGGGCAACCTGGAAATTGACTCAGATACAGCACAATGCTCCAGTTCTTCCACAATTTCACTTCTCGTGAGTAAATAAAATATTTTAAAATAGTAAGGTTGGGGGGGGGAGAGGTAGCATAATGGTCATGCAAATAGATTCTAATGTTTGAGACTCCAAGGTCCCAGGTATTGATCAACCCACTGCACCACCATAAGCCAGAACTGAGCAGTGCCTTGGAAAAAAAGAAAAACAAGGCTTAACTGTCAATCTAATATGGAGCTATTATATGCAGAGATCATAGAGTCAGATGAGTGCCCAGACTTTACTGTGCTGCCATGAAGGTCTATTTTGAAACATTATAATCAATGTTAATATTTAATATTACTCCATATTTTAAAATTAAACTAATTTTTATAATGCTAACCTCAGGGAATCAAGCTAAGTAAACCAGTTGTTGGTAGGAATACATATATAAATTCTTCAAGTGTAAGGGAGGTGTGCATGAGATCTCTTGAGTTTTTTTTCCACAAAAGAACTGGAGTTGACTTAAGACTGACACAGTAGTGGTCCAGGAGGTGGCTCAGTGGATAAGACATTGGATTCTCAACCACGAGGTCCCTAGTTCAATCCCTGGCAGCACATGTACCAAAGTAATACCTAGTTTTTTTTTCTCCTCTCTTTCTCATGAATAAATAAATAAACTTGGAAAAAGAGAAAAAAAAGACTGATACGGAAAATCTATTCAAGTAAGATTTCCATGTACTGATGACTCGGGCTGATAACCCTGTGGGTGACTGTGCAGGGTATCCTGAGACCACTTTACATTGGCTAGCTTCCCCTTAGCAACACCAGGGTGTCTGAAAGTTCAGTTTATTTCAGCTCATTATTTCTCTCTACAGAGAGAATAGCACCAGATCCTTCAGGTTAACAGTGTCCCAAGATCTCTCCAGGTTCTGGTAGCAAGCCCCAGACACTTAACCTGTGCTATAAATCCTTAGCACACCCCAAGATCCATAAGTTTGTTAGAGCAGCTAGCTCACAGAACTTAGGAAACTCACTCACCTGGTTACCAATTTTTATTACAAAGGACATAATTCAGCAACAGTTAGATGAAAGTGATGCATAAGGCAAAATATGGAAAAAGCTTGGAGCTGCTGTGCCCTCTCCAGATGTACCACTTTTCCCCAGGTCATGTGTCCATCACTAAGAAGTTCTCCAGAACTTTGGTTTTAGGAAGGCTATATAGGTATGATTGATTAAATCAGAAAGGGGATGTCTGACCAGCAGGCTCTATCATTTGGTCTGGTCTTGCCAAGGCTACCAGAGATAGATAAAGGACCTTGGTTCAAGCCTTTTGTTCCCACCTATGGGAAGGAAGCAAACCCTTCATGATCAGTGGAGCAGTGCTGCAGGTGTCTCCCTCTCTCCTCTTGATCTTTTCTGTCTCTCACCTTCTACTCAAAAAGGAAAGAAAAAAAAGACCACTGGGAAATGGTGGAATCATGTAGGCACTGAGCCCAGCAATACAACCTTGGTGGCAAAAAATAATTCCATAAATCTGGGAGCTTTTTTCATAACAACATTAAGTGCTGATTTTTTTAAGTTGGTAATTTTTTTTAAAAAGCAGAGCACTGGTCAGCTCTGACTTATGGTGGGGCTGGGGATTGAATCTAGGACCTCAGAGCTTCAGGCAGTAATTCTATATTTAGTATGGCCTGACAGAGGAAGAGAAGAAGAAGAAAAAAAAAAAGACTCCCCATCCCTGGATTGGCTGTTGGTGATTTAATTCAACTTCCAGTTCAGGTGGAACTGTAAGTTTCTTTTTTTTTAAGGTTTTATTTATTTATTAATGAGAAAGACAGGAACAGAGAGAAAGAATCAAACATCACTCTAGTACATGTGCTGCCAGGGCTTGAACTCAGGACCTCAAGTATTAGAGTCTAATGCTTTATCCACTGTGCCACCTCCTGGACCACATGGAACTGTTAAGTTTCAATCCTGAATCATGTAGTAGGTTTTCCCTGGCAACCAGACCCCTTCTTTTTTTTAATATTTATTTGTTTATTCCCTTTTGTCGCCCTTGTTTTATTGTTGTAGTTATTAATGGCACAGGACTGGTGTCTGGCCACCACCCTCATCACTGCCTGGACACAGCAGAACCACTCTTGCGCTACAGGTTGGTCAGCCTGCACTCCGCATTCCCTACCTACATTGCCCTCTCTGCTTCTCTAGGTCATTTCTTCCATCTTTTTTAGTTTTGTCCTTTCTTAAAATTTATTTTCCCTTTTGTTGCCCTTGTTGTTTTTCATTGTTGTTGTTGTTGTTGTTATTGATGTCGTCGTTGTTAGATAGGACAGATAGAAATGGAGAGAGATGAGGAAGACAGAAGTGGAGAGAAAGACATGCACCTACAGACCTGCCTCACTGCTTTTGAAAAGACTCCCCTACAGGTGGGGAGCCAGAGGCTCGAACTGGGGTCCTTACGCTGGTCCTTGCGCTTTGCACCACTTGCACTTAACCTGCTGCTTTATCACCTGACTCCCTTTTCCATCTTTTTTTGACTCAAGCCATCTAGTCTCGTGCAGAAAGCCCAGCAGGTTACTATAATTCCAGGCTCATAAATTTTAATGGTGCTGGGGATTGAACCTGGGACCTCAGAAACTCAGGCATAAAAGTCTTTTGCAGGGAGTCGGGTGGTAGTGCAGCTGGTTAAGCATGGTGGTGCAAAGCACAAGGACTGGTGTAAGGATTCCGGTTGGAGCCCCCGGCTCCCCACCTGTAGGGGAGTCGCTTTACAGGTGGTGATGCAGGTCTGCAAGTGTCTTATCTTTCTCTCCCCATCTCTGTCTTCCCCTCCTCTCTCCATTTCTCTCTGTCCTATCCAACAAGGACGACATCAATAACAACAATAATAACTACAACACTAAAACAAGGGCAACAAAAAGGAATAAATTTTTTTAAAAGTCTTTTGCATAATCAGTTTGCCATTTCTCCAGCCTCTTTCTCTGTTATTTTGTTTCCTCTCCCACCCCAATTCCTCTCCCCCTGCCATTTTCCTCCTTCCTTTTCTTAGAAAGGGGGAGAATCACCAGGATCCAAGTCAGGGTATCCTAGGATTCCCCTGTACAATGGACCTACCTCTCTAATAGACCCCTCTTTCCACCATCACTAGTCACCTCCATCAGAAATGACATCATAAGCCCTTTCAAGGGGCTTCCCAGGACCTTGCCCTCACTAAAAACTAGCAATGGTAGGGACTGCTCCACTTTCTGAAGGGAGGCTGGGTCAGCATACTCTGCCACTCAAGGAAGACTGGTCCTGAAATGGTACAGTCTAGAATGTTCCCAGCTGTGACCATGGACTGTAAGCTGAGTGACAGGGACTCAAAGGTTATACAGGCGCCTGTGCTAAATGGGTCAGATTGATGTAGACAGTTTACTGTATTTGTATATTTTCTTCAAGTTTGGGAGCAACTGCCATAATCCAGCTTTCTATTTCTATGCTCAACTCAGACTATATCTTCCAAGACTATTTTTAGCCCACCTCCATGTTAATTATCAAGCTCAAGCAAAAACTAAAATCATGGGCCCCAAGGAACTTACTCTCTGTCCTATCCAACAACAACAACAACAAAGGCCACCAGG
Organism: Erinaceus europaeus; assembly: GCF_950295315.1. NCBI lineage: Eukaryota > Metazoa > Chordata > Mammalia > Eulipotyphla > Erinaceidae > Erinaceus > Erinaceus europaeus. The sequence continues at coordinate 44,059,174 of NC_080163.1, forward strand.
AGCAGTGGATTCATAGAGCAGACCCTAGTGATAACCCGGGAGATGAAAAAAAAAGAAAAGAAAAGAAAAAATAGAGGGGCAAGTATAGATTAGATAGACAGACAGTTATAGAAATAATAGTCGGGAGCCGGTAGTGGCGCAGCGGGTTAAGCGCACAAGGCACGAAGCTCAAGGACCGGCAGAAGAATTCTGGTTCGAGCCCCCGGCTCCCTACCTACAGGGGAGTCGCTTCACAGATGGTGAAGCAGGTCTGCAGGTGTCTATCTTTCTCTCTCCCTCTGTCTTCCCCTTCTCTCTCCATTTCTCTCTGACGACAGCAATAACAATAATAACGATGATAAACAAGGGCAACAAAAGGGGAAAATTTTGTTTTTAAATCAAATAAAGATAATAAGAAAAAATAGTCAACCCATATCTGTGACATTGGGAGAATCAGTGCAGTTTCCAATGGAGGAAATGGGTATACAGAATATTGATGGGAATGGTGTAGAATTGTACCTATTATTTTGTAAATCACTAATTAAAATAATTTTAACATGCTGTACTGGGGATCACATTTAAGACCTCCTACTTTTATTTATTTTTGCCTCCAGGGTTATCACCAAAGGTCACAGAGTCAATCCCTTTTATTTTAAATATATTTACTTATTTATTTTGTCTCCAGGGTTATCGCTAGGGCTTGGTGCCTACACTATGAATTCACTGTTCCTGGAGGCCATTTTTCCCATTTTGTTGCCCTTGTTGCTATTCTGTTGTTGAATAGGATAGGAGAAATAGAGAGGGAGTGTGAAGCCAGAGGAGGTGGAGAAAGACATCTACAGACCTGGTTCACCGCTTGTGAAGTGACCTCCCCTGCAGGTGGGGAGCCTGAGGCTCAAACTGGGATCCTTACACTGGTCCCTGCACCTCGGTCATGTGCACTTAACCTGCTGCACTAACACCCAACCCCCTATTTTTATTTATTTATTTATTACTGGATAGAGACAGACAGAAATTGAGAAGGGAGTGAGAGATAGAGAGGGAGACACCTGCAGCATTGCTTCACCACTCTTGAAGTTTTCCTCCTGCAGGTGGGGACCAGGGGCTTAAACCTGGGTCCTTGCACACTGTAATGTGTGTGCTTAACCAGGTGCACCACCATCTGACCTCATACGTTCAATATCTAGCACTACTATAAGCCAGAGTTGAGCAGGCTCTGGAGGAAAGAAATTAAAAAGTAGGGAGTCAAGCAGTAGCACAGTGGGTTAAGCACATGTGGCACAAAGTACAAGGACTGGCTCAAGAATCTCGGTTTGAGCCCCCTGCTCCCCACCTGCAGGGGAGTCACTTCACAGATGGTGAAGCAGGTCTGCGGGTGTCTATCTTTCTCTCCCCCTCACTGTCTTTCCCTCCTTTCTCCATTTCTCTCTGTCCTATCCAACAATGACGACACCAGTAACAACAATAACTACAACAATAAAAACAAGGGTAACAAAAGGGAAAAATAAATATAAAATATATATCAACAAAAAGTAAAATCTGTACACATTATAACTTTACCCCTCTCACTCTGATTGTTGAGGGGTTTTTTTTGTTTGTTTGTTTTGTTGTTTTTGTTTTTACTAGAGTACTACTCAGCCCTAGCTTATGGTGGTGCATGGGATTGAACCTGGGACTGAAGTTTCAGACATGAGAGTCTCTTCATAGCCATTATGCTATCTACTCCTGCCCCTCTCACTTCTGTTTCCTCATCTGAAATGACACTGATGGTCTCTTCCTTATAGGATAGTTCTTGAAGATGAGACAATTAGTTCAATGCCTGACCCACACAGTAGGTGTTCGAGCAGCTTACTACATTTAATTATTTTTATTTTTATTTTTTTAATATTTATTTTATTTATTTATTCCCTTTTGTTGCCCTTGTTGTTTTATTGTTGTAGTTATTATTGTTGTTGTCATTGTTGGATAGGACAGAGAGAAATGGAGAGAGGAGGAGAAGACAGAGAGGAGGAGAGAAAGATAGACACCTGCAGACCTGCTTCACTGCCTGTGAAGCGACTCCCCTGCAGGTGGGGAGCCGGGGTTCGAACCAGGATCCTTATGCCGGTCCTTGTGCTTTGCGCCACCTGCGCTTAACCCGCTGCGCTACAGCCCGACTCCCACTACATTTAATTTTTATAGATTTACTAGACATATAATGTACATCAGAAGGATTCTGAGGTACTCCATGAAATATCCTCCATGATTTTTAAAAAAAAAATTTATTTATTTATTCATGAGAAATATAGAAGGAGAGAGAGAGAGAGAAAGCACCAGACATTTCTCTGGTACATGTGCTGCTGGGGATTCAATTCAGGACCTCACGCTTGAAAGTCCAACGCTTCAACCACTGCACCACCTCCCAGACCACCCATGGTTTCTTGAAAAAGCCCTGATACCAGAAAATGTTAGGGGCTTGTCTAGTAGCCAGTGTGACAAGCTGCTACCCAGATAAAATTGTCTTACTCTAAAACAAAGGACCTCTTGACCCTTATGACTATCAAAAAATGGAGTGGGAGCAACTCAGGAATGACTCTGCCCACCCACTTCAAGACCTATGGGGCTTGTTGGTTCCTCTGAAGCTCCAGCCAACAGGCACTCCACCAACCTAGCTGTTGTTTCTCTCTGCAGGGCCTGCACCCATCACTGAACATCGTCAAAACAGCCTGGGCTCAGGACTCATCTACTGGAATGCATGAGTCCAGCCTAGCTCTGTTTCCCTCCCAGGGCTGACCTGTACCTGGTACGGTGTTGTCCAGAATGAATGCGAGGCATCCACCCACAAACATCTCTGTGGTCAGCAGCACAGTCAGAATCTGATCCACTTCAGGAACACCTGTGGAATAAGCCAAGTGTTAGTGGGTGTCCTAGAGTTGGGGACTTTCTCCCCACTTATGCACACATGGAGAGGGTAGGGTTCAAACCTTTGACTTTCAAGGTTATCAGAACCTCTGCCTTTCCCATCCTTGGAATCAAATCCCAGTTTTGCCAGTTGCTTCATGCTGTCTTGGAAGAAAGCATATAATCTGAGCCTCACTTTTCTTATCTGTAACAGAGACTATAATTATCTGTCTCGTGGAACTTGTGGGAAAAATATTTTTAAAAGATTTATTTGGGGGGGGGGGGAGAACCAGAGTGTTATCCACTGTGCCATGTCCCTGGCCACAAAACTTGTAAAAATTAAATGAGTGCAGGTAAAGCTCAACACCTGTCCACAAAGTCTTAGAAGAGCTGTTAATTAGCCTCTTAGCAGCTGATTAATATCCAGAGTTGGGCAGCATTGCGGCTCCAGAGAAGTGAAATATGAGGAAAGGGGCTGTGCTCAGTGGGGCAACCACACCTTCCCCGCCTTGGGACACACAGACGCACCTGTGTTGATGGCACCGGGGTTGGAGTCCAGGTAATTTGGCAGCGTGAGCCCGAAGAACATGGAAAATCCGAGCACGAAGAGGTTGCGGGAGGAGTTCATGTCCACAAACTGCAGGTTGGACAGTCCCACAGCCGTAATCATGCCTGAGGGCGCAGGAGAACCGCATGCAGCCTGGCGTGAGGGGCGTTGGCTCCACCACCCCCAGACCTCACAGCAACCCTGGGACCATGCAGCGACACTCACCGAACAGGGTGCAGAACATGCCTCCCAGGATGGGGTCAGGGAGCGAGGCGAAGAGGGCGGTGAACTTGCCAATAGTGCCTAGGATCAGCATGATGCCCGCGCCATACTGCACCACTCTCCTACTGCCCACCTGCGGGAGCGCCAGAACCCCCACGATGCCAGGCGGGACAAAATGGGGGCGGGGCTAAATATGAGCCTGGCCGCCCTGTGGGCGGGGTTACTGCAGAGGGCGGGTTAGCTCTGGAGGGGGATATGAGGGTGGGGCTGGGGCTGGGCGCGACCAGGTCAATTGAAAGAGGCATAATTGAATCTTGGGCTTGAGAAGAACTAAGTACCGGTACAAGGCTCCTGGTTGGAGCCCCGGGCAACCCACCTGCAGGGGTGTCGCTTTACAAGCGGTGAAGCAGGTCTGCAGGTGTCTATCTTTCTCTCCCCCTCTCTGTCCTCTCCTCCTCTCTTGGTTTCTCTCTGTCCTAGCCAACAACAATAACAGCAATAGCAACAACGATAATAATAACAAGGATAAACAACAAAGACAACAAAAGGGAAAAAATAGCTCCCAGGAGCAATGCAGGCATGAGCCCTAGCGATAACCCTGGAGGCAAAATATATAATGTTTAAAAATTTTAGAAAAAAAATCTTTAGAGCAGAGGGTAGATAGTATAGTGGTTATGCAAAGCGAGTCTCATGCCTGAGGCTCCAGGTTCAATCCCGTACCATAAACCAGAGCTGAGTAGTGCTCTCATAAAAACAAACAAACAAAACAAAACCTTTCATACCTGAGGCTCTGAGATGCTAAGATCTATCCCTGATACAACCAGAAGAAGCCAAAGCTGGGCAGTGTTCTGAAACTAACAAGAAGACTAACAGGAAGTGGAGCAGTGAATGAGGGGTTGCTCCCTCAAGCCTGAAGTCCCGAGTTTGATTCCTGGCAATGCATGTTCAATACAGATGTTCTGGTTCTACCTCTCTCTCTCTCTCTCACCAGTCAATATTTCTATCTATCTATAGATAGATGTATGAAGTGGGAGTGGGTGCTAGAGAGTGTATGGACCTAGGCTAAGGCTAAAGTGGGGACTGGCTGGGGGTGGGACCTGTGGTACTAGGAAAGGATTCCAGGCTTTGTGTTCCTTGGCCTCATCCTAGTACCTTGGTAATCCCCAGGACTCCAATGTTGGGACTGGATGAGGTGGACCCGTTGCCTGTGCCCAACAGTCCTGCAATAATGCAGCAGATGCCTTCTGTGAAGATGCCCCTGTAAGGAATAGGTGTTTTGGGGAAAGAGGTCCAGCCCTATACCCATTTTGCATTCGACCCCCCCCCACCCCCTTCATTGCTCCCCTTGAAGGGAAGGGGAGGTGCCTATCTGTAGGTGCCTATCCACTCCAGGCCAGAGGTAGGTCTGAGAGCCCAGGTCCCAAGCATTCATCCCTTGGGTGTTTCTGAGCTTCAATTTCCTCATCTGTGACAAGTGGATAATAAGGGCACCTGCCTCACAGAGTCATTTGCAGATTATCTGAGAGAAGGCAAACCCAGTCTGAGGCATGTGGAAGGTTACCAACAACCAGCTCCCCTCAGACTTCATTACCTCCTCAATTATTGGAACGCTTTGTGTGCCAAAAACTCTCCTGAGCAAGGGGAATGAGATCTGGAGGGCATTAGCAACTTGTCCCAGTCCTTACCTCTAGGGCTCTACCCTGTCTCTGCCTTTGCTTCCTGAGTGGCCCTGAAGGGAATCTGGCATTGGGGAAGGCAGGTGGGCATACCTGTTGATGGCATGTACTGGAGGGGGTGGTGCGCCTGCCAGTCGAGCACAAGCATAGTAATCTCCGACGGACTCAATGATGCCTGCTAGTGTGGCACTGAACATTCCCAGGACAGCAGCTGCAGTCACTGTGGGCAGGCCCCATTGACCTGGAGGGAGGAGATGGAACATGGATGCAGCACCCCAGGGTACAGGCAAGGAGTAGGGAAGTAGTACTTGAGTGAAGCAGGGAACAAGGGATGTGCAAAGGGATCTCAAGCTAGAGAGGGAGGTGTAGGCACTAAAGCTCATTTGGGTTTTCTCAGTATTCTGAAGCTAGGGTGTGGCTTTGTCTGGGTTCAACACCACTCTGTCTGAAACACTATGAATGCACTGGGAGTACTGATCTTATTATATTGTCTGGATTGGGAAGATGGGGTCACGAGTGTCCATTAGAGGCAAAGGGACCCAGGTAGGGTTGCTCACAGGGGTAAGGGATTCGGATCCAGGGTGCAATAGACATGATGTCCCCTCGGGCGTCCGTTCGGGCCTGGAAGCCATAGGCTGTAGGGTCTTTGGGCAGCACATCCGTCAGAGTGAGGATATAACAGAGCAGCCACACAGTCATGATGGCCAGCACGATCTGGAGCAGGATAGGGCGAGGAATGTGCTGAGGATAGTGGTGGTCTCAGTCCAGGCTTACCAACCCCAGACTTGGCTGTAGCCCTAACACAGAACCCACCCCACACCTGCTCCAGCCCCTGGGTAAGACTCATCCTGTTTTCTAGCTCCCCTGCTGCCCCGATCTGTTGGCCCCCTATGGCCACACCGTTGGTCTTATACACAGATGTAGCCTCTGCTGCCCTAGTCCCAGCTCCAGCAACTCACAGGAAACATCTTGAAGATCTGGAGGCGGAAGAGAGTGAAGCCCTTGCCAAAACGGTAGACAGGCAGCAGGAAGGTGAGGTTGCGCAGGTACTGGGAGAAGAGGATGATCAGGAGAATGGAGCTGGGGGCAGAGGCAGAAGGAGGTGATAGCTGGTAGGCCTGCTTGGGGTGGGGCATGAAGAGGGTAAGGGGGTAGGACTGGGAAAGGTACCCACTCACCAAGCTGAGATGCCCCAGTGGGAACCAGCACGGTCACCAGCAGCTTGGAAGACAGACAGACCAATGAGGGAGACAGTAGGAGTGACTGTGAGAGGCCCAATGTAGCTCAACAGGGCTCCAGGGAGCCCTGTCAATCCAATCAGTACCTCCACTATACTGGACACTATGATTGCACCTTGGACCTAGAAGGAAGGCAGAGATCAACTATCAGTCATTATGTCAGGGGGCAGGAGAAAACTTATCCTGTAGAGCACACACTTTACCATGTGTGAGGACCCAGATTCAATTCCCTGGCACCATGTATGATGGATACTATGATATGATACTATGATGGTGTCTCTCCCTCTCTGAATCTTTCTATCATATTTTTTTAGAAAAAGAAGAGTCCTTTGGGAGTAGGGAAATTAAAATTGTACATAATCAAAGCCCCAGTGTTCAAATAATAATAATAATTGTTATTATTACTATTAATGGGGTTGGGAAAATAAATAATTCCAGTAGTTTGCTGCTTTGCTGCATGAGCAACCCAGGTTCAAACATGACTCCCCCTGCATTGGAGGAAGATTTGTTGCTGTGGTCTCTTTCTCCATCTCTCTCGCACCCCTCTCTGCCTTGTATATCTCAAAAAATAAGTAAAGAGGGAGTCAGGTGGTAGCACAGCGGGTTAAGCGCAAGTGGCGCAAAGTACAAGGACCAGCATAAGGATCCTGCTTTGAACCCTTGGCTCCCCACCTGCAGGGGAGTTGCTTCACAAACGGTGAAGCAGGTCCTGCAGGTGTCTGTCTTTCTCTCTCCCTCTCTGTCTTCCCTTCCTCTCTCCATTTCTCTCTGTCCTATCCAACAATGACGACATCAATAACAACAATAATAATTACAACAATAAAACAACAAGGGTAACAAAAGGGAATTAATAAATATTTTTTAAAAATAAGTAAATAGAGGGCTGGGTGGTGGCACACCTGGTTGAGGCACATGTTACAGAGCGCAAGGACCCAGGTTCGAGCCCCTGGTCCCCACCTGCAGGGGGAAAACTTCATGAGTGGTGAAGCAATGCTGCAAGTGTCTCTCTGTCTGTCTCTCTCTCTTTCTATCACCCCCTTCCCTCTTAATTTCTTGCTGCCTCTATCAAATAAATAAAGATAATTTTTAAAAATTATAAAAAAATAGGGAGTTGGGCGGTAGCACAGTGGGTTAAGCGCAGAGCACAAGGATAACTACAACAAGGGTAACAAAAGGGAATGAATGAATAAATAAATAAATAAATAAATATTTTTTAAAAAAGTAAATAAGGGGCCAGGTGTTGGCGCTCCTAGTTGAGTGCAGTGCACAGGTTACAGTGCGAAAGGACCTAGGTTCAAGCCCCCAACCTCCACCTGCAGGGGGAACGCTCCACAAGTGGTGAAGCAGGGCTGCAGTTGTCTCTTTGTCTCTTTCTCCTACTTATTCACCCTCCTCTCAATTTCTGACTGTCTCTATCCAATAAATAAATAAAGAAACTTCTCATTAAAAAATAAGTAAATAAAATTAAAATATCCCGGGAGTCGGGCTGTAGCACAGCGGGTTAAGTGCAGGTGGCACTAAGCTCAAGGACCGGCGTCAGGATCCCGGTTCGAGCCCCCGGCTCCCCACCTGCAGGCAGGTCCCTTCACAGGCGGTGAAGCAGGTCTGCAGGTGTCTGTCTTTCTCTCCCCCTCTCTGTCTTCCCCTCCTCTCTCCATTTCTCTCTGTCCTATCCAACAACAGTAACATCAATAATAACTACAACACTAAAACAACAAGGGCAACAAAAGGGAATAAAAAAATAAAATAAATTTTAAAAAAATTAAAATATCCCCTGGTGGCCTCTAGGAGATGGACTGGAAGATATAGTACATGCCCTGGGTTCAAGCCCCAGCACTACATGGGAACACCATGGACAGCCTCAAGGAGTCCTTCATGAATGAGGGTGCAGTGCCTTGGTGTCTGTTCTTTCCTTCTCTCTCAGCAGTGGTTCTCACCCCCACTCAGCTCTCTCTTCAGGTCCCTTCTATCCACAGACACACCCACCTCTCTCATTCGTGGGTGCCAGATATGAGAGGTATTCAGGGGCAGAGTCCAGTTACCGTAGATCTCCTCTGTGGATAGAGATGGGGAACAGAGATGGGGGGGGGAAGCTGTTGTATGTGCACACGGATGTTGGACTCAGGCCAGGCACCTAGACTTCCTGGGTCCTGGTCCCCTAGCACAGACCCCAGAAGTATGCTCACCTTCTGGAGGACATTTCCATCTCTCTAGGGTCAGGATGGCTTTGGCTGGGACCAGAAATGCAAATGCGCTGGCCTGGAACAGTGGCAGCCTGGAAGGAGAGGATGGGATTGGGGGAACAGTGACTCAGAAGAGATACAGATGGGAAAGAAGGGCCCGAGACACAGCGAGACGAGGGCAGAGGCTGGACAGAAGGAAGTCATTGAGGGGCCAGACACAACTCAACATGTGGAGGGGGGCGGGTGGGAAGTGCTCAAGAGAAAAATTGGAGCCCTTTCCTTCTCCATACTAGCTCCTGCACTGGGAAGGACTACACACCCTCCTGTATCCAAGCTCCTCTGCTCCATAGCATACCACACACACACACACACACACACAAACACACACACTCTCTCTCTCTCTCAGGTGCCCTTTGACTACTCAGGTACATGGACTGGGGGACCGCAGAGGATGGAGCAGCGGAGCAGCCAGGGCACATGAAACCTTCCTCCTTGGGGCCAGGAGGTGGTACACCCAGTAGAGTGCACATGTTACCATGTACAGGAACCTGTGTTAAAGCCCCTGGCTGACCCCTCGCCCACCTGCAGGGGAGAAGCTTCATGGGCAATGATGCAGTGTTGCAGATGCCTCTCTTTCCCTGTCAATTTTCCTCTCAATTTCTCTGAAAAAATTTTCAATTTTTCTAAAAAGCATAGTCACCAGGAACATAGGAATCAGGTAGGTACTGAGTCCCAGTGATTACACTAGTGGCATAAAGAGAGAGAAAGAAAAAAGTAAGCAGGAGATAGCACAATGGCTATGCAAACAGATTCTCAAGCCTAAGGCTCCTAGGTCCCAGGTTCAGTCCCTCACACCACCATAAGCCAGAGCTGAGCAGTGCTCTGGTAAAGAGAGAGAAAGAGAGAGAGAGAGAGAGAGAGAGAGAGAGAGAGAGAGAGACACTAATGGGGAGCCGGGTGGTGGTGCGCTTGGTTGAGCACACTTGTTATAATGCACAAGAGCCCAGGTTTGAGCCCCCACTTCCCACCTGCAGGGGGAAAACTTTGCAAGTGGTGAAGCAGTGCTGTAGGTATCTCTCTGTCTCTCTTCCTCTGTATCACACCCTTCCCTCACAATTTTTGTCTGTCTCTATCCAATAAATAAATAAAGATAATTTAAAAGAAGAAATAAATAATAATAATAAGGCTGGGGATAGCACAGTGGTTATGCAAATAGATTTCATGCCTGAGGCTCAGATGTTCAATCCCCAGCACCACCACAAGCCAGAGCTGAGCAGTGCTCTGTATCTTTCTCCTTGTATCTCTCTTTCATTAAAAATAAATAAATAAATATGAATTTAAATAAGTAAAAAAAAAAAAAAGGAAGATTGCCTCCTCCTTGAGGAATTAAAACTGGGTGGGGTAGGATGGAAGCTTGCTCCTTCAGGGTGGGACCCTGGCTGCCATGCCTGCGTGTGAGGCTGGACTGGGAGAAGGGCAGCAGAGGCAGGGAGTAGCACTTTCTGTCCCAGTGGGTGGGTGCTTACCGGATGCCCAGGGTGGTCTGGATGAGGGTGGTGATGCCCACACAGGTGAAGATGGTGCCAATAAGCTGGCTGACCATGTGTTGATCTCGGCCCACACACAGCGCCTCAGCCAAGAGGAAGGGCACAGCGATGGTGCCGCTGAAGCATGTCAGGTAATGCTGGGTGGGGGAAAGCACATGAGGCAGGACCCAGGGAGCCCCCAGGAAAACAAGGTCACCCTTCCAGCCCTTGGGCTGGACCCACACTGCCAGGGGCAGGTGCTCATGTGGGAATGATCCTCCCACAGGGATTCCCAGAAAGCACTGCCCACACCTCTGTGGATCTTTAACTTGCCCCCATTCCTGTACTTCAGTGGAGTGAGGCTCCCCCTCCTTGAGTCTCCTAGGGCCTGGTCTCTCTCGGGCCCCTGGGATGTCACCTGCTTGGGGACATCACTGTTTTTGATCTTAAATCCAATTTCCTGTTACCCAAGATAATCTTGTGACCTGGGAGGGGACTGAAGACATGGCATGCATGCAGAGTAGGGGTGGGAAGAGGCTGGGGGGCCCACCTGGAAGCCGAGCAGGATACACAGATACCAGGGAGGCACGTCTTCAATCTTGTACAACATGTCATACTTGGGCGAGGACATCAGGGCATCTGGTGTGGCGGTCTCTGTTGAGCCCAGGGAATCATGCTGGGGGTAGTGGAGAGAAGTGGCTCAGGCTGGCCTGGTGGGACCAGCAATATCTGTGCTGCCCCAGAATCAACTAGGCAGCCCAAGTGGACTGTCAGCTCCTCAGAATGGGGTTCCCCAACCCATAGTTTGTCCACCAGTTAGGAGGACTTCAGCCAGCTGCCTCCTGAGCCCTCAGAAAGCCAGGAAGCTGGCATTCCAGCCAAGGGAGCACCGAGAGTTAGGAAGTGGTGGACAGGCCTTGCCGGGACTACTCTGGTCCTACCTCTGTCCTTTGGAGATCCTTGGGGTGTCTATGGTGGATCCCCAGTGGGCTCTAAGTTGGAGGCAGCCTGCCCCACAGCTGGAAGTTCCTTTATGCCTATTCTCAGCCCCTCCCCCAGTGGCCAGGTTCAGCCTAGGACAGTCACTTGTCTCTGTCCTTCCTGGGAGAAGGGCCACATAGATCCTCCAGCTTCCCCCCCTAATCCCTACCCATACCCCCACCCAGCTCACGCCCATCCCTCGGCACCTGTGTTGGGCCCTCGGGATCCTCCTGGGCCCTCATGCTTGGGGCACAGGTATGAGTAGTTCCTGAGAAGAAGAAGGGATAGTTTTACAAAGGCCAAGGAGGACTTTACTCGACACATCAGACATTGTTCGAAGTAAATCTGTAACCAGATCTCTGGCCCCTATTGCGAAAGGATAGGGTGGAGGTGAGGTATTAACTCCAACCATAATGGTAAAGGCCGCCAAGCTTTGGCCACCTTTACCTCCCTGGCACCCTCTCCCTGCTGCATTAGCCTGGGCCTGGCCCAGAACTGTCTTGGTTGCCAAGAGAGGGCCCGAGTTGGGGGGTGAGGAATAGTCCTGGAAGCTTACCAAGCCCTGGGTGAGGAGAGGTGGGAGGGGGGACTGAGTGCTTCTTCTGTGACTGAAAGTGGCTCTTCCCCGTATTAATAGCAGGTTAATTATTATCATTGTCATTATCATGCACATCATTAAGGAGTGATCTCATACCAAGCAATATGTATGTTCTGTGCCCCCCCCCCCCCGCCTAGATGTTATTAAGTTCTTCTACAGCTGAGGAAACATATTTAGGACTTGTCACCTGACCAAGGCCACACAGGTAGCTAGATCTGAGAAAACCATTCCTAAAATTCAGGTTGACCTCCACTTCAAGTTCATGCTGTAAATCATATATTAAATGTGAAAAGGAACTGCCTTCCCCTCCTCCTCCCTCTCTGCATCCCTAAGGCCCAGAACATAACAGACAGGCCCCTGTAGAAGGAGCTTCCAGGCTGACCTGGACTTACCCCTGTGCCCCCTCCTGTCGCTTGAAGCCAGGACTAGCTGTAGATCAGGGCGTGTGACTCAGTGCAAAATGAGAATGTGTGTTGTGTGTCCCTTCGTCCAAAAGTATTTTCTTTTTTTTTTAATTCTCACTAGGATTTTGTGCCCATGGAATCCCATTACCCCTAGTGGACTTCTCCTACTCCCTTAGTTTAAGATAGAGAGAGACAGGCTGGATGGTGGCACACCTGGCTAAGCACATACATTGCAATGCCCAAGGACCCCAGTTCAAATCCCTGGTCCCCTCTGTAGAGTGGAAGCTTCATGAGTGCTGAAACAATACTGCAGGTGTCTCTCTCTCTCCCTTTCCCTTTTACCCCTCAATCTTGTCTCTCTAAAAGAGAAAGAAAGGAGTCGGGCTGTAGCATAGCGGGTTAAGCGCAGGTGGCGCAAGTGCAAGGACCTGCGTAAGGATCCCGGTTCGAGCCCTGGCTCCCCACCTGCAGGGGAGTCGCTTCACAAGCGGTGAAGCAGGTCTGCAGGTGTCTCTCTTTCTCTCCCCCTCTGTCTTCCCCTCCTCTCTCCATTTCTCTCTGTCCTATCCAACAACAATGACATCAATAACAACAATAATAAAAAAACAAAGGCAACAAAAGGAAATAAATAAAAAAATAAATAAAAGAGAGAGAAGGTGTCCAGAGAAGGTAAGAGTGGGAAACCGAGGAGAGACCTCACAGCACCTATTGCTCCCACGTGGTGAAGAGGGCTCACTCAGATACTTATGCAAGGCATATTGTGTTCTCTACTGGGTGAGCTGCCTCCTAGCCCTCCAAAAGTATTATTTTAAAAATATTTTACTTATTTATTTTTAATGAAAGGGATACACAGAGAGAAAGATACAGGGAGAGAGATCAGAACACTGCTCAGCTCTGGCTTATGGTGGTGCTGGGGGTTTAACCTGGGACCTCAGAGCCTCAGGCATGAAAGTCTTCTGCAGAACCATTATGCTATCTCCCCAGCCCAGTATTATTAAGACAACAACAGCAGGGGTCAAGCAGTGGTGCACCTGGTTAAATACACACAGTATAGTATGCGAAGCCCCTAGTCCCCACCTGAAGGGGAAAGCTTCATGAGTGGTGAAGTGGTGCTGCAGGTATCTCTCTGTCTCATTCCCTCTCTATCTCCCCCTCTCCTCTCAGTTTATTTCTGTCTCTATCCAATAATAAGTAAATACATATATTAAAAATATATTTTAAAAAATGGCTGGGGAGATAGCATAGTGGTAATGCAAAAGTCTTTCATACCTGAAGCTCCAAAGTCCCAGGTTTAATCCCCAGCACCACCATAAGTCAGAGCTGAGCAGTGCTCTGTGCTCTCTGTGTTTCTGTCATTAAAAATAATAATAAATTAAATTAATATCATTTAAAAAAATACAACAACAGCAGAGCATTAATCTAGGTATGGGCCCTTTTGGATTCCACGTCATAAAGCCCACGAGGCCAGTCCCAGGTCCAGCCTGCCTCCCCCCTTGACTGTCTCCAGTTCTCCAGCTGGTGGGAGTTGCCTGGAGATCCAGGTCTCTAGATCTGTGCTCCCCTCTTCTGTTCCAACACTCCCCCACCACACACACTTACTTCTGTGCTGTGCCCATGGCCAGAACCTGGCCAGAGAGCCTGAGGGCAGGACCACTCTCCAACTGGGCAGCAGCTTCATGGCACAGCACAACTCCCTAGTTCAGTGCAGCCTCCAGCTCGTTCCTCTGTCCTCTCCTAGGCTGGTCTGTCCTCTCCTCTCCTTTTCTTGGCCCCTACTCCCAGGTTCCTGAAGTTGTCTGACCAGTTCAAAACCTCCACAACACCTTCCTCCCCACCCTTTCTTCCTTAGTCCTTCCCAAGGGGCTGTGGAGACAGCCACACCCTTATCACGCGCAACTGTAAGTAGAATTGTGGACACACAGTTCAAACATAACCACATGCCACCCACAAAGACAGCTAGCTGCAAGTGGCTTCATACGCACAGATGAACCCACAACACCCAGATTCTGATATGGAGCCTCTCTCTCTCTCTCTCTCTCTCTGCCTCCAGGGTTATTTCTGGGGCTTGGTGCAGGCACTAAGAATCCACTGCTCCTGGCAGCCATTTTTTTCATTTTATTGGACAGGACAGAAAAATTGAGAGAGGAAGGGAGATAGGAAGAGAGACAAGGGCAGGTGTAGATAGCATAATGGTTATACAAAGAGACTCATGTCTGAGGCTTCAAAGTCCCAGGTTCAATCCTTGCACCACCATAAGCCAGAGCTGAACAGTGCTCTGGTTTAAAAAAAAAAAAAAGAGAGAGAGACAGACAGACAGACAGACACCTGCAGACCTACTTTGCCTCTTGTGAAGTGTCCCCCTGCAGGTGGGGAGCGGGGGCTCGAACCACTTCGTACTATGTGTGCATAACCAGGTGTGCCACTGCCAGACCCTCTGTAGTATCTCTAAATCACCTCACACAAGCACAAGGTTACATAGGGCCACACCGTGGGGCTCCCGGCTTCACACCCCGTACTCAGATACTCCTTGAGAATTCAGCCTGTTCTCTGCCTAGTGCCTAGGGGTTCACTCCTGGGGTGAAGGTTGGGGAGGGGGCCTCAGGCCTGTGGGAGGACAGGTGATGGAATGTGGGGAGCAGTGCATCTCAGGAAAGCCAAAATGGCAGGGACCTGGCAAGGGCACCCAATTTCTCTAGCAGCCAACCTTCCCCCACCAGTATGGTCAAATTTCCTCAGTGCTGCCTGGACACAGGTGGGGTCTGGAGATCAGAATGTTTCTTAAGCAGCACACCTGCCAGAGTTTCCCGGGGCTCCTGGGGGGTCAGACACACAAAGGAAACTGTTCTCCAGAGCATTGCCCAAACCCAGGTAGGGCTCAGGTGGGGTGTATTTGTCCTTTTTTTTTTTTTTCTTTTTTTCCCACCAGGGTTATTGCTAGGGCATGGTGCCTGCATAACTATTGCAATGTTCCTGGTAGCCTTATTTTCTTTTTTCCAATAGAGACAGAAACAGAGAGAAGGGGGAGAGAGGGAGAAAAAGACCTTGAAGTTCCAACACTTGTGAAGTTTCCCCTTGTAGGTAGTGATCAGGGACTTGAACTTGAGTCCTCATGCATGGTGATTTGTGTGACCAGATACACTGCTGCTCAGCCCGTTTGCCCCTTGTTAAGGAAAAGGCTGCAGGTGAGAATTCCTGCAAAGTGCTGAAGATGCTGAACCCAGCTGATTCTAGGAACTCTGGTGTGCCGTCCAGGGTGGGCACCTGGGAGCTAACCACACCAACCAGGATGAGAGGCAGAGTGGGGAAAGTGAATAGCCATGGGTATAGACGAGTGTTCCAGGAGGGCTCTAGACATCATGGACGAGAGGAGCAGAGATGCACACGGAGTAGCTGCTAGTGAGTTTCCTTTTCTTGGATGATGGGCCCGGGGTTCTACTGTTCATATAACTTCATATAACTTAGGCCGAGTGGCTCATGTTTCCATCTGCCTCTAGCCACTCGCCTGATTTCCTGGATCTGGGTCTCTTGGTGTCTGGCAGGAACAAGTATCTTTCCTCCCAGCCCCACCCCAAGCACCAGTTGTAGAAAGAAGGATTGGAGGTTGTTAGTTTTTTTTTTTTTAAGCTTATTTATTTTTGGATAGAGACAAAGAAAATTTGAGGGAAGGGGGAGATAGAGAGGGAGACACCTGCAGCACTGCTTTACCGCTCATGAAGCTTCCACCCTGCAGGTGGGGACTTGGGGGCTTGAACTGGGATCCTTGTGCACTGTAACATGCGCGTTGTACTGTGTGTGCCACTTATTGGCCCCAGATGGTGAATTTTACTTGAGTCCAGAAGGGAAGGCATGGCCCCAGTGCCCCATACTTGAGGAGGGACAGGAAGGACAGCACAGAGAACAAGGCCTCCTAGCTCTTCAGAGACTTGCAGAAATGAATGAGCCCTCCAGGAAGACCTGCAGGCTTCAGTCGTGGGGCGGGAAAGGAGGGGCTTGTCTAGAGCTCCTCCCTTTCCTCTAGTGTTTCCTCCAAGCAGGCTCCCCGGGGGCCTTCACACAGCAGTGTCTCCAGACTCCCTTGGCCCTTTCGGTGAGCTTCATAGATCTGGTCTTCTCCAAACTCCCCCAGGTAGTGCAAGCAGGTCCTGGAGAGCCTAGGAGGCCAACAGGAACTTCAGATGCTGCTCAAATGCTGACAAGCCGCCCAGGCCTCCATCCCAACCCCACCTTCCTGTTACCACCTGGTGGGCCAGGGGCCCCCTGTGACCATCACGCTGATTCTTGGCTCTGGGCCCTCGTTAAGCCCTGGGCCCATGAGACGGTTCACCTGATTCACTTCTCGGACACCGTAGCTGGAGGAGAGAAAGGTTGCCTTAGCAGGAGTGCAATTATCAAGGACCCATCTCCATGACGCTGGGCACACTGGGCATTCACTGAGTTCAGAATCTGATCCTCCCTAATGAAGAGTAAAGGACCAAAAGAGGGAAGGCCCCTGGCCAAGGTCACACAGCCACTTTGTTTTCTGGTTACACCCTTTTACTTGCTCCCATCTCTGGAGCTAGAGCTGTAGTGAAGTATGTGTGGTGTGAGGGGGAGACTGGGCATCTCCACCCACAAGTCCTGTCCCTAGAAGAATGGGAAGGACATGGATTGCCAACTCACTCTTTCCAAGTCTGGGAGCAGCTCCTATCCAGGACATCTGTATACACTGACTCGCTTAGCACCCGTCGTCCTCCAGAGTCCAGTGAATGAAGTTTGGCCTCTGCATCTGCCAGATGCTGCCCCATCTGGAACAAGGAGGGCTTGGGAGTCAGGACTATAGGACTGCTCAGTGGGGGAAGGGGAGGACCGGAGTCTGGGTCTCTTGGGGACAGTGAGGTGGCAAGGGAGCCTTTCAAGCAGGAAGCACCTGTGAGGCAGGCTGGCAGGAGGCCAGAGGCAGGATCCACTTCCTAGGGAAGGGCAGCGGGTAGAAGACGCTGAAGTGGAAAGTTTGGCGCCTGTGCCTGGAAGCCTCCACCAGCACACATCTGCCCATCAGCATAAGCTATTTTAAGCCAAGAGAACAAGAAGAAAAAAAGTAGAGCCCAGTTTTCACTGACATGTGTACTCACAGGCCCATGCAGGCACTATGGAAGGCGAGTGTGTAAAGACAGATGTGTGTACCCACAGAGCCATACCCTCTACACACCCTCACACCCCAGGGTGCCCAACCATATTGGGGAAGGCAGTTCAGGCCTCAAATTGGGTCTAGAAAGGGAGGAATCTGGGAGGGCAGTCTAGTGATTCCCTGGGAGAATGTCTCAGGTTGCTCTCTGTTGGGCAAATGGGTAAACTAAGGCATGGAAGTGAAGATGGCTCAATGCTCAGGTGGGAATCTGAGAATAAAAACACAGCAATGGCACATGAGGTAAATGGAGGATCTGGCTCCAGAAAGGGTCTGGGTAGGTGAGCTTAGAGGAATGTGTGTTGGGGGACTCACCTGGTAGGCCACTACCCTGCATGCATCACAGCGAAAATGATCAGGCATGTGAGCAGAGTATCTCTCCTCCTCATCCAGGTTAGGGGCAGTTGCTGAGAGTGGCACCCTATCCATAAGGTCTCCTGGGATGCCCCGGGCCCTGAGCAGCAGCAGCAGCAGTAGCAGTGACAGTTGCATGGTCCCAGAGTCGGCTCAGTGAGCAGGGCTGTGACCGGACTGCAGATGTGCACAGTGCAGTGGGGCCCACCCCGGAACACTTGACCTGGACCAATGGGGAGCTTACACCTCACCCCTCACCCCTCCGGTTCTCTCCTTCCCATAGAAAGATGCCACATGTACATCTTCTGGTAGGACCCCTGGACCAGCTGATTCAGCTCCATTTCACAGATGTGTCAAGGAGAGGGGTCAGGATAAGAATGTGTGGGGGCTGCTACTTCCCATATTCTAGGAGAAGAGGTAGTCAGTTACTGTCTTCTTTATTCTGCCCTAGAGGACTTGAGACTCAGAGAGAGGCCATACTAAGACTAGAAACCAAGGATTGAGGAGACAGCATAATGATTATGCAAAAAGCTTTTCATGACAGAGTTGAACCGTGCTCTGGTAAAAATAAATAAAATTAAAAAATTGGAAACCAGTGGTCTGGGAGGTGGTGCAGTGGATAAAGCACTGTATGCTCAAGCATGAGGTCCTGAGTTCAATCCCTGGTAGCACATGTACCAGAGTGATATCTGGTTCTTCCTCTCTCTCCTCCTATCTTTCTCATTAATAAATTAAACAATTAAAAAAATTGGAAACCAAACTTGACAGCTACTTGACTACCAGGAGGAATGAGAACACAAGAGTGGTCAGAGTCCTTCCTTGGGAATCAAATTCACTATGGTTGGGGCACTACAGTGTATGAAAATGGTGGCACAGGGAGCCGCAGTAGCGCAGTAGGTTAAATACAGGTGGTGCAAAGCGCAAGGACAGGCATAAGGATTTCAGTTCCAGCCCCCGGCTCCCCACCTGTAGCAAGTCACTTCACAGGTGGTGAAGCAGATCTGCAGGTGTCTGTCTTTCTCTCCCCTCTCTGCCTTCCCCTTCTCTCTCCATTTCTAACCTACCCAACAACGACAACATCAATAACAACAACAATGTTAAAACAACAAGGGCAACAAAAGGAAATAAATAAATATCAAAGAAATAAAAAGTGGTGGCACAACCACCTGAGCATATATATTACCATGCACAAGGACCAGGGTTCAAGCCTTCGGTCCCCACCTATAGCAGGAAAGCTTCATGAGCAGAGCTGCAGGTGTCTCCCCATCCCCTCTGTTACTCTGAAGTAATTTTTTAATTAAAAAAAAAAAAAGGAAAGACATACATGAGGTAGGTAGCAAGATAGTTCTTCTAGGATGGTGCCTGCTTTGCCATGGACACAACCAGCCCCCACTGGACTGGAGGAAGTTTGGTGCTGTGGTCTCTCTCTCCCTCTGTCTCTTTCTGAAAATGCTGACCCTAATGATGACAAAAATCAAAGCAAAAAAAGATGCACACGATCCCTTCCCTGGTCCCTAGGTTTTTCTCACCCAGGTTTATACCCCAGAATGGAAAGACTTGGTAGCAGGGGAAATCAGAGATCTTACACCAGTTGTTTCAGCCATCATGGCTCATTGGGCTGATGATTTATTGCACACCAGGATGAGGAGGGGCCCAGGACCCTCTCTGCCATCAGAACCAGCAACTCTGGTCACAAGATATCCAGGTTATTCTGACTCATGGTTCTCCCAGTCCAATTCCAGTTCAAGGCAGGGGGCAGGGACTCCAAGGAACAGTCCCTTCTCTTACCTCCCCCCAGGCTAGAGTTTAAGGAAAGCATCAGTCTCCACCTCTGATGCTGCTTCTAATCTTACCCAAACCCATCTCATCATATACTAGTCCAGCAGGGCCCAGATACTTGAAGCTCACAGCTCCACACACAGCCCTCCTCCCCCCCAAGAACACCTTCCATTCAGTGCAGACCCTTCTCATCTCTCCATTTCCCTGAGAGGCTCCCGGAATCTTAGGGCCACTGGAGCACATGTCCCCTTCTCCACCATGACTAGTCTATAGAACCAGCCCCTCTCTGGGCATGTTGCCATTGGTGGAGGGCAGTGGAAGCTGAGGGCTTCATGTCTCTCTGGCCTGTGCTTACAGGGACATTCCCTTCTAGTATTAGTCCTAACTCATCCTTCATCCCACCCAGAGGTGTCAAAAAGCTCCTCTGAAACATCAGCTCAACCATCCCTCCTGCTTGTAAGTCCTTCCCGCTGATTCCTTCATCACCCCCTACCCCAGGGCCACTCCTGGGGTCAGGATCAGCCAGCCTGGCTCTAAGGGTTTCCAGAAATCAAGTCAGAATCTGGGGTTGAATGGAGGAGTGAGGAGCAGATTCACAGTTGGAAATTTTAAGCCAAGTCTTGATAGATACTCAGAGCCCTACTCTGAATCCCAGGATGACCCCCCCACACACACACACACACACACAGCGCCTCCCACATTACTTCCCTGCTCCTCTGACACCTGCTGTCCCCAGTGCCCTTTCTCAGGCCAAGCCTGACTGGCCACTTCTCATCCAGCATCCCAGGCCAAGGCTCAGATGCTCTTCCAAAGAATAACAGATCTTTTGTTATTCTCCCAGTGGGGAGTGTTCCTCCAGTGGGGAGTGTTCACTAGCCTGCTCCACTCTGGCTGGGCCCACCTTCAGGGAGAGTTAGGCAGCGTCCTAGCTCAAGGGGGGAACCCCAACACTCCCTCAGGTTAGCTCCTGGGGACACATCCTGGGATGCCTCACTATACACACACATACATACACACATCACACTCTGGGAATGCTTGGGGAAGGGGCATACAGTTGTCAGGGAAGGAAGCAGGCAGCCACTGCCTGAGCTCCAACTCAATTAGCACCCCATCCCTCCACCAACCCCAAGGTAACTTCCGGTCTGGAGCCAGAATGGGACTGAAAGGGGGGGAGGGGGAGGGGGAAAAAGGTGACAAAGGAGGGCTGGAGACTGCATGGCAGAACCGCAGGTCCCCGAGGGTCCCCTGGGGCCTCACACGCGGAACAGGGCGCCCTTGCTGGGCTGGGCGGGACCCGAGCTGGGGGACGGGGCGCAGAGCAGCAGAGGCGGCGCGGGGCTGGGGTTCCCACTCACGGGCAGGTAGTACAGCCCGTCCAAGGCTCCTGCCTCGCGGGCCCAGGGCAGCTGCTGGCCGCTGAAGGCCGGCGGGCCCGGGGAGGGCGGCAGGGAGAGGCCCGGGAGGGGCCCGTAGGCGGGCGGGTAGAGGCCGGGCCCCAGCGCCAGCGGCGTGTAGACGCGGCGGGTCGGCCCCTGGGGCGAGGGCGGCAGCAGCACCTCCACGTACTGCCCGCTCTCGGGGTCGAAAAGCAGACGCAGCCTCGGCTGCCGCGGCGCCTCCACCAAGTAGTAGCGGCCGCTTTCGGGGTCCACTAGGACCTTGCCGGGGGGCGCGGCCCCGGGTGGCCTGCGCGTCCCCTGGGAGGGGCCTTCCGGGGCGCGGTCCGTGGGAGGGGCCGAGGCTGCGCGGGGCAGGGGCTGCGCCGGGGGCGACTGAGACGCCACAGCCGCCGGCTCGGGGGCCGTCGGGGCCGCTTTGGGTCTGGGGGCTGTCCCAGGGCTCGAGTTAGGAGGCGCCTCTGGGGGGCTGGGGAGGGGCGGTCGGGACCCCTCGGGGGCTCTGGGCTCCCTCTGAGGAGAGGTGCGAGCGCCGCCTAGGGGGCTGGTCCGACCCTCGCCGTCGGGGACGAGGCGCGGGGTCTCCGCATCCCGGTCTCCTCCGGGCGCGCGCACGCGGCCTCCGCGGGGCCCCTCAGGCGGGCGACCCCGGGCCAGGGCGCCGGGCAGGCGGATCTCGGTGCGCGCGAAGGGCTTTGCGGTGCTGTTCTCTGCTCTCCGCCGCGGGAGCCCGTTGGGATGCGAGGCGTCCCGGGGGCCCGTGTCAGACGACGACGACGACGGTTCTGGTGGCTCGTAGGGGTGCGACACCACGGGAAGAAAGTCTTTGAGGAAAACCGAAGTGTAGTGAGCTGGGGCGGGGGACCCCAGTGCCTGGAGCTCCGGCGTCCCGGAGGGGCCGCTCTCCTCCCCGCGGGGGTCCGCCGCTGGAGGTGCCGGCAGCCCTGGGCCCGGGAAGCTGGGAGCGTACGAGGTCTTGAGCATCTTGCGCACGTCGCGGGGCCGCGGGATGGCCAAGCGCGAGGGACCGGAAGCCGCTTCTCCAGGGCCCGAGGCTTCCGGACACTCGGCCTCATCCAGGGTGCGACAGAGGGACAGCCCCGGTGCAGCGGCCCCCGCCAGCTGCTGGCTGCCTCGGAAGGCGAGGCCCGGAAGCCCCCGCGTGGCCGGACTCGGAGCCTCTGTCAGCTCTGCAGCGCAGGGAGCAGGTGGCACAGGCATAGGCGGCGCCAGCTCCTCCAGGGCGGAGCTGTTCATTGCTTCCCGCGTGGGCCCCGTGGGATCCCACATATCTTGGGGCGATGGACTCCACATCTCAACAGGATGATCTGGAGCCTTCCAGGAGGCCAAGGCCAGCGGGGACGGGCTCTTGCTCCCTTGGGCTGCATCCCTGACTGCCAAAAGGGGAGCTTCTCTGCGGGAAGGTGGCTCGGGGGATGGGCTTCTTGCTTTGGCAACACCCTGATTCCGTCGCCGGGGAAAGGTTGGCGGAGAAGGGCTGCGTCTCCTGCTGACAGTTTCCTCGAGGGCAGGGTCTTGAGTCTTCCACGCGGAGGGTACCTCGGGGAACGTAGGGCTCCTCGCCTTCCAAGTAGCCCGATCCCACGGGGATATTTTTGGGGCCTGTGTCGGCGGGGACGGGCTCCTTGGCCTCACAGCCTGGTTCGGAACCTTCCAGGGAGCAGTAAGCTGGAAAGAGGGACTTTGTGGCCTCAGGACAGTTCGATCCAGGTTCTCTCGCGGCGGGCCAGCCTTGGGCTCCGGGGTGTGGGACTTCTCCTCGGCCTGCAGAAAGATGCTGGAACTAACCGGACCCAGCGGCTCGGTACCTGGTGGGGGCTTGTCGCGCCGAATCGCCCGCTCCCGGAGGCTGGGCCACGGCCGCGGGGCCCTGGCGGGGCCCGAGTTATAATGCAGCCGGGGCGGCCGGGAGCTGGCCTGCTCCTGGAGCCCTTGGGCACTGCGGGTCGCCTCTCGGGTCGCAGGTTCTGGACGTCCCGTGGGCCCGAAGGCAGCCTTGCTCGGGGCAGGGGCGGCGGGGCTCAGTTTTCTGGCCAGCGCCGTCTGCACGAGGCTCGCGGCGGCCTGCAGGCGGCCCAACGACTCGTCCAGGGAGCCGGTGCGCAGGAGCAGCCGAGGGTTGGGCGCCATGGCCTCCCGCGCGGGGCTCCGGGGCCGGGGGCGCAGTTCGATCTGCCGCTTGGGCACCGTCCGGGACTTGGCGGGCTGAGCGCGCTCCTCCAGCGCCACCTCCACGCACTCGAACTGCACCGGGGTGGCGGGGCTCGGGCTGCGGGGCCGCAGCTCCAGGTAGGTGGCCCAGCGGGAGCCCCCGTCGGGGTTGGGAGACGCAGACCCGGACCCGGGCGTAGAAAGGCTGCAGAAGGGCCGCTCGGTGAGCTGCTGCACCTCGCTATCCGCCGCGTCTGAGCGGCTGAACAGGGCTCCGGCGTTGAAGATGACTTCCATCTCCCCCGACGGCAGCGTGCGCAGCTGGGGCGGGGGCAGCCGCGGGTCGGAGCCCGGGCTTCGCGGGAAATCCGAGCCGGGCCGGAGCTGCTGGCGGCTATTCTGGGCGCTGACGGACAGGCGAGGCTGCACGCCCGCCCCCGGCGCGGGGGCCACCCGGGGCCAGTTCGCCCGGCCCCCCGCGTCCGGGGTCTCTGGGGAGCCCGGAGCCGTGTGGTAGGAGCCTGACGAGTCCGAGGAGTCCTGGCGCCCTGCGGCTGCGGCGGGCGGCCGCCCGGGGAGCCCCGGCGGGCGGCGCGGGATCAGCATGGTGGGGCCGCGCTGCTCTGCCGCCCGCGCACGCCCGCGCCGTCCCCGCCCGGCCCCGCCCCGCCCGGCCCGGCCCGGCCCGCGCAGGCCGCAGGGTCACCGCGCCTTAAAGCGGACGCGTCTGGTCGCGGGCCTGCGTCCCGGAGCCTGGGCCCGGGAACCCTGGTCTCCCCGCTCCTTCCCGGGCTGGCGCTCCAGGCTTCCGCAGACGGGAAGGGGAAGGGAAGGCAGGCGGCTAACTTGAAGCCGGGAGGTGGCCTCAGTCCAGTCAGTATTACAGGTGAGGAGACTGAGGCTGAGCCTGCTCTGTGGTGTGAGGCAGTCAGGCGCTATGTCAGAGGATGCTGGGGGATGGGAGTGAAGGTCCAGATCTTGGTCTTTCTAGAAATTTCATCTTATTTTTCAAGATTATTTCGGGGGGCTGGGTGGTGGCAACCCTCGTTAAGTGCACACATTACAGTGGGCAAAAACCTGGCTTGAAGTCCCCGGCTGCTGGGGGAAGCTTCACGAGTGGTGTAAAAGTGCTGCAGGCCTCTCTCACCTCCCTTTTGTCACTGTCCGAAATAAATAAAGGTTAGTTTGGGCTGGCAAAATAGCTCACTTGGATAGGAAGCTGCTTTGCCAAGCATGAGACCCACCTTCAAGCCTGGCCTCCACCACATTAAAGCTTTTACTCTGCCTGTCTTTAAGTTTAAAAAAATTAGTCATAATGGAGAGAACCAGGGCAAAACTCTGGCATATGTGATGTTGGGGATTGAGTTTGGGACCTCATGCTTCCAAGTCAAGAACACTAGCCACTGCACCACCTCCCAGGTGACCCATCTTCTCTGCAGCCTTCGCCCCCAGTGTCTTCCAATCACTGTAGTAAATGCCCTCCTGTCTCAGCTGGAGCTCATTAGAGTGCACCTTCCTTGGTTACCTCCTCTAATCTTAAGAGCTTGCTGAGTTACTCCTCCAAAAATTGTGTTTGAACCTCAGGAGTGTGTTGTATCTGACTGGATACACTACTTTCAGTAGAATTTACTGGAAGGGATTGGAGTGGATAGCTCCATTTTTTTCCCCCTTCTTTTTCTTCAGGCTGCATTAGCACTGAAAACAAATCCTGGATGCTGATGTGGGGTCTCCACAGCTCTGAGGGTAGCCGCCCCCCCCCCCCCCCCCCCCCCCGCAGAACAGTCCCATGGCCCTCCAGGTTTTCATTCACAAGGCCCTCTTTCCACTTCCCTCATCGCCCACTGTGTCCTGGGAACAGGTCACTGGTGGAGCAGTAGCTACTATGTCCTTAAATTTCTGGTTTCAAGGTCCTGCTATGACTCAGGCCCAGATGGCCCAGGAGCAAGTGCATGCCCCCCTCCTGTGCACTCTTACCCAAACAGGCTTGACAAATCTGACTCAGTCTCCCCTGAGTAGATCCCCTGCCTGGGTGTGTTCCCATGATCACTGGGTAGAACATTGATGGTTTCAGAAAATATCAAGCTTGTCCACATTCAGCACAGCATGTATAAACTGAGTTGAACTCCTTCCAAGCCTGTTTCCCAACTTCAAAAATAGACATGGCATTGTCATTTTCCTTGCCTCTCATGCACAACACACAGAGCCCTCCCTGATCTGTAGCCAAGTTGGGAGAGTTAAATTTATCAGGGCACTGGGAGTGGGTGGGGCGTTACTGGGGTAACCAGGGCTGTTTATATAGAGAGGAATTAAATACTGAGAAGGGGGGCAGTGCTTTATTAGACAAGATGCAGCAGCTCCTTTATGTGGCTACATGCCTGCATCCCTCCATAGATTCCCCTTTTTTTTTTTGCCTCCAGAGTTATCGTTGGGGCTCGGTGCCTGCACTATGAATCCACTGCTCCTGGAGGCCATTTCCCCCATTTTGTTGCCCTTGCTGTTGTTATTGTTGCCATTGTTGTTGGATAGGACAGAAATTGAGAGGAGGGTAAGAAAGACACCTGCTTTACTGCTTGTGAAGCAACCCCCCTGTAGGTGGGGAGCAGGGGGCTCAAGCTGGGATCCTTAAGCACCTTGTGCACTTAACCAGCTGTGCTACCGGCCAGCCTCACACCTCCCTCCCCCTTTGACTATTATGCTATCTAATCCTACCTGACCCCCTACCTCTATCCAAGTGAGAGAAGGAAATAGCAGGGACTAAGGACTTGATCCATATCCTTTTCTGATCCCATTAGTAGCCTTACCAGTGGTGGTGCAATGCCTACTCCCCATAACTTGATTCATAGGTCTCTAAGGTTCATGAGGCAGGAGGGAAAGAGATGCCTTTTGTTCTTCTGCCCCTTCTCTTGGGGTCAAGGTACTGATTAAGTCTGGGGAGGGCACAGGGAGAGGAAGGGTATGGATAGAAACCCCCACAGCAGAGAAGGCAGAGGTCAGGCAGTATAGCCAAATAACAGAAAAACATCAGCCACTTTATTTCTCTCTGAGACGCTGCCGGCTCCGGGCCTGGCGGGTCCCAGAGACTTTCTTATGCTTCTGGTCCAGCACCTGGGCCATGTAGTTCTCCTGCTGCTTCTGGATCCGGAAGTCAGACATATGATTCCTGCAAGGGAGCCGGAGCCAGCTGGACATGGGCTGGGAACAGGCCAGGGCAGAGACCAGAGGTCTGGCTCCCCACTGCTATCAACCCCCAGCCTGGCCCAGGCCCCTCACCTGAAGATTTGTTTCTGCTGGTTGATAACTTGCTGCAACTCCTTAATCTCATTCTCTTTGCCATTTAGTATATCTTCTTGCTTTATTATGTGAGACTCAATTTCTGTGGGGGAGAGAGGCAAGGAGGAGGGGTAGTTCCCCATCCTCACTTCCTGAGATAAGGTATTCCCTTATGGGTCTTCTCAGAACTGGGTTCCCCCCACCCAGGAGTTGCCCATAAGTGGCTAGTACCTGAGTATGAATGAGTTTATTATGGAGTCTTGACAGGAGTGGGGGGATGACACAATGTCTGATATGTTAGTGACTTTATAACTCTCCTCTGGACCAGGTGACCCACAAGAGGGCAGGGGAATGCACTTTGAGAGAGAGGGGCAGTCCTGCCCCCAGGCAGGAATGGGAACAGTTCTTTCCCTCAGTTCTTGCAAACTTCATAGATATCAGTCCTTGGTGAGGTCTTTTCTAATTTAAAACTGCAGCTTTGTGTGGCTAGGGAAATGGTTCAACTGTGAGAGCATCGGACTATCATGCCTGAGTTTCTTCCTGGTTTGATTCCTGGCATCTCATGTGCAAGAGCAGTGAGTGCTCTGGCTTGTCTCTTGTCTGTCCGTTCAGTGCCCAACCCCCCCCCCCCCCCCCCCCGCTTTCTCTGCCTCATGTGAAACACTGTCTCAAATGTAATAATAAAATGAATATTAAAAAATACTTTTCCCATTACTCTACATCACCTTTTACTATGTTTTTCTTTTTAGCATTTCTATCTAATATACCACATATTTAACTCATTGATGTTCTCTAGTAGCAGATGTTATATCCACAAGGACAGAGATTTTTTTTTTTTTTGCCCTCACTGGGGAGCTTTACTGCACTGGCCTATGTTTTCAGTGGGCGAGACAGAGGGAAAGATGCCACACACTGAAACTTCCTCCAGTGTGGTGGAGGCCATGCTTAAACTGGGTTTAAGTTTTTTAAAATTTATTTAAAAATTTTTTTTTCAGGTGAGCTATTTTGCTGGCCTAACACATTTATTTGTGGAGCAAATGAACAGCATATCCCCAAGAAGTTTAGAGTTTAGAAATATCACTTAGTTCAGTCATCTCAACTCAACCAGTCCTACAGAGGAGCCAGCAGGCTGCCCAGCCCTGAATAAAGCAGAAGAGTTGAACTCTCCCCTAAAGGAGGCAGATCTGAAAAGAGAGTTAAGACTCAGAACTACGGTTGAGGAGGTAGCATAATGGTTGTGGAAAAAAGGACTCACACTTGAGACTCTGAGGTTTCCAGTTCAATCCCCTGCACTACCAGAAGCCGAAACTCAGAAATGATCAGAGCACAGAACAAACTAATCTTTCATGTGTTAATAATACTGATGAGACAGCAACAGCACTTCAGGCAAGTTGCCTCCATTGTCAGAGGTTTTCGTAGCTGATGACAGAGATAGTCTCTATTTCACAGTCAACTGAGAAGGACCCAGCT
This sequence comes from Erinaceus europaeus, assembly GCF_950295315.1. NCBI lineage: Eukaryota > Metazoa > Chordata > Mammalia > Eulipotyphla > Erinaceidae > Erinaceus > Erinaceus europaeus. The sequence continues at coordinate 44,087,014 of NC_080163.1, forward strand.
AGACAGTGGCGGCAAAATACACCCCTAAATTCAGTGCCCGTTAGACACAGGATGATTTGGTGTGTCTTGGGTCAAAATCCAATAAACCTGTAGAAATCTGGGATTGTGCTGGAGGTGGTGAAATAAAGTGCTGGATTCTCAAGCTTGAGGTCCCAAGTTTGATTTCTGGCATCACATATGCTAGAGTGATGCTCTAGTTATCTCTCATATTAATAAATGAATAAATATTTTTTAAAAATTGGGGGTGATTCATTTACATTCTTGTCTTTCAGGGAGCCCTGAAAAATTCTGATTATCCCTGAAAATACTGATATTCACAGGAATAAAATCCCACTGCTTTTAAAAGTCAGACAAAGATTAACTAAATACAAATTATGAAAATATTAAAGGGTTTGGCATAAGAGTGGCACAATGGATAAAACATTGAAAACTCAAGCTTGAGGTTGTATGTTTGATCCCTAATATCACATGTGCCAGGGTAATGCACTGGCTCTCTCTCTCTCACTAGTGTATAAATAAATCTTAAAAAAAAAAAAAAGAGCATGGGGAAGCTAACATAATGGTTATACAAAGAGACTCTCATGCCTGGAGCTCCAAAGTCTCAGGTTCAATACCATGTACCACTAGAAGCCAGAGCTAAGCAGTGCTCTCAAAACAAAACAAAACAAAACAAACAAAAACTGCTTCCCTGGGTCATCAGCTGAATCTTTTTTTTTTTTTTTTTTTGAAGGAGGAGGGGAAGAATCAACTTTTATGATTCTTTTAAAATAAATGAGAACTACACTAATATAAATGACATCCAATTAGAAATAGTCTGGGACATCCCTTGAGAATAAGGGACTATGGTAAGTGTAAAAACCAAACTGAAGCCACACAAAGGGAGGTGGGAGGCAGGGCACAGGCCAGGCAAGGCTCAGGTCACCAGGTGAAGGCCTATGCTTACTGGATGGGTTCAGGGACATTTTGGTGGGAGGAAGCCAGGCTCCATCTTCATACATTCCACAAGCACACAGAGCCCTGTTGCCTTGGCAGGTTTCTAGGCAATTCTTTAGAGGAAGGATGTCTCTGGCACCACCAGGAAAGAGCTCAAGGTCCTTTAGAAATGGGGGGATACCACAGAAAAGAAGAGAATCAGAGGACTAGTTGCCTTGGGCATGGAGGCAGCTGCTGTCAGGAGTTCCCAATAGGAGTGCCTGGTCAAACCACCACAAGACCTGTCAGTCCACCTGGCCACACCAATATGACAGCCTTACCAGTGAGGTTATTTTACCAGTGAGAGTATTCACCAGGGGAAAGAAAGGGCTGATCTGGTGGGTAGGGGTGCTCCATACTATAGGTGTGGCCCATCAGCAGGGAGCCTGAACCTCTTTGGAACCTGGGCTCCGACCTACTCCAATTATGCTGCAGTATATGAAGCAGATGTTGCATATGGAATTCATAACTACTCCCTGCCTTATACTCTTAAAGCTGGTAGGGGTGCCAGGGAGATACTGAGTGTTAGAGCATGGGACCCGCATGTCTGAGGCCCCACATTCAGTTCTTAGCAACTCCATATGCCAGAGCTGAGTGGTGTTCTGGTTCCCTATCTCATAAAATTTAATGTAGGTGGGCAGGGGTAGATAGCATAATGGTTATGCAAAGAAACTCTTGTGCCTGAGGCTCCAAAGTCCAGGTTCAATCTCCTGCACCACCATAAGCCAGAGCTGAGCAGTGCTCTGGTAAAATAAATAAATAAATAATAAATAAATAAATAAATAAAATTAATGTAGGTAAGGGGAGGCTGGCATTCTGGAAAAATGAAAGGGGTTCTTCTCTTTAGGAGTATTTTTTTAATTACTTTTTTTTCTTTTGCATTATCTTTATTTATTGGCTAGAGACAGCTAGAAATGGAGAGTGAAGGGGCGTGAGAGGGAGGGAGGGAGACAGAGAGACACCTACAATACTGCTTCACCACTCACAAAGCTTTCCTCCTACAGGTGGGGCCTGGGGGTTCTAACCCAGGTCCTCGTGCATTGTAACGTGTACTCCACCAGGTGTACCACCACCAGGCCCCTCTGTAGTAGTATTGAGTAGCTAACTGAAAAAACTCCAAAGTGGGCCAGCAATACAGCTCACCTGGGAAGGTGCCTGGCTTAAGACCTAGGTTTGTGCTAGCCCCTGCCTTACTGGGGGGAGTTTTGGTTATGTGGTGTCTTTTTCTGTCTCTGCCTCACTGTATCTGAAAAAAAGTGGTCTGGAGCAGTGAAGCCCCAGCAACAACAAAAAAAGAAAATAGCCCATAAATCAGCACCTACTGAGCCAACAAGTGGCCACAGGTATCTGCACAGAGTAGAGTTGAAAATTAATGGCATAGGGAGTCGGGCGGTAGCACAGTGGGTTAAGTGCACATGGTGCAAAGCACAAGGACCGGCATAAGGATCCCGGCTCCCCCCCTGCAGGGGAGTCGCTTCACAAGCAGTGAAGCAGGTCTGCAGGTGTCTATCTTTTCCTTCCCTTCTCTGTCTTTCCCTCCTCTCTCCATTTCTCTCTGTCCTGTCCAACAATGATGATAACAAGAATAACTACAACAATAAAAACAAGGGCAACAAAAGGGAATAAATATATATTTAAAAAAGAAAGAAAATTAATGGCATATAATCATATTTTACTCAGCCCTTACATTACTTAAAAAAAGAGCTAAAGATTTTCTAGAGATAGCTCACTAAGTAGGATGCCTGCTTTGCCATAGACATGACCCATGGGGGCCATGGAGGCACTGGGGGGAAACTCTAGTGTTATGGTATTTTTCCTCCCCACCCTCTCTGTATCTTTCACTAAATGAAAAAGTTGGGCTGGGAATGGTGATACTACACATGCATGAGGCCCCAGCTCCACAAAAAAGAGAGGAGGGAGGAAGGAAGATGGGACCAGGCAATGGTGCATCTGGTTATTATTACAGTGTGCAAGGACCCAGGTTCAAGCCTCTGGTCCCTCCCTACCTATAGGGGGAGAGCTTCATGAATGGTGAAGTAGAGCTGCAGGTGTCTTTCTTTGTCTTTCCCTCTTTTTTTGCTGCCAGAGTTAATCATCGAATTGGGAATCGATTTTAGCAGTATGAACCCTCCACTCCCGGTGGCCATTTTTTCCTTTTTTTTCTTTCTAATTTTTATTAGGATAGAAAGAAATTTAGAGAGAACAGGGGAGGTACAGAGGGAGAGAAAGATAAGACACCTGCAGACCTACTTTACTACTTGTGAAGCGACCTCCTGTAGGTGTGGAGGTCTGCACTTAATGTGTGCACTTAACCAGGTGCGTCACCTCCCGGTTCCTGTCTCTTTCCCTGTCTCCCTCCCCTTTCAATTTCTCTCTGTCTCTGTCAAATAAATAAAATTAAAATGTAAAAAATTTTTTTTCTAGAGCATTGAATGGTGGGCAGATAGCATAATGTTACATAAAAGACTTTAATGCCTGAAGCTCTGAAGTCCCAAGTTCAATCTCACACACCATCATAAGACAGATTTGAGAAGTGTTATGGTAAAATAAAAAAGGGCTGGGCAGTAGTGTACCTGGTTAAGTGCCATATGTTATCACATACAAAGACCTGTGTTCACCTGTGTTCAGCGGTGAAGTAGTATTGCAGGTGTCTGTCTCTCTCTTCCTCTCCATCCCCCTTCCCTCTCAATTTCTCTCTGTCCTATCAAGTAACGTCAAACAAACAAAAAAGCTAGCAGAAAACCTGAACATTGAAAAATAAAGTAATCTTAAGTCAAAAAACAAAACAAAAAATAAAGACATGGAAAAGTTTCCATGAAAACTTTGCTTATTTTTAATGGTGCCAGGTACCACACAGTAACAGAACTTTGCTGTTTTCTAGGGTTTTAGTTTTTTTTTTTTTTTTTTTAAATAATTTTCCCTTTTCCCCCTTTTCCTAAATGGAGTCTGTTGGGTGTCTAATTTTGTTCAGATGACTGCAGAGCCTGGAAAAACTATTGCTGTTACTGATGAATAACATAGAGCTGATTATATATATATATATATATATACATGTTAAAAATTTGAATTTTGGCTAACTTTTGCCATGCTGTCAACTTTGGAAAAAGCATTCCAGTTGAACCATATTTAGTTGGCACTGTACAGACATTAGGATGTTTTTCTAGAAATGTTAAACATAATTTTTCCCATTTCTACAGGTACTATATTAAATATATAAAGTCTTATCTACATGGTTTGACAACAGAAACTAATAATATTTTCTCTAAATAATAATAAAACAAGCAACAACAACAAAATCCACAAACAAACAACTCCACTTAGTTTCTGTGGCCCAGGAGATAGTACAGTGTCTAGAGCACTAGATTTACAACAATGAAGTTATGAGTTCGATTTTCAGAATCACATGCATGAGAGTAATGCTCTGGCTCTCTCTCCTTCTCCTCTCTGATTAATAAATAAATAAAAGATTACAAAAACAACTTCATTTCCAGGGCTGGGAGATAGTTCACCAATCAGAGTGCATGCTTTACCATGCCTGAGGATCTGGATTTGAGCCCTCAGAACCACATGGTTTCCACTCCATGAATGGTGGAGTGGTGCTGTGGTATGTGTCTGTCTCTCTTCTCTCTCTCTTTCCCACCAGGGTTGTTGTGGGCTACATTCCTGCACCACTCCACCATTCTCAGAGTTTGTCTTCTTTCTCTGTTTTTTGGTAGAGGGAAAGGAAGAGGGAAAGAGAGAAAAAGAGCAATGCACAGTACTGCTCTACTCATTTATAGGAGCTCCTGTGATGGCTTGGGACTCAGACTTGGGTCCTTACATACAGTAAATGTGTTCTACTGGGTGAGTCACCTCTGTCTCTATCTGAAACTTAAAAAAAAAAAAAAAAAGAGTCCACTGGGAGCAGAAGAATAGCACAGGTGCAAAGCCCCAGCACTAAGACCCAAAACCAGTACATGGTTTCTAGTTTCCTTTTCTTCTTATTTTTTTTTTAACCAGAGCTCTGCTAAACTCTAGCTTCTGATGCTATTGTGGTTTAAACCTGGAACCTTTGGAGCCTCATGCATGAAGCTCTTTCTGCATAAACACTATGCTATCTCTTCAGCCTTTCTAGTTTCTTTTTAAAGATCTGACATTACTAGGTCCCCATTCTCATAGTAGAAGCTCAAAGTCTTTGAAGAAGTGGGGTGCTGCTCTCCATATCACCCATTCCCAGTCCTTTCTTCTCTCCTTTTTACATAGAAGTGGAGTGGGGGGCACCATAGCACCTTCAGCATAGTGGGAGACAGGCTTGACTTGGGTGGTACACATGGCAAGACATATTATCCAAGTGAGCTATATTGGCAGCCCGATTTCTTCTTCTTTTTATTGATCCCCAGCACTTGAATACGACTGTGGGGCCAAGGAGACATGTGGTTCTTGCATGTGAGAAGTCCCAGGTTTGATCCCTGGCACCACCAACAGACAGAGCTGAGCAAAGCTCTGGTCAGAAAACAAAAAAACACCCCAAGAGGGCTGTACTTGCCCTGTTTCTTTCATAACAGAATTATAGTACACTATTTCTAATACCCACTAAAATGTGAAAATAAAAGGTGGACTAAGAAGGTTGTATGTTTCAAGAAAAATGGGAGCGAGCCCGTTCTTTTATGGCTGTGAAGAATATTGTACACCAGGTGCTCCCTTCATTTCCGTGGCCTGCCTGGTCCCTGAAGGCCCTTGCGAGGGTGTGGCCCACTTGGGCCTGCCTGTATCCTCAGCCGGGGACAGAACCCTGCCCTGGACACAGGTGCTGGGCTGTTAGCAAAGAGCCCCTGTATGTGAGCGTGGGAGGGAGCGCGGGCCTCCCGCCTACCATTGCACTTGGTGATGAGCTGGTCCTTCTTGCTCGACTCCTGCAGGGCCTTGCTCTTGACACTGGAGAGCCTGGGTAGAGAAGATAAGAAAGGGTGGGACGGCTGACAGCAGGTGGGGCCTCCCCACCACTCAACCCCTACTAAGGCCCACTCACGCCTTTTCAAAGGCCAGCTTCTCTTTCTCCAGTTGTTTAGACAGCACTTCTACCTCGCCGAGGGCAAACTGCAACTTCTCCTCTTCCTTGGCCAGGAGAACCTTGGTCTTGGCATGGGCAGCTTTCTCTTCCTGTAGGTGCAGCAATTTTGTTACCCCCAAGCTATTCTGGGTATCTTATTCTCTGAACCAGCCCCCTTTCTCACAGGGCCACATAAAAGCCAAAGCAGAGGAAGAGTCAGTCCTCACTACCAGGGCTGGAGATTCTCAGAAGCCAGTACTCAGTGACTCTGCCCAGTCACTGAAATCTTGGGAAATGGGAGGGTGATTAGAAGCCATTACTTACCACCAGCTTCTTCTCTACTTCCTGGAACTCGTCTTTACTGACAAAATGTTCATCCTGGAGAATCATCTGCAACAGAGTATGGCTCAAGGAGGGCCTGAGGCTGGGGCGGAAAGGGTGTCCCTTAGGGCTTAAGACCAAGGATAGGTGATAGGATGTCCAGAACACCTAGGACAAGACTGTGGTTCTGGGAAGGTTTCACAAGATTCACCAAGGCTAAGTTCTACATCCTGCCCTCAAAAAGCAACCAATTTCATGCAGGACACAATCCATGGCTGGCTATTGTGACACAGTGTGAGGTAGGATGAAGCATCACAAAGAAATTTGGTACCCAGAAGAGGTCCTTTACCTGGTCTGGAGGGGTTGGGGGTGGGGAGTCATCAGAACTGCTTTCCAAGAAGGAATATCAGACCTGAGAATAGACTGTTTAATAAGAATGGAGCAGAATAAAAGAGGTGAGAAAACTCATGTAAAGGTCAACTGCCAAGAGAAAGAGCTGAGTATCTCCTGAGAACTGACAGTAGGTAATAGAGATGCATACAACCATTATATTGAGCAGTAGATGTGAACTCAGTTTTGGAGATGGTGATATATCCCAACCTTATCAAGACAAAAAGCCAAAACAGAAAAACCATGAAACCCCAGCAGCCAGGATTATACCAGGTCAAGCCAGGTAATCTGTGACTCCAATGCTTTGCACACATGAACTGGAGTTTAAGAAGTCAAAGCAAAAGGACATAATTGATTTGGAAACCCTTAACATGTGTAATAGTCAAACTTGTGCTTATTGCACTCAGTATGACATTGGAGATCTCTGCCAAAGACTGAGAAGGGCATATACATAATAGAAAGGATGTTGTGTTTCTCTACCTGCAAACCAAGGCCTTGGGAAGTCAGCGAGTCAAACCTAACCGGAAATCGGGAAACTGAGGCTCAGGGAATATGTGAGGGGCAATATCTACCAAGTCCTTGCACAACCAGGCAAAGAGAGTAGAGAACCATGCTTGATTCTGGTTAAAATTCCCTGGTTCTACGTACGTGACCAAGTTCGGACCTAGCCCCCCACAGTGGTCTTTTTCATTCTCTCTGCCTTAAAAAAAATTAATTCTATTTACTGGATAGCGACAGCCAGAAAGCGAGAGGGAAGGGGGTGACAGAAAGGGAGACAGACACCTGCAACACTGCTTCACCACTCGCAAAGCTTTCAGAGGGCCGGGGGCTTGAACCCGGATCCTTATGCATTGTAACATATGCGCTCAGGTGTGCCACCACGCGGCCCCTTACTAGCAAAAAAAAAAGTTTATATTCATAAATATCCTGGTTCTGTCAGGCTCCAATCATAGGAGACAGCATAAATATGGGCCCCGCCCCTTCGGATGACGCAATGGCAAAGTGCTCTCAACACTCCCGGGCATCAAGACCGGGCCTGGCTCTGGCCTCCACAATGGAGGAGTCCCGTCGGCTTCCCAGCTCGTCTGACTGCGTACCACGTTCCTCAGCTGGTGGATCAGTTCCTCCTGAGACTCAATCACGTCCCGCAGTTGATCGAAGGCGAGACATACCGACCCTGACCCCCCCTGCGACCACCCGACGGGCGTCGCCATCTTTCGCCCCCGCCAGCTCGTTGGAAATGGCTGCAGCCCGGCGCCTCACGGTCACCCACCAATGAGAATGGGACGCCACAGAGCGCTATGACAACCGGGGGGCGGGGACCGCCTTTGTGCGCAGGGCTGGGGGCCCGCCTTTTAAAGGAGACTCCGTAGGCACCGGGGGAGCCTCTCTAATCCCATAGGAATTTATTTGTTTATTTTCTTTGTCTTCTCAGGATCTTCACCCCTACAGGATGGCTCTTTTTTCTTTCTTTCTTTTCTTCCCCATTCTCAGATATAACAGAGACAATAAGGCAGAGAGACCTAATGAAATAGATCACAGCTCTGAAGCTTCCTCCAATGCAGTGGTGACACATATGGCAAAGCAGCACACTATCCAAGTGAACTATTTTGCTGGCCCCTATAGGAATTTAAATTTAGTGTGAATTTGCATAATGTGTGAGAAACATAAGATATAATAATTGTATGCAAAAAGACTTTCATGCCTGAGGCACCATTAAAGGTCCCACAGTGATTTTGTGTTTTTCATGCACTGTGGGAATAATACATTAAAATTTATTTTTAATGTTATATTTTAATGAGAGAGAGAGAGATACAGAGAGAAATACCAGAGCACTGCACAGATCTAGTTTATGGTGATGCTGATCTGGTTTATGGTGATGGGACCTCATGGAATCTCAGGCAAGAGAGTTTTTTGCATACCATTATGCTATCTCCCTTACCCAGAGAGAAGCTAGAAGGAAAGAGGGTGATAGAGAGGAAGAGACAGACAGACACACACACACACACACACACACACACACACACACCTGTAGCACTGCTTCACCTCTTGTGAAGCTTCCTGGCTTCAGGTGAAGACCAGGGTCTGGAGCCCAGGTCCTTTCATATTGTAACATGTGTTCCTGTTCTTTACCCAGTGAGCCACCATCTGTATCCCCTAATCATATGTCTCTTAAAGGCTGGTGAGCAACTCTTAAAACATTCAGACAGCAGCTTTCAGCCTTCTCCCAAGTCCTACTAAACGATAAGGTGTCAAAGCAAACCTGGCTTCTCTAGCTTCCCATGTATTTCCCTTTCACCTTAGTTTCCAAGTTTCTTTGATAGTATGACTCCAATTATTCTGGGAAGACATTATTATTATTATTATTATTATTATTATTAAACATATAGAGACAGAGGGAGGGAGAGAAAGTGGAGAACCATAGCACCGAAAACTCTTTTCAATGTAGTGTTGGGCAGACTTCAACCTAGGTCATGCATACATAGCAATTTTTAAAAATTTATTTTATTAATTTGGGGGAGAGTCAGAGCATTACTCTGGAATATGCCATTCTAGATATTGAACTCAGAACTTCACCCCTGCAAGTTCTACCCTCTGCTTCCTGTGCCACTTTCCCAGTCATATACACTCAATTCTTAAGGAACTTGAGCCTGAGATATTGAAGGAATGCTCAAATAAAGAAAAGGAGCAACCCTCTGCACCCCACAATGATCCTGGCTCCGTACTTCCAGAAGGATAAATAATAGGAAAGCTATTGGGAGTAGCGCAGCGGGTTAAGCGCACATGGCGCAAAGCACAAGGACCCGCTAAGGATCCTGGTTTGAGCCCCTGGCTTCCTACCTGCAGGGGGTGTCGCTTCACAAGCGGTGAAGCAGGTTTGCAGGTTTCTGCCTTTTCTCTCCCCCTCTCTGTCTTCCCCTCCTCTCTCCATTTCTCTCTGTTCTATCCAACAACGACGACATCAATAACAACAACAATAACTAGAACAACAATAAAACAATAAGGGCCACAAAAGGGAAAATAAATAAATAAATAAATATATATATATAAAGAATAGGAAAGCTAACAAGTGGGGGTGGGGGGATTGGATACGGGGTTCTTGGTGGTGGGAATTGTGTGGAATTATACCCGTCTTATCCTATGGACTTGTCAATATTTCCATTTTATAAATAAATAAAGAACATGACTATCAGCTAAAATAGTATAAGTAGAAATACATGCTACACAGTATTTGGGATATACTTATACTAAGAATTATTACTTTTGCTCATTTGAAGTTCAAACTTGAGAATCTTGTCATCTGACTCGCTACATTTGATAATTCTATTGTGGATGATACAAAAGTAGAGTATAGGGGAGTCAGGTGGTAGCGCATCGGGTTAAGCGCAGGTAGTGCAAAGCGCAAGGACCAGAGTAAGGATCCTGGTTGGAGCCCCCGGCTCCCCACCTGTAGGGGGGTCGCTTCACAAGCAGTGAAGCAGGTCTGCAGGTGACTGTCTTTCTCTCCCCCTCTCTGTCTTCTCCTCCTCCATTTCTCTCTCTGTCCTATCCAACAACGACGACAACAACAATAATAACTACAACAACAACAAAAAAAAAAGGGCAAAAAAAAAAAAAAGAATATTGCGCTGCCATAAAGCCAAGTAACAGTTCATAGACATATCCAAGCCTGGGGGCTGGTGGTAGTACAGCAGGTTAAGTGCACATGACCTGAAGCACAAGGACCATAAAGATCCTGGTTCGAGCCCCCGGCTCCTTACCTGAAGGGGGTCGCTTCACAGGCAATGTCTATCTTTCTGTCTCCTTCTCTGTTTTCCCATCCTTTCTCGATTTCTCTCTGTCCTATCCAACAACATTGACAGCGATGACAACAATAATAATAACAAAGATAAACAAAAATGGGAAAAAATGGCCTTCAAGAGCAGTGGATTGGTAGTGCAGGCACGGAGCCCCAGCGGTAAACCTGGAGGTAAAAAAAAAAAAAAGAAAAAAGAAAAAAAGAAATATCCAAGCCTAAGAAAAGATACTTCAAATCTTAAAAATGGGGCAGGGGGCCAGGTGGTGGCATACCTGGTTGAGCACACATGTTAAAATGTGCAAGGACCCAGGTTCAAGCCCGGGGTCCCCACCTGCATGAGGAAAGCTTCACAAGTGGTGAAGCAGGGCAGTAGGTGTCTCTCAATCTCTCACCCTATCTCCTCTTTCCCTCTCGATTTCTGGCTGTCTCTATCCAATAAATAAATAAAGATAAAAATAAAAATGGACCAGCTTCAGTGTATGAATAAAAGTAGAGGGGAATTGTAGAAAATGTTGAATTTCTGTTTGCAGAACACTCCCACTTGTGGGACCAAATGTAGCTGATACAAAGATCAAAAACTGTTGTCATGTGTACTGACAAATAAGATACATAAACAACTTGGTGTATTGTACCAAAGTAAAAGACTGGGGTACTGGGAAGGTTCAGGTCCTAGAGCATGATGGCAGAGGAGGACCTAACGGGGGTTGAAATGACATGTGAAAAACTGGGAAATGTTATGCATGTACAAATTATTGTATTTTACTGTCAACTGCAAACGATTAATCCCCAAATAAAGAAATGAAGAAGAAGAAGAAGAAGAAGAAGAAGAAGGAGAAGGAGAAGGAGAAGGAGAAGGAGAAGGAGAAGAAGAGGAGCAGGCGTTCACCTAAGACTAGGCACCCTCGGACAGTAGGGTAGGGGAGACAGTATAATGGTTATGCAAAAATACTTTTATGCATAAGGTACCAAATGTCCAAGATTCAATCCCTAGCATCTCCACAAGTCAGAACTGAGCAGTGCTCTAGTTAAAAAAAAAAAAAAAAAGTAAAAAAAGTCTTCAGACTTCTGGGCAACTTAAACTGGGATCATCTGCCACCATGTCAAGGTATTGGGGAGGGATCTGGATTGTTGAGGAGGACAGAAGTAGAACATGCATTACCAGTATTATTTCATATGATCTTTATAATGACCTTGTGAGACAGGTCCTAATACCACCCTCCCCCTATTTACAGGTGATGAAATATAGGCTCAATGAAAAAGAATAACTCAACCTCAGTCATTCAGGTTAGTCAGTCTTGAAAAGTATTTGCTAAGGGCAGTTTGATTCTAGATCTGCTGCTCTTTTATTTTTCTTTTCCTTTCTTTCTCCTCCACCTGAGATGTAAGGAAGAGAGGAGACACAGACACAGGAAAGTGCCACAAGGACAAAAGTGAGCCTCAGGAGCTCAGCCCCAGAGTGCAGCGCTCACTGCAGATGGCGGCTCCTGGTTTGTTTTTTATTTAATTTAATGGATGACACAGTAATACTATTTATTTATTTTAGACAGAGACAGAAGTTGAGTGGGGACGGGGAGAGAAAGAGGGAGAGAAACAGTACTTTATTGCTTGCAAAACTCGTGTGCACTCAGCTGGGTATGCCACCACCTTGCAATAAAGTTGTGCTTTTTTAAAAGACTCATTTATTATGAGAGAGAGGTGGAGAGGTGCCAGGTGGTGGCAAATCTCACTGAGTGCACACATTACAATGTGCAAGGACCTGGGTTCAAGCCTCTGGTCCCCGCCTACAGGGGAAAAACTTCACAAGTGAAGCAGGGCTGCAGGTGTCCCCCTATCTCTTTTCCTCTATATCTCCCCCTCCCTTGTCAATTTCTATCTCTATTCAATAATAAATAAATTAATTAAAAATAAAAAGAAGAGTCGGGTGGTAGCGCAGCGGGTTAAGCGCACGTGGTGCAAAGTGCAAGAACTAGCATAAGGATCCCGGTTTGAGCCCTCGGCTCCCCACCTGCAAGGGGGGTCACTTCACAGGCGGTGAAGCAGGTCTGCAGATGTCTCTTTCTCTCCCCCTCTCTGTCTTCCCCTCCTCTCTCCATTTCTCTCTGTCCTATCCAACAACAACAACAATAATAATTACTACAATAATCAAACAAGGGCAACAAAAATGAATAAATAAATATTAAAAAAATAAAAATAAAAGATATGATTACATAATAAATCCCAAAAATGTTGAAAGGGAGAGAGAGAGAGAGATTGATTCATATGAGATAGAGAAGCTTGGGATTGAACTGGGACCCTCAAATGTACAAATCTGACACTACCAGTTGAGACATTTCCCCAAGTGCTATGAAAAAAAATCAAGATATTTAGGGGGTTGGGTGCTGGCATACCTGGTTAAGCATATACATTACCATGTGCAAGGATCCGGGTTCAAGCCCCTGGTCCCCACCTACGGGGTGGAAACTTCATGAATGGTGAAATAATATTGCGTGTGTGTCTCTTTTTTCCCTTTCCCCTTCAATGTCTCTGTGTTATCAAATTTAAAAGCAAGACAAAAATGCATTTATCTTGTATGAGAGGGAGAAGGGAAAAGAGAGAATTAGAGTATCATTGATGTGTGGGGTCATACTCGGAACCCCGTGCTTGAGAGTCCAATGCTTTATACACTGTGCTCCCTGTGAGAAAAATGTTTATTTTATATACTTATTTTTATTGCTACCAGGGTTATTTCTGGGGCTTGGTGCCTGCATGATGAATCTACTTCTCCCTGTTGCTTTTTTTTTTTTTTTTTTTTTTTTTTTTAGCAGAGCACTGCTCAGCTTTGGCTTATGGTGGCACAAGGGATTGAACCTGGGACTTTGGAACCTCATGCATGAGTCTCTTGCATAACCATTATGCTATCTACCCCTGCCCTATCTATCTATCTATCTATTATTATTATTATTATTATAATCATTACTATATATTTTAGTGCTCAGCTCTTGTTTATTGTGGTGCAGGGGATTGAGCCTAGAACATCAGTGCCTCAGGCATGAGAGTTTCCTTGTATAACCATTATGCTATCTTGCCTACCTGTTAATGAAATTTTTGGGAAGTTTTCAGTTTTATTTAGAAAACAAGAAAGGCCGAGTGCCCATGGCCATGTCTTTGAGTCTGACCAGGCTTCCTGTTGCCAGATGAAAGGGTTGGCAAACCACTAGCCCCAGATGCCCCTGTCCTCTGTGAGCTTGGACTGATCTTTGAGGTCTCTCATATAGTTGCTAGTGCTGATTTTCATGCCTGAAGCTCTGAGATCTCAGGTTCAATCCCTGCCTCCACCATACTCCAGAGCTGAGTAGTGAGTCAGTTAGCAAGAGAGAAAAAGAGAGAGAGAAGATAATCTAATAGTTATGCAAACAAACTACTATACTTGAGGCTCTGAGGTCCCAGGTTCAATCCCTGCACACAATCATAAACCAGGGAAGAGCAGTGCTCTGGTAAAAAAAAAAAAAAAAGCCATATTGGAAATAAAATTGTTTTATTTTAAATAAGACACTTAAGCTGCTTCCACTGGTATTTCTTGTTTACCTTGTTTCTGGATTCTGGCCTATGCTTTTGTCCTTGAGGGTAAGACCATTCTTGTTGGATAAACTTAAACATCATAGAACAGCACAGTCCAATAGAACTCATTTGCACTGTCCAATGTGGCAGCCATTAGCCACATGTGGCACTGCACATGTGACTCATATGACTGAGGAGTTTCTTTTTAAAAATATATTTCCAATAAGCAAATGATAAGACAATATCTATAATAGTTATAATCAGACATCCAACCCACTGGATTGCTGTGATTAAAAGATAGGAAACCACTAAGCAAAACAGTTCCCAGTGCAGCACTTCTTCATTTTCCACTGCTTATGAAGCTTCCCCTCTGCAGAGTCTCCCATATGGCTGCCTGGGACTTGAACACCAGTCTTTGCACATGATAACATGTGCATTGTACCTGGCTCATCAGGCACCTGCTGGCCTGGTTTTATTTTTTTATTTTTATTTATTTATTTTATTATTTTTAAATATTTATTTCCCTTTTTGTTGCCCTCGTTTTATATTGCTGTAGTTATTATTGTTGTTGTTATTGATATCATTGTTGTTGGATAGGACAGAGAGAAATGGAGAGAGGAGGGGAAGACAGAGAGGGGGAGAGAAAGGCAGACACCTGCAGACCTGCTTCACTGCTTGTGAAGTGACTTCCCTGCAGGTGGGGAGCCGGGGGATCAAACCTGGATCCTTCCGCTGGTCCTTGCACTTTGGACCACCTGCACTTAACCCACTGCACTACAACCAACTCCTTATTTTTATTTATTTTTAATTTTTATTTATAAAAAGGAAACACTAACAAAACCATAGGAAAAGAGGTGTGCAACTCCACATAATGCCCACCACCAGAACTCCATATCGCATCTCCTCCCCTGATAGCTTTCCTATTTCTTTATCACTCTGGGAGTATGGAACCACGGTCACTATAGGGTGCAGAAGGTGGAAGGTCTGGCTTCTGTAATTGCTTCCCCACTAAACATGGGCATTGACAGGTCGATCCATACTCCCAGCCTGTCTCTCCCTTTCCCTAGTGGGGCAGAGCTCTGGGTAAGTGGGGCTCCAGGATACATTGGTGGGGCTGTCTGCCCAGGGAGGTCCAGTTGGCATCATGGTAGTGCCTGGAACCTGGTGGCTGAAAGAAGAATTAACATATAAAGCCAAACAAATTGCTGACTAATCATGAACCTAAAGGCTGGAATATTGCAGATGAAGATTTGGGGTCTCCGTTTTGGAAATAGCTAGTAGGTCTATTTTAGGTAAATTCCAAGGGGCCCATGACTTTACTAGTTTTTGCCTGAGCCTGAAATCTGATATGCAGGTGGACCCAAGTTATTGTCTGGGGAGATGATGTCATGGCTGGAAAAAGGGCTAGAAAGCTGGATCAGGGAAGAGAGTAGCTACCAAATAGAGGGAAAGTGTATAAATATTGTTGACTGTAACCCCCATCGATTTGATCTGGGGCCCATATTCAGCATAGAAGCCTATGTAACTTCTACATCCCTGTAGGTCCCATTCTGTGTTCATGAGTAGGAACATTCCAAGTTGCACCCATTTCAGGACCCATCTCCCTCAGGTGGTAGATAGAGTATGTTATGTAACCTCCCTTCAGAGGATGGAACATTGTCTACCATTGTTGATCCACGCTGAGGGCAAGGTCTTATGGGGGCCCCCAAAGGGGTCCATTATGTTGTTCCTGATGGAGATGACCAGTGACAATTGAGAGTAGGATCTATTCGAGGTCTAGGCCCTCGATTCCCATGTCTGTGTGGGAATCCCACGACTCCCCCACTAGGCCCACAGCTGATGGGGTGGCCTGATAGTGACTAAAAGTCATCGTTAAAGTATGCCAGTCTCTTGCCCTTATTCAGCTTTTGTATTCCTTACTTTGATAAGGTTAGCTTTATAGTGACTGAGGGAAGTGTAACAGGAAGTAGGTGAGGAGGGTATCTAGGTCTAAGTAGACAGTATTTCATTAGGAACTTTATTGTGTCTTTTTAGGTCTTTCTTCTTGCTTGCTTTTAATCACAGCAATCTAGTGGGCTAGATGTCTATTATATCTGTTATAGGAATTATGTTATCATTTGCTTATTATATTATTTCTTCCACTCAACACATGATGAAATTATGGTTTAAGGACATTTTCTTCTCCAAAGTCAAGTAACCTTTGTTAACAAACACAAGGAATTCCTTAGAAGCAAGTGAAATAAAGGGACAAATCTGAAAAAAAAAAATTTTCCAGAGAGAGACACTCAGAGGACTGATTGGGCATATATAGTTCTGGAATTGAATCTGAGACCTCAGAGCCTCGGCATGGAAATATATATATTTTTTGTATGACTACTATACTACCTCCCTGGCTTCATAATTCTTTTTTTAATCTAATATTTCTTTATTATTATTATTACTACTACTCTGGTAAAAAACAGTGTTCTGGAACTGCTCATTTCTGTTTTATAGGAGTGTTGGGAACTGAACCTTCTTCGATCTGGGAGTCTGAAGTGGGAAAGGTCTTTTGCGTAACCACTATGCTATCTTCCTGATCTCACAACTTCTTTTTATTTTATTTTATTTTATTTAAATATTCTTTCGATTTTATTGTTTACTTGTTATTTTTTTTTTCATCAGGGCACTTCTCAGCTCTGATTTATGATGGTGCTAGGGGTTGAACCTGGGACTTTGAAGTATCAGGCATGCAAGTCTTTTGCATAACCACAATACCATCTCCTCAGCCCCACAAATTGCTTTTTTAAAAAAATTTAAGTATCTTTATTTATTGTATAGAGACAGCCAGAAATCAAGAGGGAAGGGGAAATAGAGAAGAAGAGGGGGGGATGGGTGGTGGCACACCTGGTTGTGCACACATATTACAATGTGCAATGACTTGGGTTCCAGCCGGTCCCCAGCTGCAGGTGGAATGCTTTGTGAGTGATAAAGCAGTGCTGCATGTGTCTCTCTCTTTCTCTATCACTGCCTTCCCTCTCGATTTCTGGCTGTCTCTATACAATAAATAAGTAAAAATAATAAAAAATAAATTAAAAAAAGAGAAGAGAGGGACCGGGTGGTAGCGCACTTGGTTGCATTAGAACCCAGGTTCAAACCCCTAGTCCCCAGGGGTAAAGCTTTTCAAGTGGTGAAGCCACAGTGCTACAAGTGTCTCTCTTTCTCTATTTCCCCCTACTTTCTTGATTTCTGGCTATCTCTATCCAATAAATAAAGATAATTAAAAAAGAAGAAAAAGAGATACAGAGAGACACCTGCAGACCTGCTACACCAATTGTGAAGCTTTTCCCCTGCAGGTGGGGACTGGGGGGCTTGAACCTGGGTCCCTGTGCTTTCAATTAGGTGTGCCACTACCCTGACCATTTTTTAAATATTTATTTATTTTCCCTTTTGTTGCCCTTGTTTTTCATTGTTGTTGTAATTATTGTTGTCGTCGTTGTTGGATAGGACAGAGAGAAATGGAGAGAGGAGGGGAAGACAGAGAGGGGGAGAGAAAGACACCTGCAGAGCTGCTTCACCACCTGTGAAGCAACCCCCCTGTAGGTGGGGACCCAGGGGCTCAAACTGGGATCCTTACACTGGTCCTTGTGCTTTGCCATTTTTTTTTTTGATAGAGAAAGAAATTGAGAAGAAAGGGAGAAACAGAAAGAGGGAGACTTGCAGCACTGTTGCACTATTTGCAGTTAACCAGTGGGACCAGGTGGGCATCAGGGGCTTGAACATGGGTCCTTACTCATGCTAATGAGTATGCTCAATGGGTGCGACATCACCAGATCCCCTTACAATTGCTTTTTATCTTTTTTAGAGATAGAGAGGGGCTGAGGCATAGAAAAAGAGAGTGAATGAAACCAAAGCCCCAATGCATTTGAGGGCCAAGATCCAACTTGGGCCATGCAGTGTACTACGAAAGTAGCTATTTTGCTGGCCTCCACAATTGCTTTTTAAATCAAAAGGTTTTCAGAGATCAGGAGATAGCTCACTTGATAGAGTGCACACTTTGCCATGCGTGAGGACCTAGATTCAAGCCCACTATACAACATGGACACTATTCACAGCACCATGGGAAGCTCCATGAAGAGTGGAGCAGTGCTGTGTTACTTCTCTTTTCTTTGTCTTTCCCTTTTTATTTATTTATCCCCTTTTGTTGCCCTAGTTTTTTATTGTTGTAGTTATTATTAGTGTTGTTACTGATATCATAGTTGTTGGATAGGACAGAGAGAAATGGAGAGAGGAGAGGAAGACAGAGAGGGGGAGAGAAAGACACCTGCAGACCTGCTTCACCTCCTGTGAAGTGACTCCCCTGCAGGTGGGGAGCCGGGGGCTCGAACCAGGATCCTTATGCCGGTCCTTGTGCTTTGCGTCTTTCCCTCTCTTTTTTTACTGAAACGAAATGGGGGTAAAAAGGTGCTGGGAGCAATGGAATCATACAGGCATGTGACCCTGGCCAAGAAAAAAATTTTTTTACTTGGTAGATCAAGAGCTTTATTAGTCACAATAATAATTTGTTATCTTTGGTTTGGGCCCTGAGTTTGAGTCTAGAGACCACATAGAAGCACCCCAACACTGGGGGAAGGCATATGGATGGGTGGGAGGTGGTACAGTGCTGCTCTCTTTCTTTCCCCCTCTCTGTGAAATAAATAAAACAATTCCAGAGTGGTGAAATCACACATGTATGAGTCCTTGGCACACAAGAAAATTAAGATTATCCATAAAGAGAAGAGAGAGAGCGAACCAGGGCATAGCTCAGCTCTGGCATATGTAGTGCCAAGGATTGAACCTGTGGCCTTCACACATGGAAGCCTACTGCTCTACTGCTGAACCAGCTCCCTGGTGAGAATTGCTTTTTAGATTGAATTCTTAAAAAGATATATTTATTTATGAGAGGAGCAAAGAGAGCCAGAGCATGACACTGGCACATGTGATGCCAAGGACTGAACCTAGGACTCACACTTGAGGATCTACTGCCTTGTGCCACATCCCAGGCCGCAGGAAAAAAAAAAGATTTTTAATTAAACTTTAAATATATATAGCCATGCATGGGTATTGGTTACTGGATTGAAGGGTGAGTGTAGGTTCTGTGTCTTGGCACAGAGCACCCCCAGAACTTGGCCCATCAAATTTGCACATTCACCTGAATAGCCCTGGACAAAGCTGCACATTCCTCTGGGGCAGCCATCCCTGAATCTTCCCCATGAACTGTGTCCCCTCTGTAGGCTCTTTCATGAGGTACCACTTATTATCCCTTGCCACCCAAATTCATCTCCACCAGCTGAAAGTGGGTGCCCTCCATATTTAGGGCGATGCCCTGGGAGCAGTAGGCACCAGCAACAGGTCCCCTTGGGGTGGGAGGTTGTGGGCAGAAGGCAGCTCTGGGTGCTCAGTGGCAGAAACAAAGGGATGGTCACACTGGGTGGGGGGCACCAGAGACTCCAACTAGACATGTCAACAACACCGTGGCCATTTGGGGCTCAGCATGGCTCAGGATGATGTGACATCCCATCACAAACAGCTCTGTGACGCTCCCAGGGTAGGGCTACCTTTCTGCACAGGGTGGAGATCCTGGTTGATGCTATTTAACAAACCACAACAGATTTACAACTTGAAAAAAAAAACTTTTTAACAAGACCTAAACAACATGTACAGTTTTGTTTTGTCTTTGTTTTCTTTGTTGTTGTGTAGTGTGAATGAGCCAGGACAGGCCCTCAGGAGCACAAGGGATGCATTCTACAGTGCAGTCACCTTCTGCACCCCCCACCCCACACCACTTTGCTCATGAATCATTTGACCAGGGCTTGGGGTGGTAAAAGTCCATTTCTACCTCACATAGTGTCAGCTGAGATGCCTGGTATATGTGTGTTGGGGGCAGAGAGATTAGAAGTTCTATGTCCAGGACGGCTCACTCACACAAGGTAATTGAGGCAGTTGGTGCTGTTAGTTGGGAATCTGCTAGGACCAAGGGCGTTGATCCTTTTTTCCTTTTCATTTAGAGAAGCAGGGAGAGAGTGAAAGATACCATAGCACTGAAGCTTTCTTCAATGCAGTGGAGATCGGACATGAAAACGAGCCACACACATGGGAAAGCAACGCACTACGCAAATGAGCTACTTAAATACACCTGCCCAATCTTGATTCTTTTTTTAAAAAATTGATTTAATAATTTATTGACAAGACCGTAGGATAAGAGGGGTAAATTCCACACAATTCCCACCACCAGAGTTCCATATCATATCCCCTCCATTGGAAGCTTTCCTATTCTTTATGCCTCTGGAAACATGGACTCAAGATCATTATGGGATGCAAAAGGTAGAAGGTCTGGCTTCTGTAATTGTGTCTCCAAATGGACTGCTGGGCTTTTACATAGCAGTGAAAGAGCAAGCAGACACGACAGGAATAGGAAGATGCCAGTTTCTTAAGACCTGGGTCTGAAAATTGGCGTAGTGTCATTTCTGCAGTTTTTTGTACTGATTGAGAAGCCACAGAGACTAGATTCAAGTGAAGGGAACACATCCCACTTCTAGGAGTAGAATGCTATAATTTGAGCTGCACTTCTAACAGAAGTCCTAACAGATGGCATGTCATTCCCTTCAAGGTCCAACTCAGATAAAACCAGACGGAAACTTAGACTAGTGAGGGAAACAGGTAATAATCTAATAATGAATATGCCAATACTCAAATTAAGACATTAATCAAGTTAATATCATTACAGCCATGACAGGTGTTAAGAAAAAGAAGAATGAGATTAATTTAAAGGCAGATTTAGCAGAGTTTGGGCGTCAGAGAAGGCTTCTGTGAAGAAGTGATGTTTGAGCTGAAACATAAGATAACCAGGAGGCACTTAGCAAAGGGGGTAGGGACAGGTGAGTGGGAGAGAGAGAAATGTATATGCAATTTCTGGGGCAAAGGGAGTTGACAATGTGTAGTAAAAGAAAAGGAAAAGATATACAGGATTAACAGGGATGAGTTTTTTTTCTTTTAAATTTTTTTTTAACCAGAGCACTGCTCAGCTCTAGCTTTTGGTGGTATAGGGGGTTGAACCTCGGACTTTGAAACACCAAGCATGGGAGTCTCTTTGCATAACCATTAATGCTATCTATCCCTGCCCCAAGCTTTTGTAGAACTTTATAAAGCATTAAGTTACATTAAGGACTTTGACTTTTTTTTTTTTCTTCTTTCCAGAGCATTGCACACTTCTGGTTTATGGGGGTAATGGTGGTACAGGGGATTGAACCTGAGACTTCAAAGTCGTACTATGTGCGCTTAACCCAGTGTGCCACCTCCTGGCCCCCCCTTTTTATTGTTGTAGTTATTGATGTCGTCGTGGTTGGATAGGACAGAGAGAAATAGAGAAAGGAGGGGAAGACAGAGAGGGGGAAAGAAAGATAGACACCTGCAGACCTGCTTCACTGCCTGTGAAGCGACTCCCCTGCAGGTGGGGAGCCGGGGCTTGAACCGGGATCCTTATGCTGGTCCTTGCGCTTTGTGCCACCTGCGCTTAACCTGCTGCACTACCGTCAGACTGTCAAGATAGACACCTGAAGACCTGCTTCACGGCTTGTGAAGGGACTTCCCTCAGGTGGGGGCTGGAACCGGGATCCTTATGCCGGTCCTTGCGCTTTGCGCCACTTGCGCTTAAGCCGCGCTACCGCCTGACTCCCTTGCCCCCCCCTTTTCCCTTCCTGATAGGACAGAGAGAAATTGAGAGAGGAAGGGGAAATAAAGAGGGAGAAAGGGGCCGGGTGGTGGCACACCTGGTTGAGTGCACATTACAGTGCGCAAGGACACAGGTTCAAGCTCCCAGCCCCCACCTGTAAGAGGAAAGCTGCACAAGTGAACCAGGGAGGGCTGCAGGTGTTTTTCTGACTTTTCCTCTCTATCACCCCCTCCTCTCTCCATTTCTGGCTCTCTCTATCCAATAAATAAATACAATACAAAAATTAAAAGAGAGAGGAAGAGAGAAAGACACCTGCAGACTTGCCTCACTGCTTCTGTAGCATCTCTTCTGCAAGTGGGGAATGGGGGCTTGAATCCGGGTCTTTGTGCCACCGCCCAGGCCTTTATTTTTTCTTCACTGGCGCTGCATATTTGCAAGATTCCACTGCTCCTGTTGGTCTTTCCCCCCCCTTTTTTTCCCCCTAGATGGTAAAAGGTAGGGAAAGCAAGAGACAGGAGGAGGAGAGAACACTACAACACCACTTCACGGCTCATAAAGCCTCTCCTTTTGCATGGTGGTGACCAGGGAGTTTGAACCTCAGTCCTTGTGTGTTGTAAAGTATGCACTCTACCAAATGAATCATCTTCTGCCTTCTCCCTCCCTTGAAAAGGAGTTTTTGTCAGAGAAAGTGAATGGTAACCTGGGGGATATGCAGGGGCATAGAGGAAATAGACTTGGGATATTCTGGTGATTAAAGTATAAACCTGATAAACTGTAAATTTATTTCATTTTATTTATTTATTTATTTTTGCCTCCAGGGTTATCACTGGGGTTCAGTGCCTGCACTATGAATCCACTGCTTGTGGCAGCCATCTTTTCCCATTCTTCTTATTGTTGCTGTTATTGTTGTTGCTGCTGTTGGATAGGATAGCAAGAAATTGAGAGAGGAGAGGAAGACAGAGGGGGAGAGAAAGATAGACACATGCTGACCTGCTTCACTGCTCACAAAGTGAGCAGGAAGGGAAGCCAGGGGCTTGAACCGGAATCCTTGCACCGGTCCTTGTGCTTTGCACTATGTGTAAATATAAAAAAAAAATTATTTTTTACCAGGGCACTGCTCAGGTATGGTTACGTGGGGGATTGAACCTGAGACCCTGGAGCCTCAGGCATGAGAATCTCTCTGCATAACCATTATGTTATCTCCCCTGCCCTGTAAATATAAAATTGACAGGGTTTACCAACATAAGGGATATGGGGTGAAAACTGCTTTAAACTGTCACAAAATGCAATGGGTTAAAAAAGCAGCCATTTAGTGGTTGAGGAGGTGGCTTAGTAATACAATGCTAAGTTTCAAGCTAAAGTCCTTAGTTTGAACCCCGGCACCACTGATGCCAGACTGAATCTCTAGTTCTCTCTCCCACTTCTCAATAAAGTCATCTTTTACTTTCTTAAAAAATTATCTTTATTTGAGAGAAGTAGCCAGAAATTGAGAGGAAGGGGGAGATAGGGAGATAGATACCTAAAATACTGCTTCATCAGTTGTGAAGCTTTCCCCTTGCTAGTGGGGACTAGGTTGAACCTGGGTCCTTGTGTATTGTAACAGGTGTTTGTACCATTGCCTGCCTGCATTCCTCTATTAAAAAGCCCCAGCAACCATTAGTTGCCTGTAATTCTGCAGTTTGAAGAAAACATCATGGGACAGTTAACATCTGCTCTGCCCATCAGCTGAGGTGGCACAAACAGTTCAGCTTGGCTTATGTGTCTGGGTGCTCTGTTCTTGCTGTCCCCTCAGTTGTCTGGTTCTCTTCTGCATGGCTTCTCTATGTGGTTAGCTTATTGATTCCTGGGTAATTGGATTCATATGGCAACTGACTCCCCCTAAATGCAAAAATGGAAGCTGCTGGTTTTGCCATATATTTTCAGATAGAGATGAAAGAGACAGACAGACACAGACCATAACACCAAAGCTCCCTTCAATGTGGTAGAGGCCAGGCTTGAACCTGGTTCACACACATTGCAAAGCTGAGCTATTTCATCAGCTTCCTATTACATTGCATTTAAAAAAAATAATTGATTTATTTTAATGAGAGATACAGAGAAACCAGAGCACTGCTCAGCTCTGGTTTATGGTGGTGCTGGGGATTGAACCTGGGACTTCATAGCCTCGGGCATCAAAGTCTTTATGCATAACCATTATGTTGTCTCCCTAACACCAACTCCCATTGTATTTATAAACCAAGACTGTTGTATGCTTTACATTGGGTTGTTCTAGTTCTCCCCCGCCAAGAGAATTGGATCAGTCCTGTTAGTTTCGCGGGCCGCTTGGCCCCACCCCTAGGAACCCCGCCAGAGTTCCAGAGTTCCAGAGTTAGAGGGTTTCAGAGTTCCTGAGTTCGAGAGTAAGAGAGAGTGCTTGTGCCGCAGCAAAGAGACAGCAGAGTTCTGTTTGGTGATTAGTTTGGTTTAGTTTATGAATCGTTGTTCCTGAATAAAGAAATACAGCTTCCCTGCCCAGCCGTTGTCTCCGCGTCTCTGTTACCCGCCCGTGAAGCTAGCCGGGCCAGCAAGAGCTGCCGAATTTTAACAACACAAGACTTTCCTAAATATGAACCATTAGGAACAAAGCCAGCAAGCAACTGGGTCAACACCTTATTTTCCGATGCTAAGTAATTTTCTTCTATACATTGGTTGCTATTATCTGACAGAAACAAATACAGAATTGGTGATGTCACTGATGCTATTTGTTGTCCTAAACACCAGCATGGAGGGGCAAGAAAAGACTGAGGCAGAAGTCACAGCTTCTCTAGTCTTTACTGGCCCCAGGGGACCTAGGCAGCATGTGGTACCCAAGGTAAAGAAACAAAGAAGACACACAGCCATTGTTTTAAAATATAAATTCTTTACTTTCTTCCTCTGTTAACTATACTCAGTCCAGGTGCAGTGGTTCAGGTGACCAGGTTTTTAATATTCTGACTCCCTACAGGAGCTAATTCTGTGCTAAGCCTGGGTCTGGGCACAGAAAACTCACTTCTTTAATGCCAAATACTGAGTATGATGTAATCAATATCCAACACATGGGGACATAGTTGTTTGGTGGTCACTGCACAAGCTGTCAACAATGCAGGCTCAGAAAATAAGATGTAAGTAACAAGGCCCTTTTCAAAAAAAAAGTATCTTAGGACACTAAGCTTACCCTTAAATGAATTCAAAGTAAATGCTCTAGCAAAGTAAAAGCACTAGCTCCTGTGAGGAAAAGTGCATGCAGACACAATGAACTTGCATGTGTGGCTAGCTATAACAGAAAGCTTCTGAAATCCCAGTAGTGCCTCCTCACAGAGTCAATTCCAAGTGTGAGGATGAAAATGAGAACAACTCAGAGTTTAGCCAGGCTGTGGGACTTCCTGCTTCAGTAGGGTTAGGAGTTCAGTGCAATTTTCAATTGTTTCCAACAGAAAGGAGAGTAGTGGTATTTTTTTACTGCCCACTTTTCCCAAGGTGTGAGGCCTGGAGCTGATCAAGGAAGTATAATTTTCTGGTTTGAGCAGATGGAACTCAGGGTTGCTGCTAGTCTGGGGACACAGATTCCTTCACACTGCAGCATCCTTTGTGGTGAGGCTTTTCAGCCTTCCCTCCTTACTGGTAATGCTGAAAGCATTTTCATTCTAATAAAAAAAAGCTTCTTCTGCTTGAATCTCAAGCCCCCTCCCCCCCTTCATTCATTTATTGGGAGGGGGGTGGGATGGGGGAAGGAGAAAGGGAGAGAGAGAAGGAGAGAATCCCAGAGGACTACTCTGGCACATGCAATGCTGGATAAAACTTGGTACCTCATGCTTTTATGTTCAAAACACTAGCGACTGTGCTGTCTCCTGGACTGCACAGCCCTCACTTCTTAACCCCATTCTCCTTCTCCTTCTCCTTCTTCTTCTTTTTAACCAGAGCACTGCTCAGCTGTGGCTTATGGTGGTGCTGGGGACTGAACCTGGGACCTCTGGTGCCTCAAGCATGAAAGGCTTCTTGCATAATCATTATGCTATCTCCCCAGGCCCTTAGCCCCATTCTTATCATGTCTCCAATCTGTGCTGATGTTTACAGAGACAGCCCAGTGCTGCACGCTAAATTCTGACAGCAAGAATAAGCTTTACCTAAAGCATTCACATGTGATCAGGAACCTTCCAAAGGATGTGGGCAAGAGGAAAATACTTATTCTACCACTATGCAGACATCCCATCTAAAACATAACCTGGGAAGTTATAACAACACTCTGGACAGTACCAAATAGATCAAACTAACTTTTAACCGAAAACAAATACAATTCCCTTGAGGAAAATCAGATGTGAGTGGTGTGGTCTGCTAGGTAATAAATAAAATAATACCACCAGTGTTAATAAAAACTGATACTAGGCTCCCTCTCCCCACAGCTAAGCAACTGTCCCCAACTAGTTCCCAAGGTCGCACTCCTTACCTCTGAACCCATCTCCTGACCATGCAAAATGCCCACATGCTGAACCTGCTGAACACGTCTGCCTGCATCATGTTTATGCACATGAAAGGAGAAATTCTAATTTGGAAGTCAATTTTAATGTAGACTCTCTTTCCAACAGGAACTGTCCTCCCATCCTGAAGAAAACATGGAAGGTAGGTTCTAGTCACTGACTGATCCTTTCAGGTGCAGATTCCTAATAAGATGAGCAGTTCAATCCTGGCAGCTTGCCTCTGCAGGAAGCCTTGGCAACCACTTACCTCTTCCTTGTTACCAGTGGGAAGGACTTGGAAAGATCTTGTTTCATTTACAAAATTGATGTAGAGAGGGTCTTGCTACCTAAAATAAGGGAGAGAGGGTAGGGGAGGGGGAAGGTGTCCCGAGTGGATGCAGAACTGCCATAGGATGACTATGGGGTGATAAGAGTGGGGGGAGGGGGGGAGGGGCATCCTCAGGAAAGATTTTGCTTTACTATCCTGGTTAGAAATCACCTGAGAAATGGGGATGATCTCACACTTTGCACTTGATAGTCAGCCTAGCCAGTCATATGACCCAGGTCAACCATTCTCCCTCTCTGGACCAAAGTTCTCACTCATAGCAATGGGCAAAACACATCTTTAGAGCTAGAAGTAGGCTAAAGTAAGAAAATATTGGGTTGTCAGAAAAGTCATGATGAAGGGCCAGGTGGTGGTGCACCTAGTTGAATGCACATGGTACTAAACACAAGGACCACACAAGGATCCAGGTTCAAGCCTCCACTTCTTCACCTGCAGTGGGGACACCTCACAAGTGGTGAAACAGGTCTGTAGGTATCTATCTTTCTCTATCTCCTCCTCCTCTTCCAATTTCCCTCTGTCTTATCAAATAAAATGAAAAAAAAATGGCTGTCAGGAGTAGTGGATTCATAGTGCCAGGACCAAGCCCCAACGATAACCTTGGAGGCTAAAAAAAAAAAAAAAAAAAAAATCATGATGCATTTTTGCACAGAAAAATATATCATGACTTTTCTGACAACCCAATAGATGTCAGAGCCCCCTGCTTCATACTAGGCACTAAATAAATATTGAATTCATTATGAAAAACATTTCTTATAAAAAACTATAGGGTACTGGACTAAACAAAGTGATTGCTGGGGCCAAACCAGATGCCCTCAGGCATGGAATGAGAGTTTTCCTCTTTCATCTTCTCCTAGGCTTAAGCAAACAGCCCTGCTGGCTATCATGCCATCTCTTTGGCTTCCTCACTATACTCTGTGGGGCATAGGGACTCAGCTCAGTGTGATCCTGCAAAAAACCCAGATCCATTTTCTGGGTTCCATGATAGAATGGGGGACCTCCACTGAGACGCTGAGACTCAATCATGTATTTACTCTTAACAGAGGTTAGACGAATAGAAAACTATTGACTACAAGGTTGGGGAGATAGCATAATGGTCACTCAAAAGGATTTCAAGCTTGAGGCTCTGAGGTCCTAGGTTCAATCCCCAGTACCACCATAAAATAGAGCTGAGAAGTGCTATGGTATAATAATAATAATAACAACAACAACAACAACAACATCTTAAAGAGATAACAGTTGACTACAATAATTTTCATTTCTCCACATTTCTCTTAGAAAAATGGAAAGTTGAGTAGGAGCATGCTCAAAAGACTAAATCTTGGGAGAACTGCTATATTTAGCGAAGGGAGAGGTATACAGTGCTGTACACTGTCAAGCTAATATTAATGGGATCCAAAGACAGCTTAGTCTTATGAAGTGTGAGGCTCTGGGCTTAATACCAGGCACCACATGGGAGAACCATGGATAGCGGAGTGGTGCTTTGGTGTCTTTCTTCCTTCTCTTTTTGTCTCTCTCCAAAAACACAGAATACGAAATTAGACAGTATTATCAACATGCATGAGGTCCTGGGTTCCTTCCCTGGTGCTGCATTAAAAAAGAACAATATTAAGCTGCTTTGTCTAAACTTAGGAGTGAATGGACTGGGAAGTGAGTGAAAATGGAAGGAGGGGGGGCTGGGCGTTAGCGCAGTGGGTTAAGCGCCTGTGGCGCAAAGCACAAGGACCGGCGTAAGGACCCCGGTTCAAGCCCCTGGCTTCCCACGTGCAGGGGAGTCACTTCACAGGCGGTGAAGCCAGTCTGTAGGTGTCTTTCTCTTCCCCTCTCTGTCTTCCCCATCTCTCTCCATTTCTCTCTGTCTTATCAAAAAAGAAAGAAAGAAAAAAAAAGAAAATGGAAGGAGAAAAACATGGATCTGCCTGGGAAGTTAGTTTTGAATTACACTGAGAGGCAGCATAAGCCTGGAGCAGTGGCACTGAATCCATCACTTTGTTTGAATTCAGTTTAGACAAACTGTTGCTCAGTCCTGCAGTAAGCCCCCAGGAAGCATTCTGTGGTAGCAAGTTTGCTCTGTGCTCAAGTACCTTCAACTCTGCCCATGAAACAAAGTTAGCAAATTGTAAAATGTTGATTATTTCCTAATTCTGTATTATAAAATGGAGTTAGGAGCATAAGTAGTAACATGTAGCAAAACCCCGACCCTGAGTAGAACTATTGTCCTCTCAGGCACCTCTGCGTAGGCCAATCAGTTTGGAAAGTTTTTCACAGTTTTCAAGTTTCAGCGACTCTGCTTTCTGTTTCAGTCGTTCATCTCTGTACAATCCTGCCAAATTTGTCAATTCTGACTCTGAAAGATAAAAGAGGTAGTCAGTTCATGAACAGCATCGAGCTCTTGGCTTTATCTCAGTATTCCTGGGATCAAAATCAAAGCTCCTTTTATTTTATTGAATGCTTTTTATTTCCATTATTAGAGTTAATTAACACTCATTTGGGGCAAGGCAGTAGCACAGTGGGTTAAGTGCATGTGGCTCAAAGCTCAAGGACTGGCATAAGGATCCCAGTTCAAGCCTCCAGCCCCCACCTGTAGGGGGGTTGCTTCACAAGTGGTGAAGCAGGTCT
Organism: Erinaceus europaeus; assembly: GCF_950295315.1. Lineage (NCBI taxonomy): Eukaryota > Metazoa > Chordata > Mammalia > Eulipotyphla > Erinaceidae > Erinaceus > Erinaceus europaeus. The sequence continues at coordinate 44,116,183 of NC_080163.1, forward strand.
GCAGGTGTCTATCTCCCTGTCTTGCCCTCCTCTCAGTTTCTCTCTGTCCTATCCAACAATGATAGCAATAACAACAATAGCAACAATAATAACAACAATGATAAACAAGGGCAACAAAAGGAAAAAAATGGCCTCAAGGGGGAGGGTCGGGGGTGGCTCAGTGGGTTAAGCGCATGTGGCGCAAAGTGCAAGAACTGGAGTAAGGATCCTAGTTCCAATCCCCGGCTCCCCACCTGCAGGGGAGTCACTTCACAAGCGGTGAAGCAGGTCTGCAGGTGTCTATCTTTCTCTCCCCCTCTCTGTCTTCCTCTCCTCTCTCCACTTCTCTCTGTCCTATCCAACAATGACATCAATAACCACAACAATGTTAAACAACAAGGGCAACAAAAAGGGAAAATAAATAAATATATAAAAAAATTAAAATAAAATAGCTTCCAGGAGCAGTGGATTCATAGTGCAGGCACCGAGCCCCAGCGATGACCCTGGAGGCAAAAAAGAAAAAAGAAACACTCATTTAGCAGCTACATTACACCTAGTTCAGAGGGTTAAAGAACACCCTGTATTCAAGGAGCCTTATAGTCTCTGTGCTCCACTGGAAAAGCACTGGACTTAGTTCTTATCAACAGAACATTTGGTACCAGACTTAGGAGACCTGCATGTGTGTGGTAAGAGGAGCCTCTTTCACAGTCTTCTTGTGAATGGTATTCAGATGGCAGTTGGAGAAAATGGAGCCCAACTGCCTGCTCCTGTCATCTGAAATAAAGACAGCTGCTTCATTCCTGCCCCTGCGTTGCTGGACCATAAGTCACACAGGATCATGGACACAGAGCCTACCTCCGGTGGCAGACTTCTATAGAAGGCCAGGTTGCTGTTGGCGTTTGTCACCCCTTCACCACAGGTGGAGTTCTGAACTCAAAGGCCAAAGGCAGCTGGGCTCTTTTAAAAGTGAAATCATCTGGATCTGGTGACCTCTGTCTCCTTCACTAAGTGAATTTCATTTTCTCTCCATTGTGGAAAGGTCATTCTATTTTTAGCCTGAATATAATCTCTATCTCCTGAGACTCAAAGATGGTTTGGCTGCCTTTACTTTTTAATTCTTTTGTAAAGTTTCTGAGACCTTTTTGGGAAGGAAAGCCTGAAAGCCGCCTCCCCTCCACTGTGTTGTGTACAGCCGGATGGCACGCTTGGATAGCTGTGCTGCTGTGAAAGCCTCCGACAGCAGGCAGCCACTCATTGTTTAAAGGACCATACTTGTGAAAATGCTATTTTAGTCATTTTGAAATATGTCTATCTATTCTTAATCATCTTGTGGGCAGATTTTGTTTTTCTTGGTGGAATGAGAGGCACCTGTCTGATTGATCAGCAGGCTGCCTGGAGAAAGGAATTAATACATAGCCGGGGGAACAATGGGTATTGGGTCCTGAATGAGTTTCTATCAACACAAAACACTGTGTGGGATTTCTGCTCACTGAGAAAGACCCAAAGTGCAGATTAAGTGCGTGCAGGATGCCAGTGTGAGGGGTGGATATGCATGAAAATCTCTCCTCTACAAAGGAGGTTCAGAGGCTGGGTCCTAGCCTGGCAGTTGCTTGGCAAGTGGCGGGTCTCCTAGGCTCTAGAACAATGTGCTCTCGCCCCTTGGTACAGTGCCTGAAGTGCCTGCTAGCCAGAACGTGCCTTGGCACAGTCATGCTTGCAGGTTATGTACTTCATGGGGGTCACGTGTAGCACCCGGATGAAAGCCCACTGCTCCTGCTTAGATCTCAACACTGACTCCATTTCTCTGGCTTCTTTGGTGTGGGAAACCTGTCCAGGAGACCTCTGTGAAATCAGTTTACACCGTTGGTCCTCTGGAGTCATAGTTATTCCAGTATGTGGAATAGAGTCAATGGCTTTGCTTTCACTTGAATTCTTCTTCTTCTTCTTTTTGTCTGTGGAATATTTCTAAGTGTCTCATTACCTGAAATCTCATTCCAGACGACACTACACACTTAGTGAATTTTACTATTTTCTATACTGAAGACCACCATAACAAGCAGATGAAAGACAAATGCACTGGTATGATTGCTATTCTAAAAACGCTAGTTTTTTTTTACGAAGTTCGTTAGAACTAACTTCAAATGCTATATAGCAGGAGTGTGGAATACCCAGCCTATGGCCTGTAAACAGCTTGTATAATCACTTTTGGTCTGGTCCCACTAAGGCAATTGCAGACAGGACTCAAAATTCAGTAAGTAACGCGAAGTGCTAATTTTTAAGTTAATAATTAAACAATGACAGCAACAACAATAACAACTAGATCACTGCTCAGCTCTGGCTTAGGGTAGTGCTGGGGATTGAATCTGGGTCCATGGAGCCCCAGGCATAAAAGTTTTCTTGCATAACCATTATACAATCTTCACAGGCCATAGCTGATAATTTTGTATAGCTATGAATGATGTTATAAATATCCAGGTGGCCCTTGGCAGAAAAAAGTTTCCCCACCCCTGCTCAAGAGGCAAAGACCCCTGTTTCAGAGCAATGACCTTACATAGGTCAGAGCTTCATGGAACTAAGTTCCACTTTCCCACTACCTTGTTTAGTGAAACTTCTTCCCACACTGCTAGTGAAGCCTTTCACCCTTCAATGAATAAAAGGTCAGTTCAATGAATATGCTGTTTTTGACAAGTCCTGTTAATATTCAATGATTTCTAAGTAACTGAAAAAATTTGGAAGGGACAGGATGAAGAGAACATCTCATTTAGCAAAATGTTTCCTTTACCCTGAGTGCGGGTGTTAAGATGTGGACCAAGCACTGAGTCATTAGCATAAAGTGACTTAGGAAAATTGCCCAGATAAGTACATTCCAGATCCCTTCACCAGAACACTGCACAAGAGTCCAGATCAGAGTCTTGACAGCAGGAAGACCCCCAGAGACCCTAACATGCTCATGATGCAGGCCCATGAGAGTGAGACCAGGCACGGCTGGGACTCTTCTAGGGACCAAAAGTCATTTGCTGTGTCCAGATCCTGCTGAACATGTTAAACTCACTCGACCTTCTAGTCCATGGCACCTCTCCAGGAGGAAGTCCATTTTATCTCCACCACACCACAAAGCCCAAGTTAGTTCCTTTCCCTTCCCTTCCCTTCCCTTCCCTTCCCTTCCCTTCCCTTCCCTTCCCTTCCCTTCCCTTCCCTTCCCTTCCCTTCCCTTCCCTTCCCTTCCCTTCCCTTCCATTCCATTCCATTCCCTTCCCTTTTGTCCCCTTCCTTCCTCCCTCCCTCCCTCCCTCTCTTTCTTTCTTTCTTTTCCTCCAGGATTATCACTGGGGCTCAGTGCTCGAACTACAATTCCACTGCTCCTGGTGGCCATTTTTTTTTCCCATTTTATTCCATAGGACAGAGAGAAAGTTGGGAGAGGTGGGGGAGACAGAGAGGGAGAGAGAAAGACACCTGCAGAACTGCTTCACTACTTCTGAAGCGTCCCCCCTGCAGGTGGAGAGCTGGGGACCTGAACCTCAATCCTTGCGCAGGTCCTTGTGCTTAGTACTATATGTGCTTAACTGAATGTGCCACTGCCCAGCCCCCCAGAGCTCAAGTTTCTACCCACTCTACTATTCTGCCCCAGGACATGGAAAGAAGTACTGAGTTGTTGGAAAAATTATGACATATTTTTCTATGCAAAAATGCATCATGATATTTCTGATAACCCAATACTTTTCTGCCCATCCAAATGAGGATTTTAGCTCAGCCCACAAGACCAGGAAGCAGTTTTTGCTTGTTAACTTGTCCATCCCAGCCCAGTGGCATGGATACTTCCCCTGGCACACACTTTGCTATTTAGATGCAGCTGTGAGGGAGTAAACAGGACAATTAGTGTTCATAGTAAGGGATTACTCATAGAAATCCACCCAGACTCAGCATTCTAAGGGAGAGCAGAGAAAATACATGAACAAAAGATTAAAAAAAGACAATGGCTAATTTTGCAAGCAAAACAAAACACCCCCCTAGCCCCCAAAAAGGAGCAATTTTCATTTGGTATTTTGCTAAGAGGGAACTTTGTTCTCAAATGGATTTACTTTGTTAAGAGGGAACCTTGTTCTCAAATGGATTTATTTTTATAACCTCCAAATGCTAAATTTAACCTTGTTGGCTGCACTTGCTGCTGGATCCGGAGGACAGATGCAGCTGGTTCTCAAATGGCACTTGTGTTGTGTGGAGGCTCCAGACAGCCACCATCCTTAAATGCCAGAAATAGATTATTAAGGGGTGTGTGCTGATAACCCTCTGTTTGGCAATTGTGGACACATGCATCATGCTTATCCACTGGATTTTTATTTGGAGAAAGCTAAAGCCCTGAAACTAGGTCTCCTAAAAATGGGGACTAAAGCCCAGAAGCCACCTTAGGCATAATATTTATCATGAGCATAGCTTTAAATGGGTGTGTATATGTGTACTTGAAAACTGTGAAGAGGGATAAAGAACAGAAAAGCCATCAGGGGAGGGGACTGGATGCGGAGTTCTGGTGGAGGGAATTGTGTGGAATTGTGCTCCTCTTGTCCTATGGTCTTGTCAATATTTCCATTTTATAAATAAATTTAAAAAAAAGAGGAAAATGTGAAATGCACATTGTCATCCAGTTCTTGGAGAAAGCAAGAAACCCTCCTAGAGAGCAAACCAATGGGGACATTTAGGACAAACATTGGCTTTCACTTGACTTGGATGGATGGATATATACACACACACATATACTTTTCTTTTTTTTTTTTCTCTTTTAGTCTAAGAGCTTTATCTTGCTACAAATTTCTTTCCTGATTTTTGGAACTTATAAAACTTAAGTTTAACAATGAGATAGGATATTTCTTGATCCTTTAGTCTTTTTTCTAACAACAAAGGAACCTTTTCTGTTTAATTCCTCCTTATATTCCACCAAGTTTCTAATGCACCTGTGAGTTTGGAGGCTTTTGTCCTATAGAAATAGAAGGCAAAAAAGGTGGGGTGATGGCACATCTGGTAGCACACACATGTTAACATGTATAAGGACCCAGGTTCAAATCTCTGGTCCCCACTTGCCGGGGGCAAGCTTTGTGAGTGGTGAAGCAATGCTGTAGCGGTCTTTCTCTCTCCATCCCTACCTCCCCCTTCCCTCTCAATTTCTGTCTCTATTAAAAAAAGAGGGAGAGAGAGAGAGAAAGAAAGAAAGGATAGGAACACTGGATTCATCAGTACAGATACCAAGCCCTAGCAATAACTGTGGCAATAAACAAAGCCTAGGGCTAGGGTATTAACCGTGATCTGAGATCCTCAATCCTCAGTATTTTCATTATTTCCATGTCCTGACAATCCTCTTTTCTTTTTTTTTTTTCCTCCAGGGTTATTGCTGGGCTCGGTGCCTGCACCATGAACCCACCGCTCCTGGTGGCCATTTTTCCCCCTTTTGTTGCCCTTGTTGTAGCCTTGTTGTGGTCATTATTATTACCATTGTTGATGTTGTTCGTTGTTGGATAGGGCAGAGAGAAATGGAGAAAGGAGGGGAAGACAGAGAGGGGGAGAGAAAGACAGACACCTGCAGACCTGCTTCACCGCCTGTGAAGCGACTCCCCTGCAGGTGGGGAGCCGGGGGCTCGAACCGGGATCCTTACGCTGGTCCCTGCGCTTTGCGCCACCGGCGCTTAATCCACTGCGCCACCGCCCGACCCCCTCCTCTTTTCTAAAGACATTTGTTGAGCACCTGTTCTGAAACATGGATTGTGCCAAGGGTCTAGGACATAAACTTACTAAGATATGGTTGTTGTCCACAGAGAACCCACAGCCCTGATGGACATGGAACTTCAATAATGTGACAACAGTACAGTGGTAGCAGGACAAACAAAGTACTTTAAGAACACAGAGGAAAGAGAGATTAAGTAGGGGGTGGAGATGGATCTTGTGGTGGGTCAGTGAGGGCTTAGTAGCACTGTGACTAAAGAGCTAATTTTACCACTGTTAAGATGTTTAGTAATTTGGAGTAATGCACCAAAGTAAAAGACTATGTCAGGGAGGGCCTACTATTGGGGGCAGGAGGTAGGGACACATGCTTTTGGTGGTGGGAATGGTATTAAACTATACTATTAACTTATAATCTTTTAAATCACTGTTTATTAAATATGTCAGTAGAAAAACAGATTGTCTCTTTAAATGCCTAGATTTCAGTTTTGAATATATATTCTTTTAATCTAAGCACTTAATGTTTCAAATTGGTAAACTGATTGAATTCTGACACTGGGCTTAAATTGTTAAAGCATTTCTAAAAATAACATTTTCTTTTTTTTTTTAATATTTATTTTTATTTATTTATTCCCTTTTGTTGCCCTTGTTGTTTTATTGTTGTAGTTATTATTGTTGTTGTCGTTGTTGGACAGGACAGAGAGAAATGGAGAGAGGAGGGGAAGACAGAGAGGAGGAGAGAAAGATAGACACCTGCAGACCTGCTTCACCGCCTGTGAAGCGACTCCCCTGCAGGTGGGGAGCTGGGGGCTGGAACGGGGATCCTTACACAGGTCCTTGGGCTTTGTGCCACGTGCGCTTAACCTGCTGCACTACCGCCCGAACCCCAACCATGGGATTTTAAAAGTAAACCGAGCTCCCAAATAACTTGGCTATAATAATAATTACCTATTGCTTTTTTTAAAAAATATTTTTTTATATTTATCTATATTCCCTTATTTATGCCCTTGTTTTTTTAATTGTTGTTAAAGTTATTACTGTTGTTGTTATTGATATCATCGTTATTGGATAGGGCAGAGAGAAATGGAAGAGAGGAGGGAAAGACAGAGAGGGGGAGAGAAAGATAGACAACTGAGACCTGTTTTACTGCCTGTAAAGGACCCCCCTGCAGGTGAGGAACTGGGGGCTCGAACCAGGATGCTTACACCCAGGATCCATACACTGGTCCTTGCACTTCGTGCTATGTGCGCTTAACCAACTGAGTTACCGCCCAATCCCTCAATTGCTTTCTTAAACTCTAAGACAGCAAGAAACCTTCCCCATTCTCTCTCTTTTAATTATTATTATTACTGGACAGAGATAGATAGAAATTGAGAGGGGAGGGAGATAGAGATGAGAAAGGACAGAGACACCTGCAGCCCTGCTTTACCACTCATGAAGCTTTCCCCCTGCAGGTGGGGGACTAGGGGCTTAAACCCAGGTCCTTGCACACTATAAGGTGTGCACTTAACCAGGTGTGACACTGCCTACCCCCACCCCACCCCATTCTCTTTAAAATCCATATTTCTCCCAGTCCTGGAACCTCTGGGACTTTGCTTGTATTTTCTTGACACTTCACCTCTTGATCCCTACCCTGTGGTACTGCCTCTGCTGACCTCAACGAAATCAATGCAACCAGTGCGGCCATGCCATATTTCACTTTGGACTGCCTCCAGAGATGCCAAGCCTGAGATATTAACCTTCCAACTCCAATAATCTGGTGAGACCTTCCCTAACACATGGGACTACCTAGTTCCATTTCAAATGGTGCATTCCCTAACAAAGTTACAGCCCCTAGATATAGACTAGGGCCTAAGGGACAGGGTCTATGTGCACAAGTATCTATAAGTTAGGGGTATATTTATACCTCAAAGTAAAAGTGCTCAATAGTCTGCTGTGATTAAACTTAATAAATTCAGCAAGCAAGTAAAAAGACCTAAAAATGACACCATAAAGTATCTAATCAAATATTTACTACTTAGGCCTAGACACCTCCTCTTCACTTCTTACCTCCACTTCACTTCCCTCAATCACTTTATCTACTCAATTAATTACAGAAAAAGAAAGTAAGAGATATCCCCTAAACTCTCTTGACAGCAACAGCATTAATGTCACCCTCTTGATAATTTTTAGAAGAAACGCTGTATACAACTGGCCGAGATATACTAGCCAAAGTATATCTATCAACTAAAGGACACTTATTGTCCCCTATGACAACCTCTATCATAATCATCAAACAAGTAAAATGCAGTAAAACTTAATGCTGGGACAGATGCTTAATGGTTATGCAAAGAGACTCTCATGCCTGAGGCTCCAAAGTCCCAGGTTCAATCCCCTGCACCACCATAAGCTAGTGCTGAGTAGTGCTCTGGTTAAAAAAAAAAAAAAAAATGCAGTAAAACTTAAGGTTAACTGAGATCCCACTTAAACCCTAGGTATACTCCCTACCTAACTTGAGACCAGATGCCATAAACTCAATACTGGCTTGGATACAACAAATGACACTCAATGATTTAATAACGGAGAGAAAGTCTAACCTTGTCAGTTAAAGAAAGGACTACAAAATGTGGATAAAGGTAGGGCCTGGTGGTGGTGCACCTGGTTGAGGGCATGTTACAATACTCGAGGACCTAGGTTCAAGTCCCTGGTCCCCACCTGCAGGGGGAAAGCTTCATGAGTGGTGAAGCAGGGCTACAAGCATCTCTCTGTCTCTCTCCCTCTCTATCAACCCCTTCCCTCTTGATTTCTGGTTGTTTATATTAAATATAATTAAACAAATTTAAAAGCTGGATAAAGGCAAGAGACTTGCTCACTTAATGATGGTCTTTTTGGTCAATACCAGGCCACCCTATCATCTGGGGCTCTAGTCAGGGAATTCCTGTATTCCCACATAGATATGATGGGCCTACACCTCTAATAAGTCCCTGTCTCCATCATCACTGGTCACTTCTATCAGGAACGTCATCATAAGCTCTCCTGTAGGCCTCTTCAGGATCTTACCCTTACTACAGAGCAGCAATGGTAGAGGCTGCTCCATTCTCTGAAGGGAGGCTGGGTCAGCCTATTTTGTCACTTGAGGAAGATTGGTCCTGAAATGAGTGCAGCCTACAATGTCCCTTGCTGTGACCATGGACTGCAAGCTCAGACTGACAGGGACTCGGAGGCTGCACAGGCTCCTGTACTAAATATGAATAAATTGGTCAGATCAATGGGGGTAAACAGTTAATGGTATTTGGGGCCAGGGGGTGGCATACCTGGCTACCTTCTCACAGTATAATGCACAAGGACCCAGGTTCAAGCCCCTGGTCCCAACCTGCAGGGGAAAAACTTCACAGGTAGTGAAGCAGTGAAACAGATGTCGCTCTGTCTCTCTCCCTATTTCCCCTCCCCCTCTCTATTTTTTCTTCTTTTTTTGGAGGGGGAGGGGGCTAGTGGTTTACAGTTGATAGTATCCTCTCAATTCCTCTCTGTTATCATCCAATAGTAAATAAAGGGGACTGGGTGGTAGCACATCGGGTTAAGTGCACATAGTATCAAGTGCATGGACCTGCACAAGGACATGCACAAAGATCCCAGTTTGAGCCCCTGGCTCTCCACCTTCAGGGGGGTTCACAAGTGGTGAAGCAGGTTTGCAGGTGTCTTTCTCTCCTTCTCTATCTTCCCTTCCCCTCACAATTTCTGTCCGATGCAACGACAACAACAGCAACAACAATGGAAAAAAGATTCCTGCCAGGAGCAGTGTATTTGTAGTCCATGCACTGAGCCCGAGTGATAACCCTGGGGGCAAAAATAAATGAATAAACCAGTTAATGGTATTTATATTTTCTGCATGTTTAGGAGCTATTCTCTCCCCTAATCCAGTTTTCTTTCTCTTCCTTCCTTCTTTCCTTCCTGCCTCCAGGGTTATCATGGGGGCTCAGTGCTGGCACTATGAATCCACTGCGCCTGGTGGCCATTTTTTCCATTTTACTGGATAGGACAGTGAGAAATTGAGAGAGAACTGGGAGATACAGAAGGGAAGAGAAAGATACCTGCAGGCCAGCTTCACTGCTTGTGAAGAGACCCTCATGCAAGTGGGGAACCGAGCACTTGAACTCTGATCCTTGCATGGGTCCTTGTACTTAGTACTATGTGCGCTACCTCTCAACCCCCAATCCAGCTTTCTAGCCCTATTCTAAACTTTAACACCACCTTCTCAGACAATATTTTTAGTCCACCAAAATGTTTGCTCTCAGGCTTAGGCAAAAATCACTAAAGTCATGGGCCCCTTGGAATATACCTAAAATAGTCTTCCTCGTTTGTCCCACCCAGAGACCTCTAATTTCATCTGCTCTATTCCTACCTTTGGGTTCCTGTTTACTAAACAATTTATCCTGCTTTATATTTTACCACCTTTCAGCCACCAAGTTGCAGATACTACTATGACACCATCTTGACTTTCCTGGGCAGATGACCTCACCAATGTGTCCTGAAGTCTCACCTCTACAGAGTTCAACCTCAGTAGGAAACAACAGAAATAGCTGGGGGTATGGATCGACCTGCCAATGTCCATGTCCAGCAGAGATGCAATTACAGAAGCCAGACATCTCATCTTCTGGATTTCATGAAGAATTTTGGTCCATACTCCCAGAAGGATAAAGAATAGGGAAGTTTCCAATGGAAGGATGGGACAGGGGACTGTGGTGGTGGGAACTGCACAGAACTGTACCCATTATCTTATAATCTTGTGAATCATTATTAAATCACTAATAAAAAAATCTAAGCTAACAAAAAAAAATCTAAGTTTGCTTTCTGAAAATTTAACTAAACCAAGTTATAAGACACAATTAGTTGTGTGTATGTGTGCGTGTGCATGTGCATATCTGCTTAACTCAAATCGGATAAAAAGTGAGTATGTTGACTGAGAGACTGGCTCCCCTTGCTATCGGTGTTCCCCACTAACACTCACTTGAGTTAAGACAAGTGGCAGACACTGTCACTTCTACTATCTCCAGAGAAGAGAACAGAGTGGAGGGCTTGCTCGCACCCATACTAACTGAAGAGGCAATCCCTGGAAGGGTTACTTTTGTCCTTGGTGACCACAAGGAACGGGACAACTGACTCAGTATCAATAACGTATAAATCTTTGGTCTGGCTCAAGATGTTAGGGTGGATCAATCAGATTTTTCTCTAGAAAATCTTGAATTAAGAAACTTTGGACCAAACTAGTTAGCAATGAGAACTTAGAAGAGGAAGTTTATGATGTAGAAAGGGGTGAACAACTAGTGGAGTTGAAGAACTTGGGTGAGTGATTAGGAGGGAAGCAATTAAAACAAAGTGTATGGCAAAATAAGGACACGAAGGACGAAAACTTGAAGAAACATAGGAAGGCAGCTAGTACAAGAGAGTAACACTGATGGGCTGAGAGCAGTAGTAATGACTCAGATAAATAGGTAACTAGTCCTAAGTTTCTAAGAACCTATTTCCTGATATTTCTAAAATCTGGCCACATGAGTCCAACCTAACCACTCCCCTTTGGGGTAGGATTCTGAATGGGCCTTTGTTCAAATTTTACTCATATAAACACATGTGACCCAAACAAAGAGAGAGGAGGGATCAGGAAGCTAGGGATAACAGGTTGGGAAGCCCAGATGTCAGCTAAAAAGCCTTTTGGGAGCATCTTACTTTGTTGTTTCTCTTTCCAACAACTTGTCTGGATATAATCAATATAATCCTTCTCTATCGTCTTCTCCAGTTCACGCAGGGATGCTCCTCTGTAGGCCTTGTCAAAGTTTTTATCCACAAAGTAAGGCACCTGCAGGTTCTGAGTTTCTCTAGAAATGGTGTATCCTAAGGTTCTGAAACAAGCAGAGAAAACTAGATAAGCTTGCTATGCTGAGCACTATCAGTCTTATCACTATCTTCACAGATATCATTATCATCTTCACCACTGCATAGGGCAGGTGCAAAAATCACTTAAAAATTTTTAATTGTTGTTATTTATTGGGTAGCAATAGCAAGAAATCGAGTGGGAAGGGGGTGATAGAGAGAGAGAGAGAGAGAGAGAGACAAAGAGATATCTGCAACATTGCTTCATCACTTGCAAAGCTTTTCCTCTGCATGTGGGGACTGGGGATTTGAACCCAGGGCCTTGTACATTGTAACATGCGCTCAACTAGGTGCACCACCACTCAGCTCCCCCAACATTCACTTTCTAATACAATTAACATTTATTACTTCCCTGGTAAAGAAGAAAGTACAATGTTGTTACTACTGCAACTATATGAGCATGTTCATATAGTGCACTTGGTCTCTATACAGTTACTTTTTTCTCTCAAAGGAATTTGCCCTTTTATATGCCAAGGCTGAAAGTAAACCACTGAATGCTTGGAAAGTGTGTCTATTGTGTAGAACTTAGGATGGTCCCTTAGGCTGGTTGAATTAACTCATGTTACAGTACACTACCTATACATAACAAAATAGTTTATACCAGCCTAGTGTCAATTCTTAGGGCAATATAAAAAAGTACTTCACACACAAGTATGTGTGCAAGGATCCAGGTTTGAGCCTCCAACCCTCCCACCTACAAGGGGACACTTCACAAGTGGTAAAGTAGGTCTGCAGGTGTCTATCTCTCTCCCTCTCTATGTTGCCCTCCTCTCTCAAATTCCTTTTGTTTTAATCAATTAAAAAAATAAAATTAATAAAGTTTTTTTAAAAAGGAAAAAATGGCTGCCAGGAGCAGTAGATTCATAGTGCCTGCACCAAACCAAAACAATAACCCTGGAAGAAAAAAAAAATAGAAAGTACGTCACATATAACTGCTAAGTAAGAACTGCAAAAACTTCAGACACAAGTCTGCAATGATGCTTTGGGAGTAACTCTGAGTATAAGATACCTAATGCTACTTCTTGTTCAGAAACATTAAGAGATCTGGTTTAAATTCTTACCATACAGGGGAGCTCAAATTCAAATTAAGGCAATGAGCAAAGCCTAACCTGATTCTGTTTAAATTCCATCCTATACTTGAACTTTTCTCAGCCTTCTCCCTTGATCTTTTGATTGAGTGGTTTTGCTGAATATCTATGAGCTCAGATCATAACTGCATCCACTTCACTCTGGGAAGGTTTCAGCAGGGCAGATTCTTGCCTGCCTTATTGGGCAGACAAGAGAGAAGGTAGTATTATAACAGGGATAAACATGGGTGGTTGGGAAATAGAGGGAATCAGGCCAGGGTGACTTGCTAGCAGTAACTTCTGAGTTTCAGCTTTCCTCTCTGTAAAAGGAAGAGAGAGTCTAGAATTATAGTCTTCAGTCTACAGTGATCACCACCAAAGATCCTATTTTTGTATCATCTTGGAGTCCACATTTTATAAGATCTTTGTCTAGTAAAGTATAATAATGAGTAATGGCATGCTTCTCATAATAAATAATTAAGAATTAACTAGTGATTCTCAAACTTTTTTATGGACCAGAACTATTCAGAGGGCTCATGAAAACACAGAAGGCTAAATCTCACAGCCAAAGTCTCTGATTCACAAACTATAGAGTAAGGCCAAGAGTTTGCATTTCTAACATGTTGCCAGTTAATGCTGGTCTGGGGATGAAACTTTGAAAATCTAATTAATTGAAGAAATTTTAAAAAATACTATTAGGGCTTATAATTTGTATGCATTAGAAACATTACAATGAGTTTCTATATTTTCAGCAAGAGCAAAGAAGTGGGTGAACTAAAGTAGTGGTTTAAATCATAGCAACAGTTTGACTATGTAACCTTATGAATGCTGTCTTATGCATGTAATTCTTTGAATTAAAAATCTTTAATGATTCAATTACTATTCCCTTAGACCCAGAAGGGTTTGTTGATCTTACCACAAGCTCAACAGGGTCCTTTCTGACTCTAACATAATGTGATAAGGATTTAATCTGAACCTGGAATCACTCCATAGATCATTCAGAAGCCAGTAGTTGCTATTCTGCAGTTGACAGGTTGATGTCACTGTAGAACAAAACAGTCCATGTCCCGAGACACGAGGCAGACTGCCTACAGTATTTTTCAGTCTTGTCACTATTACTACCTGTTCCTTTAAACATAAAATCAGTGTTTTCTACAACAAAAGGTGGGGTGAAATGCCATATACCATCAAAATCTTCAAGTCTCCCTCCCTACTTTAGTAAAAGTTAAAATTGATACAATCTGAAGAGAAACCAGAGTCTCCCCTTCCCTATTTTAAGAAATATTTATACATATTTGACTTACGATTTATAGAACAGGCTATATGGGGGATTAGCAGCCAGCAGCTGAGTAATGACAGATATAATTACTATCACCAGAACTGGAAGTAGCTGAATGAAGGCAGAATATGTAGTCTGAAAAAGGAAAAAAACATGTATAAGTGTTCTTTATAAATATAAGGTTTACTGAAAAATAGGATAGTTCTCCTACATAAAATGAATGAACAAAGCCCACACATGAGCTACACAAAATTCAAGGTTTTTCTGGGAAGACTGTACTTTATGCTAAGAAACACAAAACTTGGGAGTTGGGCGGTAGAGCAGTGTGTTAAGTGCAAGTGGCGCAAAGCGCAAGGACTGGCTTAAGGATCCTGGTTCAAGCCCCCAGCTCCCCACCTGTAGGGGAATCGCTTCACAAACTGTGAAGAAGGTCTGCAGGTGTCTGTCTTTCTCTCCCACTCTGTCTTCCCCTCCTCTCTCCATTTCTCTCTGTCCTATCCTACCACGATGACATCAATAACAACAACAATAACTACAACAATAAAACAATAAGGGCAACAAAAAGGGAATAAATAAACCTTAGAAAAAGAAATACAAAACTTTTGTTTATTTTTAAAATATTAAAAAAATTTATTATCTTTATTTATTTATTGGATAGAGACAGCCAGAAATCGAGAGGGAAGTGGGGGATACAGAGGAAGAAAGACAAAGACACATGCAAAACTGCTTCACCACTCATGAAGCTTTCCCTCTGCAGGTGGGGGTCAGGGACTCGAACCTGGATCCTTGTACATTGTAACATATGCGCTCAACCAGGTGCGCCACCACCCAGCCCTTAATATAAAATTCTTGTTCTGGAAGTTGGGCGGTAGCGTAGCGGGTTAAACGCACATGGCGCAAAATGCAAGGACTGGCTTAAAGATCCCGGTTCCAGGCCTCGGCTTCCCACCTGTAGGGGGGTTGCTTCACAAGTGGTGACGCAGATCTGCAGGTGTCTGTCTTTCTCTCCCCCTCTCTGTCTTTCCCTCTTCCATTTCTCTCTGTCCTATCCAACAACAGCATCAATAACAACAACAATAACTACAACAATAAAACAACAAGGGCAACAAAAAGGAATAAATAAATATTAAAAAAAACAACTCTTGTTCTCCCTACTGAGAGGCAGAAGGAGCCCCACTCACAACCTGGACTGACACCTGCTAGTCCTTCTAAAGCTCCCATTTCTTTTTAAGATATTTATTTATTCCTTTTTGTTGCCCTTGCTGTTTTATTGTTGTAGTTATTGATGTCGTTGTTGTTAGGTAGTACAGAGAGAAATGGAGAGAAGTGGTGCTAGGGTGTGAACCCAGAGTCTTGCACATAGTAAGGCATGTGCTACACCAGGAAAGCTATCTTTTGGCTTGTATACCATATTCTGAGAGAGAGAGAGAGAGAGCAAGAGAGAGAGAGAGGCAGAGACAGACACCAAAGCACTGCTATACCATCTTTGAGCTTCATCTTTGGTACTGTCCTTGTGGAACACCCATGTGGTGCTGAGGGCCAAATTCAGGGTCTCATGTATGTCACATATATTTTACTGGGTCATTTCTTGGAGTCCAGAACATAGACATATAGGCACTGTGTGCTGGTTAGGTCATTTGCAAGGAAAAATAGAACAAGCCAGTCTTCTTAGAACAAAGCTGATACAGAGAGGCAGGAAAACTGGAAATGATTTGTCCCAAAGAAACATGAAGAGCACTGATACATGAGCACCTGCCAGAACTCCATTCCTGGTTCCCATTGGTCATGAGGCTTAGCTGTGTTTCCTGCCCTTGAACTTCAAAAGGCTTGCTTAATTCTTTACCTTAAGCCGTGCTAGTTCTGGATAATTTTTTCTTCTCTTATTTTATTAGTGATTTAATAATTATTTGCAAGATTATAAGATAAGAGGGGTATAGTTTTACACCACACTCACCACCCCTCCAATGATAAGCACCATAGTTCTCACAAAGTTGTAGAGATAGGTTAGTTCCTTTTCTTTTCTTTGCAAGTTCATGTGTTTCAATCCCTGATATTGCATATATGAGTGAAGCCATCTGACTGCTGTCTTTCACCTTTCTTTCTTTCTTTCTTTTTTTTTTTTTGTCTCCAGGGTTATCACTCTGGTTTGGTGCTAGTACTACAAATCCACAACTATGGCGGCCATTCCCCTTCCCCCTCCCCTTTTATTTGATAGGACAGAGAGAAACTGAGGGGGAAAAGGGAAATAGAAAGGGAGAGAGAAAGACACCTGAAGAACTGCTTCACCACTTGTGAATTGTCCCTGCCGCAGGTGGGGAGTGGGGCTCCAACCCAGGTCCTTGCACATAGTACTATGTGTGCTTAACCAGGTAGTTAAGCTGCCTGGCCCCCTGTGTCTTTCACCTCCTTATTGGTTCTGAATGTTCTGAAAGGGCTTCCTTTTTTTTTTTTTTTGTAATCAAGAAACCAAGAATCACAGCTAGAAAAGTTTCTCAGTGGGTCCTGGATTTGACTCCTGCCACCATATGTAACAGCATAGTGGTATTCTGGCCTCTGACTTTCATGAAATAATCAAGTAAAATTTCAAAAAAGGAAGGAAGAAAGAAAGATCAAGACAGTTCAAAAAAAAAATCTGATCAATGATTTAAATCAGCCAGGAGAAGTAGAATTATACATATGTGAGGCCTTAGCACCAACCTCCCCCCAAAACTGGGGTGTTAGGGATAGCTCACCCCGTAGAGTGCATACAACTGGGAGTAGCTGTACAGAAAAAGCTTACTAGCAGTATAGCAACACTGTATCTCTCCCTCTCTAGCTATCATTTATTTATTATTATTATTTCTTTAATTATTTATTTTTATTTTATTTTATTACCAGAGCACTGCTCAGCACTGGTTTATGGTAGTGCAGAGGATTGAACCTGGGACTTCAGAGCCTCAGGCATGAGAATCTCTTTGCATAACCATTATGCTATCTATCCCTGTCCCATTTATTTTTTTAAAAAGGAAGAATCCACTGGGAGTAATAGAATTGTGTGGGTGGAAAGTCTAAGTGAAAACCCAGATAGCAAAAGACTTTAAAAAAAAAAAAGTTGGGAGTCAGGCGGTAGTGCAGTGGGTTAAGCGCAGGTGGTGCAAAGCACAAGGAGCGGCATAAGGATCCCAGTTCAAGCCCCCGGCTCCCCACCTGCAGGGGGTTCGCTTCACAAGCAGTGAAGCAGGTCTGCTGGTGTCTATCTTTCTCTTCCCCTCTCTGATTTCCCCTCCTCTCTCTATTTCTCTTTGTCCTATCAAATGACGACATCAATAACAACAACAGTAATAACTACAACAATAAAACAACAAGGGCAACAAAAGGGAATAAATAAAAAAAAAGTTAGCCAATCAGGAAAACTAAGATTCTGAGAGAACCACTAAAAGAATGGGTAGAGAAAGAATACCATTCTGGTCTATTTGAGTTAATTATCTAACCCTTCCCATTTATATGCTTTCTTAAAGAACATTCTTTTTTTCCCCATCAGGATTACTGCTGAGGCTGAGTGCCTGCATGATACCACCGTATTTCATTACTTTTTTTGACAGAGCATGAAAGACAAAGAGAGGAAGAGACAAAGAAGAGAGACACCCGCAACACTGCCCACCACTTATGAAGCTTCCCCCCGAAGGTAGGGAGCAGGGATTTGAACTCTAAAAGAACATTTTAGCAACATATCCCAAGGTGAACTTCTAAAATCTGAGGGCTGCTTTCCACATGTGCTATGTCCAAGTAGTTCCTTCTTCCCTTGGTACCTGTGGTTTATCTTCTTCCTCTTCTTTTTGTGTTTGTGTCCTCTCGTGTCGGTGCCGCCGATGGTAATAGTGGGTGTCATCTGTCACGTTTGAAAACATATGAATATTTCCTGGAAAAGGATGAAAAATCAGTATTTTGTATGAGATAGGATAAACACTCATTCTTTGCCTCTTCCAATATCCTTGCTCCCAACTAGGTTCTCTGAGTATAGAGAATTGTTCCATTTTATCCAGCAGAAAAATAAGACATCAGGAAAACCAAGTAATCCAGCTAGAAATGAAATGTGATCAGGTCACCTGCTTTTATGTAAATACTCCTTTGTAATTAGTGAGTGTGAGAATCCCAGTGGCTAGTAGAGAAAGGATCTGGGCCAAGAATCTGCCTGACATGCTCATATTTGCTTCCTTGCTCAGTATTAGATTATGTCACTAGCATCCTTAGTAGTGATTCATAAATTACATTTACTTCCTTGTCATTCAACCATTCCATCTTCCAATTCTCTAGGGGCACTTTCCCAGCTTTTATCTTTATATAGCTGCTATTTTACAATAATGATACTAATTGGCATTTTATTACTTTATTTATAAAGTACTTAAAACATCTACTCTTCTACAGCCCCAGGAAGTGGTGCACTGGATGAAACATTGTCAGGTTCTGAGTACCATCCCTGGCATCACATAGACCAGAGTGACGCTCTGGTTCTCTCTTTTGCTCTCTCTCATTTCATTAATAAATAAGTCTTTAAAACACAACTGAATCCTCACAATAGCCCTGTGAAGTCTGTATCCTATCTCTATTTCTCTTTCTCTCCCTCTCCGTCTCTTTCACAGCTCTACTCAGCTCTGGTTATTGGTGGTGCCAGGAATTGAACCTGGGACCTCTCACATGTATGTCCTCTGTGCAACCATTGAACTGCCTATCCTCCTAACCCATGTGAAGTATTATCAGCTCCATTTTTCAGGATAAGAAAGAGGATCAGAGAAACTAAATAATTCAATCAAAATCATCCACAGCTATGGATTAAAGATACTGCCAACCCCAGATCATATATTTTATTTTCTTATTTTTAATTTTTCTAACTAGAATACTGCTCATCTCTGGCTTATGATGACGCTGGGGACTGAACCTGTGACCTGTGGTACCTGCAGCATCAAAGTCTTTTTGCTTAACCATAATGCTATCTTATTAGACCCATCAGCTCATTTGATTGCAAATCTTACTTTTTTTTTTTTTTACCATACTTTGGGTGCTCTATTCAAGTCCTCAAGCAGTAGTTTCTGAGAGTTGGGCATGTGTGTATGTTCTTTTAATTTTGAGGTATTAACCTGTAGGAAAATGTCCTCCAAAGAAGATGTTGAATAGCTCTTCCGGAGTGATGTCGGCTTCGAAGTCCCTATAATAATTATAAGGTCTTGCTTGAGGTGCAGTGAAAGTCACCTGTTCATCTCCATATTCGTCATAGCGGAGTCTCTTGTCAGGATTGCTCAGGACAGCAAAGGCATTTCCTATTGCTGTAACCAAAACAAAAAGCACCTGAGCACACAATCTTTGCTAAACTTGAGGATAATCACAAAAGTAGCAATGGAGAGATCAGAGTTGATTGGTGCTGGATGATTTCACAGGGGTCCTCAAAGAGGAACTTAGGCCTAGAAAATTCCACAAAGCACTTGTCCTTGGAATTTCCAAAGAGCTAGCTTGATAAGCCTGAATCAATGCTGGAACCGAGACACCAGAGAACTACTGTGGAAGTGAGAGGTAACTTTTAGTCAACAGTCCTTGGGTCATCCTTGATGTCCTAGCAATTAGGATTCCCCTTACCCCCTCCCCAGGCTGCCAATCACTGCAGGTCCCAGACATGTTGGGGAAGCGCCACCTGGTCAGCACTCTCATTCATCAAAAATGTGTTTGTATTTCCTTGAGCTTATGGTTGGATACAGTTTATATGTAAGTAGAGATATTTTAATTTGAAGTCATAGTCTCCTGAATAAAATAATCAGTAAAAACTCTCCTGCTTGGTTAAAAGCAAATTCCTTATTCATCACAGTCTTATTTCAGTTTACTTAATTTTTTCCTTTCTCTTTTTTAATTGGGGGATTAATGATTTATAGTAAATACAGTTGTTGATACATGTGAAAAATTTCTCAGTTTTCTGCAAAACACTCTCATCCCCAAAACACTTTCCTCCTCCATACTTAACTTTTTAAAAAAGATTTATTTTGAGGGGTGGGGGTAGAAGTGGTAGTTTGTTGGGAGGCTTACCCAGTAGAGCACACATGTCACCAACCTTTAAGGATCTGGGTTTGATCCTCAGGGTCTCACATATGAGGTCCTGCAGGAGGGAAGCTTGATGAGTGGTGAACAGTGCTCCCCTACTCTCTCTCTCTCCTTCTTCGTCTCTAATAACAAATAAATTGTAAAAAATTTTTAAAAATATTTTGTGGCTTATGAAGTGGCACCATGGATATAGCATTGGACTCTCAAGCATGAGGTCATGAGTTCAATCCCTGGCATTGAATTTGCTCTGGTTCTCGACTTTCTCCTGCCGTTCACCACCCCCCCATAAATGAATAAAGTTAAAAAAAAATTATCTCACAAGGTGGAAAGAAAGAGAGAGAGATGTCAGAGCATCACTCTGGCATATGTGGTGCCACAAATTGAACTTGGGACTTCATGCTTGCATGTCTAGCAATTTATCTCTGTATTATTTCCTGGGAATCTTTGATCATCACACTGAATGGGTTTGGTTTACAGTAGTGCCAGGAAATGAACTTGGGACCTTGGAGCCTCAAGTCTTTTGCATAATCATTATGCTGTCTCCCCAATTCCACAAAATGACTAGAAATTTATAGATGTAGCTTCAATGTAACATTGAGGGATAGACTGAATTGATTAACACATATTTACCAGCATTTGCCATTAACTCCTTTCCCTGTGTGCAACTGTGTAACCTTTGTTCAGTGTCACTTAAACACACAATTAACGCTGCCAATCAGGAGTCGGGAGACAACTCAGCTGGTAAAGCATGTGCTTTATCTTGCATGAGGCCCTGGATTCAAACCTGCGCACCACATGGGAGAAATATAGTACAGTGGGGAGTTTCACAGATCGTGGAACAGTGCTATTTCCCTCTCTGAAATAGAAAGAATGAAAAAAGGAATTAGCCTGTGGTTGGTGGAATCCTGCATGCATGAGATCCCAACAGCGAATTAAAAAAAATATCACCAGGCTGGGTGGTGGTACACCTGGTTGAGTGCACATGTTACAGTGCACAAGGACCCAGGTTCGAGCCCCTGGTCCCCACCTGCAGGGGGAAAGCTTCACAAGTGGTGAAGCAATGCGATAGGTGTCTCTATGTCTCTCTCCCTCTCTATCACCTCCTCCCCTCTCAATTTCTGGCTGTCTCTATTCAATGAATAAATAAAGAAAATTAAAAAAAATTACCACCAAAGATATCTCAAAAGTAAAAACACATTTTTTTTTTTTTTTTTTGCCTCTAGGGCTATCTCTGAGGCTCAGTGCCAGCACTGTGAATTTTTCTTTTTCCCCATTTTATTAGCTAGGACAGAGAGAAATTGAGAGGAGAGCAGAAGACAGACACCTGCTTCACTGCTTGGTATCGTCCCTACTGGAGGTGGGGAGCAGGGGCTGAGACCCAGGCCCTCATGTGGGTCCTTGCACATAGTACTATATGTGTTTAACTGGGTACACCACTGCCTCGACCCCAAAAACTATTTATTAACATGTTAATAAGAGACAAGGGGGAGGGGAGGGAGGGAGGAGGTGGAAAGAGAACCAGAGCATCACTTAGACACATATGATGCTTAGGATCAAACTTAGGGCATTACACTTCTTTTTATTTTATTTTTATTTTTCCCCTTTTATTGCCCTTATTGTTTATTGTCGTTGTTGTTATTGCTGTTGTTGTTGGATAGGACAGAGAGAAATGGAGAGGAGGAGAAGACAGAGAGGGGGAGAAAAAGACAGACACCTGCAGACCTGCTTCACCGCCTGTGAAGCGACTCCCCTGCAGGTGGGGAGCTGGGGGCTCGAATCAGGATCCTTATGCTGGTCCTTGTGCTTTGCGCCATGTGCACTTAAACCGCTGTGCCACTGCCTGGCTCTCGGACATTACACGTCTAAGACATTACACTTCTTGTACCACCTCAAGGGGTTTTTTGGACTGCTCAAAAAAAAAAAAAAACACACACACTTTGCAGATATCCCCATTTCCTAACTCTGATTTAATTAACATTATCAAAAACACAGCCAGGGGGTTGAGGTGGTGGCATATCTGTTAGAGTGAACATTGCAACACACAAAGACCCAAGGACTTAGGTTCAAGCCTCCAGTCCCCAACTACAGAGTGGAAACTTTACCTCTTGTGAAGCAATGCTTGCAGGTATCTCTCTTCCTCTCTCCTTCTCTGTCTCTCCCCTCCCATTCAATTTCTCTCTGTCTCTATTTTAAAAAGTCAGAAAAATTATTTATGAATTTAAAAAATATTTTTTACTTATTCCCTTTTTGTTGCCCTTATTATTTTATTGTTGTAGTTATTGATGTCGTCGTTGTTGGATCCACTGCTCCTAGATGCCATCCTTTTCCCCCTATTGTTGTTATTGTTGATGTTATTGTTGTTGGACAGGACAGAGATAAATTGAGAGAGGA
Source organism: Erinaceus europaeus (assembly GCF_950295315.1). NCBI lineage: Eukaryota > Metazoa > Chordata > Mammalia > Eulipotyphla > Erinaceidae > Erinaceus > Erinaceus europaeus. Next base: position 44,138,575 of record NC_080163.1, read on the forward strand.
GGGGAAGATAGAGAGGGAGAGAAAGATGGACACCTGCAGATCTGCTTCACCGCCTGTGAAGCGACTCCCCTGCAGGTGGAGAGCTGGAGCTCAAACTGGATCCCTGCACTGGTCCTTGTGCTTTGTACTATGTGCCCCTAACCTGGTGTGCTACTGACCAGCCCCACCCCTCCTTTTTAAAATTACTTTATTTTATTTTATTATTTTTTTTAATATTTATTTTATTTATTTATTCCCTTTCATTGCCCTTGTTGTTTTATTGTTGTAGTTATTATTGTTGTTGTCGTTGTTGGATAGGACAGAGAGAAATGGAGAGAGGAGGGGAAGACAGAGAGGAGGAGAGAAAGATAGACACCTGCAGACCTGCTTCACCGCCTGTGAAGCAACTCCCCTGCAGGTGGGGAGCCGGGGTTCGAACCGGGATCCTTATGCCAGTCCTTGTGCTTTGCGCCACCTGCACTTAACCCACTGCGCTACAGCCCAACTCCCTATTTTATTTTTTTAAATGTTGTTATTATCTTTATTTATTTACTGGATAGAGACAGCCAGAAATCGAGAGGGAAGGAGGTGACAGAGAGCAAGAGACAGAGAGACATCTGCAGCCCTGCTTCACCACTTGCAAAGCTTTCCCCTTGCAGGTGGGGATGGGGGGGTCAAACCTGGGTCCTTGAGCATTGTAATATGTGTGCTCAACCATGTGCACCACTACCTGCCCCCCCTTTTTAAAGAAAGTGTTATATTTCACTTCTTGATGTTACTGGGTCATTTTTTATTACTTTAAATTTTATTTATTTATTTATCTTCCCTTTTGTTGCCCTTGTTTATTGTTACTGCTATTATTATTGTTATTATTGCTGTCATTGTTGTTGGATAGGACAGAGAGAAATGGAGAGAGGAGAGGGAAACAGAGAGGGGAAGAGACAAATAGACACCTGCAGACCTGATTCACTGCATGTGAAGCGACTCCCCTACAGGTGGGGAGTGGGGGGCTCACACTGGGATCTTTAAGCCAGTCTTTGCGCTTCGTGCCATGTGCACTTAACCCACTGCACCACCTAAAGCTCCCCCCCTTTTTTTTTAACCTTGTCAAGTTTTTATTTGATAGGATAGAGAGAAATTGAGAGAAGGGGAGATAGGTAGAGAGAGACATCTGCAGCACTGCTTCACCACTTGAGAAGCTTCCCCTCTGCAGGTAGAAACTGGGGACTTGACCCCAGGTCCTTACACATGCTAAGAAGTGCTCTCAATCAGGTATACCACCACCAGGCCCCCTCCTTTTTTTTTGCCTCCAGGGTTACTGCTGGGGCTCAGTGCCTGCACTACGAATCCACTGCTCCTGGAGGCTATTTTTTCCCTTTTATTTGCCTTGTTGTTACTACTGTCATTGTTTTTGGATAGGACAGAGAAAAATCAAGAGAGGATGGGAAGACAGAGAGGGGGAGAGAAAGATATACACCTATAGATCTGCTTCGCAGCTTGTGAGGTTACCGCCTAGCAGGTGGGGAGGCGGGGGCTTGAGCCGGGGTCCTTAGATCGGTTCTTGCGCTTTGTGGCATGTGCACTTAACCTGCCGCACTATAACCTGGCCCCCTACATTTTCTTTCTTTAAAAAGTCAGAGAAGAACAGAGAAGTAGAGTCAGAGAGAGATAGCTGACACACTGCTCCACTACTCATGAAGTTTCCTCTCTGCCAGGTTACTGTGCACTTGACTAGGTGAGCCACTACCCAACCGCTAAATTCCAGGTTTGATCCCCACACCATCAACAAGAGCTGGTGGTGCTTTGGTAAATAAAAATCCAAAATATTTACAGCAGTCAAACAGAAAAAACCTGAACAGTTGAATAGACATTCACATCCCTAAAAATCTGGAAGTTTTCTTAGAAATGGTATTGGCTTATGAGACATTACTGGGAGTGAATTAAATATATGTGAATATTTTTGTTTGCTTGTGAAATTGAAAAGTGAACTAGATTGTGAAATTGAATAGTGAACTAGATTCACAATGACATATCAGCACAGGGAGACTGTACTTTGAGTAAATTTTGACTTAAGTTTTTCTCAGATCTGTTTTTACTTATTTCTAAAAATGCCATAACTACAGAAAAAAAGAACCAAATAGTACAGTAGAACACATGTGTACCTAGCAGACTGCCACTCTATTTCTCTCAATTCTATTCATTCACAGACATACATATACTATGTAGGCATTTATTTTGCTGAACCATTGGAAATCGTTCCCAGATATTATAACACTACTTCTTTTTATAACATGATTCACATAATCATAACCACAGTACCATTATCACAGTTGAGAAAATTAACATTAATTATCATCCAGTGAAACCATGCAAGGTTCAAATATTACATTTAGCTTTAGTCACTTTAGATTCTTTTGATCTAAAACAGTCTCTCCACTTTTTTTGTTTTTTGCTTTTAGTTATGTAAAAGCTATTTTTTAAAGGCTTATTTATTTCACATGGTACATAGTTCCACATGAGAGTGAGAAAGAGTGAAAGAAGTTAAAACACCACTCAAGTAACATATGCTGCTAGGAATCGAACCAGTCCAGTCCTGGACTCTACCAGATGAGTTATTTTGCTGGTGGCTCTATTTAAGTTTCCTTTCTTTTCTTTCTCTTCTGTAAAGATTTATTCATATTTAATAAATATTTACTAGATCAGTTTAGGATCAGACCTTTGAAAGCATCTGTTGCTCCAGGAGCACAGTTCTTGTCGGGGTGAAATTTCAGGGCCAGTTTTCGGTATGCTTTCTTTAGCTCCTCATCACTGGCATTTCGTGAAACTCCCAGAATTTCATAGTAATTTCTGCATTTCTTGATCCTAAAAACATACATCAGAAACACATATGTCTATAAAGGAGCTTTTTGTACTGTAGTTAACTGCAAAATAGTATATGAACTCTCCCTTCTATCTATGAGTCCAAAACAAACCTAAATTAGAATACATTAAACATTCAGATTATTTTTTTAAAATCATTTTATTACTTATTTATGAGAGAGATAGGAGGAGAGAGAAAAAGAGAACTGGAGCATCACTCTAGTACGTGTGCTACCAGGGATTGAACTTGGTACCTCATGCTTGACAGTCCAATGTTTTATCCACTGTGCCAACTCCAGGACCATTCAGATTACTTTTTGTTTGTTTTTTAAAGATTTTATTTATTTATTTATGAGGAAGATAAGAGGAGAGAGAGAAAGAACCAGCAATCACTCTGGTATATGTGCTGCCAGGGACTGAACTTGGGACCTGATGCTTGAGAGTCCAATGTTTTATCCACTGCTCCACCTCCTGAACCACCTTTTTTTTTCATCACGACCAAGTGGGATTTATTCCAGGAATGGAAGGCTGGTTCAATATACGAAAATCAGTTAATGTCATTCACCACATCAATAAAAGCAAAAATAGCTAATTAAGCCGACCGTGCTGCCCTCCCCATCGTGCCCAGTGTGCAGTGGCTGCAAAGAGCAGCCTCCTGGGTAGTGTATGCAGCCTGTTGCTTGTATAGGCTGCTCTAAGGGACCCTGGAGACGGCCCTTCCTGCTCTGTGTTCATTTTATGTCTGACCTCCTGCTGTCCCTAACCTTAGGCTCCCGACAGGGATGTGAGGTGCTTTTGGGAATCCCCAGGGCACCGTGGCCAGAGTCCACATTGGCAGGTCATCATGTCCATCCGCACCAAGCTACAGAACAAAGAGCATGTGATCGAGGCCATGCACAGGGCCAAGTTCAAATTCCTTGGATGCCAGAAGATCCACATCTCCAAGAAGTGGGGCCTCACCAAGTTTAAAGCAGATTAATTTGAAGACATGGTGACTGAAAAGCGCCTCGTCCCAGATGCTGTGGAGTCAAATACATCCCCAACGCAGTCCCCTGGACAAGTGGTGGGACCTGCACTCCTGAGAGCCTCAGAGCTGTCCCTTAATCAATTACAATAAATCAAGATCCTGCTTAAAAAAAAAAAAAAGCAAAGCCAAAAACAACATGATTATCTCAATAGATACAGAGACAGCATTTGACAAAATCTAACACCCATTCATGCTCAAAACACTATAAAAAAAGGGAACAGATGGAAAATTCCTTAAGATAGTGGAGTTCATAGACAGAAAACCTCCAGCCAACATCATATTCAATGGACAGAAGCTGAAAGCATTCCGCCTCAGATCAGGGACTAGACAGGGCTGTCTATTACAACCATTACTCTTCAACATAGTATTGGAAGTTCTTGCCATAGCAATCAGGCAAGAGAAAGGAATCAAAGGAATATAGACTGGAAGGAAAGAAGTCAAACTATCACTGTTTGCAGTGAGGTGATATGATAGTATACATAGAAAAACCTAAAGAATCCAGCAGAAAGCTATTGGAAATCATTAGGCAATATAGCAAAGTCTCAGGCTACAAAATCAATGTACAAAAATCAGTTTTGGGAGTTGGGCGGTAGTGCAGTGGGTTAAGTACACGTGGCGCAAAGCGCAAGGACTGGCATAAGGATCCTGGTTCCAGCCCCTGGCTCCCCACCTGCAGGGGAGTCACTTCACAGGCAGTGAAGCAGGTCTGCAGGTGTCTATCTTTCTCTCTCCCCCTCTGTCTTCTCTTCCTCTCTCCATTTCTTTGTCTTATCCACCAACAATGACATCAATAATAACTACAACAACAAAACAAGGACAACAAAAGGGAATAAATATTTTTTAAAAATCAAGTGTCATTTCTTTATGCAAACACTAAGTCCAAAGAAGAGGATATCCTGAAATCATTTACTATCACAGCAAAATCAATAAAATATTTAGGAATAAACCTGATCAAAGAAGTGAAAGACTTGTATACTGAAAACTATGAGTCACTATTCAAAGAAATAGAAAATGATACCAAGAAATGGAAAGATAGTCCATGCTCATGGATTGGAAGAATTAATAACATCAAAATGAATATTCTACCCACAGCCATATACAAATTTAATAAAATACCCATCAAAGCCCCACCAAGTTTCTTTAAGAGAATAGAAAAAAATTACAATAATTTATCTGGAACCAGAAAACACCTAGAATCGCCAAAGTAATCCTGAGGAAAAGAAACAGAAATGGAGGCACCATACTCCCAGATCTTAAACTATATTATAAGGCCATCACAGTCAAAACAGCCTGATAGTGGAACAAAAATAGGTACACAGACCAGTGGAACAGAATTAAAAGCCTAGAACTAAACCCCCACACCTATGGACATCTAATTTTTGATAAAAGGGCCCAAATTATTAAATAGAGGAAGGAGGGTCTCTTCAATAAATGGTGCTGGAAAAACTGGGTTGAAACATGCAGAAGAATGAAACTGAACCACTTTATCTCATCATAAACAAAAGTTAACTTCAAATGGATCAAGGACCTGAATGTTAGATGAGATACTATCAGATACTTGGAGGAAAATATTGGTGGAACACTTTTCCACCTAAACTTCAAAGACATCTTTAATGATACAAACCCAATTGCAAGAAAGACTAAAACCAAAACAAATCAATGGAACTACATCAAATTGAAAAGCCTCTGCAAGCAAAACAAGCCATCACCCAAATGAAGAGACCCCTCACAGAATGGGAGAAGATCTTCACATGCCATAAATCAGATAAGAGACTACTAACCAAAATATATAAAGAGCTCACCAAACTTAGCAACAAAAAAAGCAAATGACCCCATCAAAAAATGAGCAGAGGATAAGAACAGAATATTCACCATAGAAGAGATTCAAAAGGTCAACAAACATGAACAATTGCTCCAGGTCACTGACTATCAGAGAAATGCAAATAAAGACAACAATGAGATACCACCTTCCTGTGAGAATGTCATACATCAAAAATGACAGCAGGAACAAATGTTGGAGAGGTTGTGGGGACAAAGGAACCCTCCTGCACTACTGGTGGGAATGTAAATTGGTTCAACCTCTGTAGAGAACATTCTAAAGAACCCTCACAAGGCTAGAAATAGACCTCCCATATAACCCAGTAATTACTCTACTAGGGATATATCCTAAGGACTCCATAACACCTAACCAAAAAAATATGTGTATACCTATGTTCGTAGCAGCACAATTCGTAGTAGCCAAAACCAGGAAGCAAACCAGGTACCCAACAACAGGTGAATGGCTGAGAAAGCTGTGGTATATTTACACAATGGAATACTATGCAGCTATTAAGAACAATGAACCCACCTTCTCTGACCCATCTTGGATGGAGCTAGAAGGAATTATGCTAAGTGAGATAAGACAGAAAGACAAAGATGAGTATTTGTAGATCCCACTCATAAACAGAAGTTGAGAAAGAAGAACAGAAAGGAAAACTCAAAGCAGAATCTGACTGAGTTTGGAGTATGGCACCAAAGTAAATATCTCTGGGTGGAGGGTGACAGTAGATATTCAGCTTTATTGTGGGCGGGGGCACGACACAGACCTTTGGTGGTGGGAATGGTGTTAATATACACTCCTATTAACTCAGTCTCACAAATCACTATTTAATTAATATGAAAGGGGAAAAATGGATTGAATATCTCAAACTTTCTGATGCATAGACTATAGGCTGAGTATATGTTCCTTCAATCTAAGCACTTAAAATTTCAAATTGGTAATCAGATTGAATTTTAACAGAGGGCTCAAATTGTTAATACAATTCTAATAATGACTTTTTTTTTGAAATATTAAATCACCTATAAACTTACACTAGGGAGAACAGAAGCAACTGGTGGCATCACTTTATAAGATACAGCTATATGTAAACAACATTAAAGGACATAAATTATGTATGAGGTCTTGTATGATACAGCAAATCCTAACAGTGGGATTTTCAAAGTTAACCCAATTGTCAAATAACTTGGCTATAGCAGTAACTATCTATTGCCTTCTTTTTAAAAAATTTTTTTTATATTTATTTTATTTATTTATACCCTTTTGTTGCCCTTGTTGTTTTATTGTTGTAGTTATTATTGTTGTTGTCGTTGTCGGATAGGACAGAGAGAAATGGAGAGAGGAGGGGAAGACAGAGAGGAGGAGAGAAAGATAGACACCTGCAGACCTGCTTCACCGCCTGTGAAGCGACTCCCCTGCAGGTGGGGAGCCGGGGTTCAAACCGGGATCCTTATGCCAGTCCTTGTGCTTTGCGCCACCTGCGCTTAACCCGCTGCGCTATAGCCCGACTCCCCTATTGCCTTCTTAAATCCCAAACCAGCAGGAACCTTTCCCATTTTCTACAAAATCCATATTTCTCCCGTTCCTGGAACCTCTGGGCTGGGGCACATTTTCCTGCATGCTTCTCTCAATTCATACCAATTGATACTGTATCTGCTGATACCAACCAATTCAATGCAACTCGTACCTCCTCGACATGGTTCACTTTGGATCGTGTCCAGAGAGGTCAGGTGTGGAATGTCAACCCTTCAGCTTCATTACTCTAGTGAGACCTTTCCTAGCTCATAGGATTCCTTAATTCTATAGACCATGGCCCATGAGATAGGGCTTATGTACACATGTATCCACAAGTTAGGGGAAATATACACCTTAAAGCAATAGCACAAAATAGTTTTCAGTGAGTCAATAAATGCAGCATGCAAGTAGAAAGAGCTAAAAAAAACTTCATAAAGTACCTAATCAAATAGTTTCTACTTAGATCTAGACAACTTCCTTACCTACTTCCTACTTCACTTCCCTCAATCACTCCAAAGCTAACCTTGTCAGACAAAGTAAGGAATACAAAAGCTGAATAAGGGCAAGAGACTGGCATACTTTAATGATGACTCTTTAGTCACTACCAGGCCACCCCATCACCTGGGTCCCTAGTCAGGGAGTCCTGAGATTCCCACACAGACATGATGGACCTAGACCTCTAACAGATCCCTCTCTCCACTGCCACTGGTCATCTCCATCAGGCATAACATAATGGACTCCTTTGTGGGCCCCTACAGGATGTTGCCCTCAATGTGGATCAACAGTGGTAGGGAATGTTCCATTCTCCGAAGGGTGGGTGGGCAACACACTTTACTACTTGAGGAAGATGGGTCCCGAAATTAGTACAGCCTAGAATGTTCCTGGCCGTGACCATAGAATGTGCTCAGAACTACAGGGATGCAGAGGTTACATAGTTTCCTGTGCTGAACATGGGCCCCAGATCAAATTAATGGGGTTTACAATATTTATATACTTTCTCCATATTTGGGGGCTACTCTCTTCCCTAATTCAGCTTTCTAGTCCTTTTCCCAACTATGACATTATCTCCCCAGACAGTAACCTAAGTCCACCTGCATGTTAGCTGTCAGATTCAGGCAAAAACTAGTAAAGTCACGGGCCCCTCAGAATATACCTAAAATACACCTACTGGCTTTTTTCAAAATGAAGACCCCAAATATTCATCTACAATATTCTTGCTTCTAGGTTCATGATTAGTCAACAATTCATTCTGCTTTATATCTTAACTCTTTTTCAATTACCAGATTTCAGGTGCTACCATGATGCCAGCCTGACTTCCCTGGGCAGACGACTCTATCAATGTGCCCTGGAGCCCCACATCCCCAGAGACCTGCCCTCACCCCACCCCCACTATGGAAAGAGAGAGACAGGCTAGGAGTAATGGATTGACCTGCCAATGCCCATGTTCAGCGGGGAAGCAATTACAGAAGCCAGATCTTTCACCTTCTGTTCCCCATAACGATTCTGGATCCATACTCCCAGAGGGACAAAGAATAGGAAAGCATTTAAGGGAGGGGATGGAATAGGGAGTTGTACCGGTGGGAATTATGTGGAAATGTACCACTCTTACCAATATGTCCATATTTCCATTTTATAAATAAAAAAAAGTTTTAAAAAATATTGGATACTGAAGGAAAAAAAGAAAGAAAACAACACCCCCCAAACTCCACTGTATTTTTTTGTTTTTGTTTTTTAAAATATTTATTTATTTATTCATTCCCTTTTGTTGCCCTTGTTTTATCGTTGTTGTATTTATTATTATTGTTGCTGTTATTGATGTCATTGTTGTTGGATAGGACAGAGAGAAATGGAGACAGGAGGGGAAGACAAAGAGGGGGAGAGATAGACAGACACCTGCAGACCTGCTTCACCGTGGGTGACGTGACTCCCCTGCAGGTGGGGAGCCGGGGCCTCAAACCGGGAACCTTAAGCCGGTCCTTGCGCTTTGCACCACCTGTGCTTAACCCGCTGCACTACTGCCAACTCCCCAGTACATAATTATTAAGGAATGGCAGTGAAGAAGGCAAATGTGCTGCCAGGGAAATGGCTCAGCAGGAAGAGTACAGAACTTGCACACATGAGGCCCCAATTCTGATCCCCAGCACTGAATATGCCAGAGTGATCTCTGGTCTCTCTTTTAAAATAAGACAGAGAGAAATTGAGAAGTAAGGGGAAGATAGAGAGGGAAAGAGAAAGAGAGACAGAGCAACACCTGTAGCTCTGCTTCACCACTCACAAAGCTTTTCCTGTGCAGATGGGGACCAGGGGCTTGAACCTGGGTCACTGTGCATTGTAACGTGTGTGCTTAATCGGGTACGCCACCGCCTGGCCTGCCAGTTTCCTTTGAAAACACAGGTTAAGGGCCAGATTGAAAGTGTCTCTTGGTCTCTCTCCCTTAATATCTTCCCCTCCCATCTCAATTTCTGCCTTGTCAAATTTAAAAAAACCAACCAATTAACCATAAATAAAGGGGTTTATTTCTCGACTCTCAATTCTATTTGATTGAACTATATGGCTATCTTTATTAGTATATGGAGTCTTTATTACTGTGGCTTTGTTTTAAACTGGGAAGCTATTACTGTAACTTTGTCTTATTTTATTCATTTTTAAAAATATATTTTATTTATTTCAATTTTAATGAGACATAAAAAAAATGATACAGAGAGATAGGCAAGCACTGCTCATTTCTGGCTTCTGGCTGTATAGGGGACTGGACCTGGGACTCTGGAGCCTCAAACATGAAAGTCCTTTTGCATAACCAGTATGCTGTCTAACCCACCCACTGTAGCTTTGTTTTATTTCTTTTTCTAAATTTTAATCTTTCTCAATTTTTTTTATTTTTTAAATTTTATTATTGATTTATAAAAGTATGAGATAACATGGGTATAATTCCACACCATTCCCACCACCAAAATTCTGTGTCACCAGTAGTTTTGTTTTAAACTGAGAAGTGTGCTTGTTTTAAACTGCGGTGGGGAGTGGCTAAAGGATAGCTCACTCAGTAGAGTATATACCTTACCAAGCATGAAGTCATGGATTCAAATCCTGGTACTACATGAGAGCACCCTGGACAACATGGAGTGGTGTCACTTCCAGAATCTTACCTCTCTTCTTCTAAAATAATGAATGAAAAAAAAATGAATGAAAAAACTAGCTAGTGGAGGCCTCACTATGCAAGCAGCTCTGGTATCATGTTAAAAAAGGGGGGGGGGCAGGGTAACTTACCTGATAGTGTGCCTGCTCTGCCATCGTGCAGACTGGCCCTCGCTGTCCTAGAGGAAGCTTGGGCATTGTACTTCCCCATCCCCCCGTTTCTCTATCATTGTCTCTATCTATCTGAACAAGCTGACTTAAAGCAGTGAAGCACTGGCAATGACAAAAGGAGAGAGAGAAAAAGAAGTGTTAGTTTTTTTCAAAATTGTTTTTTGACTATTCTGGGTCCCTTGCGTTTCCACATAAATCTAGGAATCAGCTTTTTTTTTGGGGGGGGGGAGAAAGAAAGAAAAGACAGTTGTGAATTTGACAGGGTTTGTATGTCTTTGCTAATTTAATCCATCCACAGACTTACCTTTGTACCCCGAGCAGCTGCTCCTCAGTATAAATGGTATTCCCTTCACTCTGCCGAGCCTGACCCCACTCATTTTCAGACTTCTTTTCCTTTTGTGTCTTCATGCAGTTACAGCAGCCACAAAAATTATGACTTTCAGGAGGCCTGTCCTCTGGGTATTTGTTTCTTCTGACTGCATCAATGTAAGCTGCAAAGCAACAGCCCCTCCATTAGGCCTCAGTGTGACCTGCAAATCCACTCTGCTACCTCAGCTCATAGGCTGGGGCTGCTTGTAGCCATGAGCAAGTGACTATGAAAGCCAGGGTACCAGCAGCACGCTGACTTATAAACTGAAAAGCTATGTAATTTGAGAAGACAATACAGAAAATATGGAAGTAACCATAAAAAACAGTATGAAGCCAGAAATATGAAACACAGTAACAACCAGCATACCTAGAATGATCAGTTACCAAATAATCTTGATGCAAAGTTAGAAACGGTATTCAAAAGGTAACTAACTGCCCAGTGTTTTGTCTCCAAAAGTAGTTGAGCACTAGAGGAACCCTTAGACCGCTCGGCCACACTACCACTGACGACTAGAGGAACCCTAATTCTCTCATGAAGAAGTCAAATTCTCAGGAGTCCGGTGGTAGCGCAGCGGGTTAAGCGCAGGTGGCGCAAAGCACAAGGCCCAGCGGAAGGATCCCGGTTCAAGCCCCCGGCTCCCCACCTGCAGGGGAGTCGTTTCACAGGCGGCGAAGCAGGTCGGCAAGTGTCTATCTTTCTCTCCCCCTCTCTGTCTTCCCATCCTCTCTCCATTTCTCTCTGTCCTATCCAACGACAGTGACATCAATAATAACTACAACAATAAAACAAGGGCAACAAGAGGAATAAATAAATAAACAAAATTTAAAAAAGAAGTCAAATTCTCTGCAGTCCATGTCAGAAAGGATATTCTTCATAAAATAACATTTTTGTTGCAATGTCTCCCACTGCTAAGAAATAAAATAAAAGATGAGTTTAATTCTTTTTAGTGAACCCTTATAGAACCAATATTACAACAGTTGGCTAAAGCAGGTTAAGATCTACTCCTGACTATAAACAGGCTATAATTTAAAGAATTTTAAAGGAAAGGAATGTAATTAGTCTTAATACCTGCAGATGTAAAGCGGGTCATAGCAAATCTGTCAAAGAAAGGAGTGTGCCTGGGGTGGAGAAGTGACGCACCTGGTTGAGCACATGAACCTCCGTTTAAGGCCCCACCCCAGTACCCACCTGCAATGGGGGAGCTTCACGAGTGGTGAAGCAGAGGGCAGTTGTCTCTGTGTCTCCCTCAGTTCTCCTCCCCTCTCCATTTCTCTCTGTCTCTATAAAAAATAAATACTAAAAAGAAAACAGTGTTTATGTCCTGTCTTAAGTATTTGAGAAAGGCTTTAAAAAAATCTCTTTCCTGGGAGTCCGGCAGTAGCGCAGCGGTTTAAGGGTTTAAGCACATGTGGCGTGAAGCACAAGGACCAGTGTAAGGATCCGGATTCGAGCCCCCAGCTCCCCACCTGCAGGGGAGTCGCTTCACAGGCGGTGAAGCAGGTCTGCAGGTGTCCGTCTTTCTCTCCCCCTCTCTGTCTTCCCCTCCTCCATTTCTCTGTCCTATCCAACAACGACGATATCAGTAACAACAATAATAACTACAACAACAACAAAAACAACAAGGGCAACAAAGGGAAAATAAATCAGTTTTTTTTTTTAAAAAAAATCTCTTTCCTGCTGCGTGTCTCTTAGTGATGAGTCAAGGTGCCTTGTCCAGGTTTGTTTTTTTTTTTTTTTTTTACGATGCACCTACCCTGCCTCCGCAGCCTCATCTCCTATTGGTAACCTGCTCGCTTGCAGTCAAAACTACTTTCATGTCAATAATACTTTCTCTTTTCTCTGTGTCTTTGCAGACTCTTCCTTCTGCTTGCACCACTCTTCCTCTAAGCAGCCCAACTACCTCTGGGGCACCCCCCATATCATCCTATGTAACACTTTCTCCATGAAACCTCCTCCTGACACCCAGGCCAGTGCCTTGCCAGTGTGTTTCCTAAACTTACAACAACGAGTTTGCTGTATTGCACAAAGACTCGCTTTGTAATTGATTGTTTCCTTGTCAGATTCTCTCAGTGGGCCGAGAACTCTGTGAACTCAAGGGCCTATGTTTGACAAATCCCTGCTGCAAGATCAACAGAGCAGAACTGTACTCTGATCAGTACAAGATCTGGTTGTAGGATGGAAGAGGTCGTCCTAATGATCCTTACGCAGGCTGCAGGAACAAGATCAAATCAAGTCCGAGGGTCAGAGGGCCCAGTCTGATGTCAAGGATAAGGGCGAGGTAAGCAAGTTACTGTAGACATCCCCCTCCCACCACCAAGGGGCCGAACCTCTGCCAGGGGCCCTGGGAGGGCACATGCCGGGGGCTGTGCTGGGGGCCGGAGGCAAAACATCCTCACAGATGATTCTGGGTTGCAGCTCCAGCCAGTGGCCCCACACCCCCATCCGAAGCCCACTGGGTCTCAGCATCTTCTTCCAGGCCTCTATCCTTCACTCTGGGCCCAGGTTCTCAGCCCTCAGGCACTTATCAGGCTTCTCCCTGACTCCGCTCTGCCCCACCCTCCTACGAGGACCTGATACCTTCAGTCCAGCGCTCCCCACTGCCCAGAGTCGCAGCCATATCGGTTCCCACTCAGCAGGTCTGCAGAGCACTCCCCCGCGCTGGAAGCTGAAAGGGAAGGTGGGGGGGTAATTCAGGGCATGCTGGTCTTTGTAGTCTAACCCATAGGCGATTGCTGGGCGTTGAACTACAGCTCCCGATAGGCTCCGCGCGAGGGGACGTCGCAGATGCAGTGATGAAGGGGAGCTTGACTTTTGCAAGGGAGGCCTGTGAAAAGTATGTTATTGCTAGATGACTGTAGTTTTGTTACTGGCTCACGGCCGGCGGAAAACCGTGGCACCTACAAAACTGCTCTTTTCCTCATTTGTGGAAACTGCTGTTTTCCTCATTTGTGGAGTGAGGATAATGGCTTCAGCCCTGTCGTTAACACAAGGGTCATTATAGGAGGCGATGGGATTAGATTCTTTCTGGGACTGGCATGGTAAACAATGGAATGAAGGATGATAGCTTGCTTTTCTTCTCTGGGACACCTTTAAAAGATGTATGCTAATGGCTGTCCTGTGCAAGGTGTGTGCTAAATCCTGCAGAGACGAGTTGAATACTCCAGTCCTACTAAAGAGCCAATAAAATAGAAAAATAGAGTAGATTTATGTGGTTAGAAGGCACTATTTGGAGGCTCTTTCTCTTCCTGTTCCTGTGATACAACATCATTAGAGGGACCGATAGAGGTCAGGGGTAGAGAAAGAAAAAAAAAGAACAGTATAGCCCTTATCTTTGCTGTTCTTGCCCCTTGTTAATTCCATTGTAGTCCAGGGACCCTCTGAGGCTCTCTTCTACCCAGTCTTTTCTTTGGGCCTTTCTCCTCCACCTCCTTTTCCTCCTCTTCCTCCTCCTCCTCTTCCACCACCACTACCACCACCACCTTCTTCTTCTTCTTTTTTTAATATTTATTTATTCCCTTTTGTTGCCCTTGTTGTTTTATTGTTGTAGTTATTATTGTTATTGATGTCGTCATTGTTAGGACAGAGAGAAATGGAGAGAGGAGGAGAAGACAGAGAGGGGAGAGAAAGATAGACACCTGCAGACCTGCTTCACCGCCTGTAAAGCGACTCCCCTGCAGGTGGGGAGCCGGGGGCTCACCGGGATCCTTCTGCCGGTTTTTGTGCTTTGCGCCACGTGCGCTTAACCTGCTGCGCTACTGCCCGACTCCCCCACCTTTTTTCTTCTGAAAATGAAGAAATATACCTGCTTTTCTCTACTCAGGTTTTCATGGAAACTAGGAAATAAAAAAGCACCTAAATATATGAGTATGGTGTCTTTATTGACTCATGCCTGAAGGTTTTGCAAAAGGGAGACATGATCATGCTTATTCCCAAACCAAAAAATTACCTGGAGTTCATTGGACTCTTACCCAAGAAAACCAAATCAATTATGTCAGTTATAATATCAATAAGCAACTGCTGAGGCAGCTAGACTTGGGTGGGGAGATGTACAAGCCTAGACACAAACTGAAAGAGTAAAAGCTTCTGATGGTTTATAGTTCCAGTCATTCCCTCCAGTCACAGCCCTGGGATAGATGGGCATTAGTGTGCTCACAGAAAAGTCCTGAATAAGTCGCCTGTGCTCTGACAGACAAGGGAACTGATTAAGGACAATTACCAAATATAAGAAAGAAACTTATTTGGCATAGGGATATGGACAGGAGAAGGTGACTTGCAGTCTGGAAACCAAAGATTAGGTCTGGAGCTACTCACATGCCAGAGTATCATGAAATTAGGGGTATCTGATTGGCATTGGGGTGCTAGAGAACTATAGCAGGCATTTGCCTTGAGAAGGTACTATGAATTATTGGACTACTTAGGAGTAGAGTCCATGTTCAGGAATTCTGGGTAAAATTTGGTCATCTGGAGTCTCTTGGAGATGTCCTAGCAGACAGCAATATTTGTGTCATCTTCTGAAATCTAATATCCTTTTCTAGACAACTCACTTATTTCTAGATAAGTGAAGAATGAGTTAGCATTATGACCTCAGATATTGTCGTGCAATACACATTAGCATTTCCATATAGATTTTTATATGCATTAACATTTTTTCCAGGATTAACGTAGAACTCCAAACCTCAACATGTAGAATACTTCTTTGTCAACTTTTGCTTAATTACATGAACCATGGACTGCACATTTTTCCCATTGTAGGGGCACAGCATGTAACACAGTGGTACAATGCATATTTGACTCTGAATACAGTGGATTTTTGCTGGTGATACTGTGTTTTGTGCTGTGCCCTTCATGATTGAGATGCTACCTCATCTAATCCTGGAAGGAAGATACTGAGTAAATTACCCTCCTGTCTAGCAGGGCCTGTGTCCCTGAGCTGATGTGTTAGTTGCCCTCCTGTAGTGTGAGGGAAGAAACTGGGGAATATCAGCAGTAACCACTCCACCCCACCCCTACCACCTGCTCCTGCATTGGGACCATGAAGTCCTGTGATAGAATAGAGAGGAAGTTGTCTTGTAAATGTCCACCATCCTGTTGTCTAGACATGGAGGAAGAGATCTGATCACAGCAGGGGCTGTGAGGCTACACTCGATTTCCTGTCAGAGATGGGGACTTGTATTTACATAAGTAGAATCTTCCCGCAGGGCTCCCTCTAGTATAGTTTGCTAAGGAATATAATCCAGCATGAAATGAATTCATCCTCAACTCCTATTCAAAGGATGATAATATAGCAACAGAAAAATCCATGTGTCTCGTGTGGTACTGCAGTGTCTGTTTCAGGGCAAAAGCCTTTCAATCCCCTGTTCATATCCATTCACTCCTAAATATTACTTAGAATGAAATGAAAAGGTCCTTGACTTGATTAGTCCACTGTGATAAACAGCTTAACTAAGTGCCCATGGAAGTCAGAAAAACAGTCACGATCCTAACAGCATCCAGTACTTCTAGACATTGTTATGTCACATGGAGAGTTCTATTTCAAAAGCTGACTAATATATTTGTTTGCAGTGTATTTTTAATCAAATGTCTTATTAAAAATAACTATAGATGGACTTCCGGAGACGGGGCTATGGGCAGCAGCAGATCTGTCTGTCTCCTCTCCTCTCCTTTCCCGGATCAATTAGGAATACCAAAGGAGACCACCTGGGACCACAACAAGACAGGAATAGAATGACTACAGGAAGCCACCAAATCACCGGTGAGTGCAAACACACATTGCTGATGACAGAGAGGAGCCTAGGGAGAGACTAAGTGGCTGGTAACAGTCCGGCGGTTTATCAGTTGAGACACCACCTCCAGTCTGTTCCACCAACAAGGGGACAGCTGAAGGGAAGAGAGGACTCCCCAGAGACTCACCAAGTGCAACTCTGAGTCTCCATTTCTACTGACCTCAGAATCTAGAGTAGCAGCAGGGAGGGACACCAGGGGACAGAGATCTAACCAGGAAATTCAGGAGAAGACATATACCTCGGTGGCATAGCTGTGGGGCTGTGAAAGTCTCTTTGCATAACCACTGGACTATCTCTGCCACACCCTGCCTTATCTCTTGGTCAGGAGTCAGTGATAAAGTTAAGAAGCCTACTTATAGTTTAGAAACCCTCAGGCTCCCATATCCTACAGAGAAAAAAAAAAAGAGGCTTTTAAATCACTGAGCTCCAACTCAGGGATTAAAATACTATTGAAACAACTGTTAACTTCCACCACTGTGAACCCTTTAATTACCTTACTTAGACAAAAGTCAATTCAGGAAATAGTGATCAGTAATTTGAAAAGTACTAAGAGAGGGAACTCATAACATAATATATAAAATGGGTAAACCAACAAGAAGAAATATTGGAGAAACGAACCAGGACAACAGTCCAGCTAAAAGCCCCCCAAAGGGTGAAGCACAAAATAACAAGTTCAACATCCAAACATTAGCTAAGGAAATAATCACAGGAGTGAGTAAAGAGTATGAAAGAATTCTAATCAGAAATACAGGAACAACAAATGAGACTCTGGAAGAAAACACTATCTCAAGGTTATTATAGAGCTGAAAGCTGAAATAGCTGAGCTAAGAAGACAACTAGATGAACAAGCTAACACAGTATCAGAACAGGGTAACAAAATAGATGAACTCCAGAAAACAGTAGAGGGCAGAGAGAATAGAATCAATGAGGCTGAAGACAGAATTAGCAAGATCGAGGACGAATTAATGTTGTATGTTTTACACTGGTTTGGTCTAGCCCTCCCCCTGCCAGGAAAATTGGTTTAGTCCTGCTAGTTTCGCGGGCCCGCTTGTCCCCGCCCCAAGGAACCCCGACAGAGTTCTAGAGTGACAGAGTTCGAGAGTTCTTGGCGCCGCCATGTGAGAAGGATGCAGGAGAGTTCTGTTTGGTGATTAGTTTGGTTTAGTTTATGAATCGTTGATCCTAAATAAAGAAATACAGCTTCCCGGCCGAGCCATATGTCTCTGGTCGTCTCTGTTACCCGCCCGTGAAGCTAGCCAGGCCTGCTGAAGCCAGCCTGTCGAAAACAACAAATTAGAGACAACTAAAAAAGAAGTAAGAGATCTCAAAAAGAGATTAAGAGATGCTGAAAACAACAACAGAGACCTATGGGATGACTTCAAAAGAAACAAAAACACATTATAGGCTTACCAGAGGAAGAAAGAGAGGAAGAGGAAGAAAGCATTCTTCAGGCCATAATAGCTGAAAACTTCTCTAGTCTAGACAACATCAAAGACATAAAGATTCAAGAAGCCCAGAGGGTCCCAAACAGAATTAACCCAGACTTAAAGACACCAAGACACATCGTATTTAGAATGGAAAGGAATAAGGATAAAGAAAGCATCCTGAAGGCTGCAAGAGAAAAACAGTCACCTACAGAGGAAAACCCATAAGATTAGCAGCAGACTTCTCCACACAAACACTACAGGCCAGAAGAGAATGGCAAGATATCAATCAAGTGCTCAATGAGAAAGGTTTTCAACCAAGAATACTATATCCTGCTAGACTGTCATTCAGACTAGATGGAGGCATCAAAACCTTCTCAGACAAGCAACAGTTCAAAGAATCAACTATCACCAAGCCTGCCCTGAAAGAAGTTCTGAAAGGTTGTCTATAAACAATCAGACCATCATAAATAGGACATATATCAGAAAACTCTAAAACTCTACAAGAATGGCGTTAAAATATCTTCAAACTTTGATATCAATAAATGTCAATGGCCTGAATTCACCTATTAAAAGACACAGAGTACGAAGATGGATCAGAAAATACAACCCAACAATATGCTGTCTACAGGAAACCCACCTAATTCAACAAGACAAACGCAGACTTAAAGTGAAAGGATGGAAAACTATCATACAAGCCAATGGCCTACAAAAAAGGGCAGGAACAGCTATTCTCATATCTGACACGATAGACTTTAAAATAGATAAGATTAAAAAAGATAGGAATGGACACTATTTAATGCTCAGAGGATCAGTCAATCAGGAGAACTTAACAATTATTAACATCTATGCCCCCAATGAGAAGCCATCTAAATACATCAAACATCTACTGAAAGAGCTACAGCAATATATTAACAGCAACACAGTCATAGTAGGGGACTTCAACACCCCACTCTCTCAACTTGACAGATCATCCAGGCAGAAAATCAATAAAGACATAAGGGAGCTAAATGAGGAGATAGATAAACTAGAACTATTGGACATTTTCAGAGTCATTCATCCCAAGAAACTGGAATACACATTTTACTCAAATCCACATGGGTCAGTCTCAAGGATAGACCATATGTTAGGCCACAAAGATAGCATCAGCAAATTCAAGAGCATTGAAATCATCCCAAGCATCTTCTCAGACCACAGTGGAACTAAACTAACACTTAACAATCAACGAAAAATTAGTAATAGTCCCAAAATGTGGAAGCTCAACAGTACACTTCTTAACAACCTCTGGGTCAAAGAAAAATCAAGGAAGAAATCAAAATGTTTCGAGACTTCAATGAAAATGAAGACACAAGCTATCAAAATATTTGGGACACAGCTAAGGCAGTACTGAGAGGCAAATTCATAGCTATACAAGCACACATTAGAAAACAAGAAAAAGCACAAATAAACAGCCTGATTGCACATCTTAAAGACCTAGAAGAAGAAGAACAAAGGAACCCTAAAGCAACCAGAAGGACAGAAATCACTAAAGTTAGGGTAGAAATAAATAACATTGAGAATAAGAAAACCATACAAAAGATCAACGAAAGTAAATGTTGGTTCTTCGAAAGAGTGAACAAAATTGACAAACCTTTAGCCACACTCACAAAACAAAAAAGGGAGAAGACCCGAATAAATCAAATACTAAATGAAAGAGGAGTTATCACAACAGACACCGCAGAAATTCAACATATCATGCGAGGCTTCTATGAACAACTATATGCCACCAAGCTAGAGATCCTGGAAGAAATGGACGATTTCCTAGATACCTACCAACTTCCAAAACTAAGTAAAGAGGAAGTGGATAACATGAACAGGCCCATCACAACTAATGAAATTGAAACATTTATCAAAAATCTCCCCAAAAATAAAAGTCCTGGACCAGATGGTTTTACAAATGAATTCTACAAAACCTTCAAAGAAGAACTAATACCTCTACTTTTAAAAGTCTTCCAGAAGATTGAAGACACTGGAATACTCCCTGCCAGCTTCTATGAAGCCAACATCACTCTGATACCAAAAGCAGACAGGGACACAACCAAAAAAGAAAACTACAGACCAATATCTCTGATGAACATAGATGCTAAAATACTGAACAAAATTCTAGCCAACCGGATACAGCAGTATATTAAAAAGATTGTTCATCATAACCAAGTGGGCTTTATCCCAGGCATGCAAGGTAGGTTTAATATATGTAAATCAATCAATGTGATCCACCACATCAACAAAAGCAAGACCAAAAACCACATGGTCATATCAATAGATGCAGAGAAAGCCTTTGACAAAATACAACATCCCTTTATGATCAAAACACTACAAAAAATGGGAAAAGATGGAAAATTCCTCAAGATAGTGGAGTCTATATATAGCAAACCTACAGCCAACATCATACTCAATGGTGAAAAACTGGAAGCATTTCCACTCAGATCAGGTACTAGACAGGGATGCCCACTATCACCATTACTATTCAATATAGTGTTGGAAGTTCTTGCCATAGCAATCAGGCAGGAGCAAGGAATTAAAGGCATACAGATTGGAAGAGAAGAAGTCAAACTCTCCTTATTTGCAGATGACATGATAGTATACATGGAAAAATCTAAGGAATCCAGCAAGAAGCTTTTGGAAATCATCAGGCAATACAGTAAGGTGTCAGGCTATAAAATTAACATTCTAAAGTCAGTGGCATTCCTCTATGCAAACACTAAGTTAGAAGAAATTGAAATCCAGAAATCAGTTCCTTTTTCTATAGCAACAAAAACAATAAAATATCTAGGAGTAAACCTAACCAAAGAAGTGAAAGACTTGTATAGTGAAAATTATGAGTCACTACTCAAAGAAATTGAAAAAGACACAAAGAAGTGGAAAGATATTCCATGTTCATGGGTTGGAAGAATTAACATCATCCAAATGAATATATTACCCAGAGCCATCTACAAATTTAATGCTATCCCCATCAAGATCCCAAGCACATTTTTTAGGAGAATAGAAAAAATGCTACAAATGTTTATCTGGAACCAGAAAAGGCCTAGAATTGCCAAAACAATCTTGAGAAAAAAGAACAGAACCGGAGGCATCACACTCCCAGATCTCAAACTGAATTATAGGGCCATTGACATCAAAACTGCTTGGTACTGGAACATGAACAGACACACACACACACACACACACACACACACACACACACACAAGACATAAAGAAGTGGAAAGATATTCCATGTTCATTGGTTCGTAGAATTAACATCATCAAAATGAATATACTACCCAGAGCCATCTACAAATTTAATGCTATCCCCATCAAGATCCCAAGCACATTTTTTAGGAGAATAGAACAAATGCTACAAATGTTTATCTGGAACCAGAAAAGACCTAGAATTGCCAAAACAATCTTGAGAAAAAAAGAACAGAACTGGAGGCATCACACTCCCAGAGCTCAAATTGTATTATAGGGCCATTGTCATCAAAACTTCTTGGTACTGGAACATGAATAGACACACTGACCAGTGAAATAGAATTGAGAGCCCAGAAGTGAGCCCCCACACCTATCGGCATCTAATCTTTGACAAAGGGGCTGAGACTATTAAATGGGGAAAGCAGAGTCTCTTCAACAAATGGTGTTGGAAACAGTGGGTTGAAACATGCAGAAGAATGAAACTGAACCACTGTATTTCACCAAATACAAAAGTAAATTCCAAGTGGATCAAGGACTTGGATGTTAGACCACAAACTATCAGATACTTAGAAGAAAATATTGGCAGAACTCTTTTCTGCATAAATTTCAAAGACATCTTCAATGAAATGAATCCAATTACAAAGAAGACTAAGGCAAGTATAAACCTATGGGACTACATAAAATTAAAAAGCATTTTCACAGCAAAAGAAACCACTACCCAAACCAAGAGACCCGTCACAGAATGGGAGAAGATCTTTACATGCCATACATCAGATAAGAGTTTAATAACCAACATATATAAAGAGCTTGTCAAACTCAACAACAAGACAACAAATAACCCCATCCAAAAATGGGGGGAGGACATGGACAGAATCTTCACCACACAAGAGATCCAAAAGGTGGAGAAACACATGAAAAAATGCTCCAAGTCTCTGATTGTCAGAGAAATGCAAATAAAGACAACAATGAGATACCACTTTACTCCTGTGAGAATGTCATACATCAGAAAAGGTAACAGCAGCAAATGCTGGAGAGGGTGTGGAGTCAAAGGAACCCTCCTACACTGCTGATGGGAATGTCAATTGGTTCAACCTCTGTGGAGAACAGTCTGGAGAACTCTCAGAAGGCTAGAAATGGACCTACCCTATGATCCTGCAATTCCTCTCCTGGGGATATATCCTAAGGAACCCAAGATATCCATCCAAAAAGATCTGTGTACAGATATGTTCTTGGCAGAACAACTTGTAAAAGCCAAAACCTGGAAGCAACCCAGGTGTCCAACAACAGATGAGTGGCTGAGCAAGTTGTGGTATATATACAAAATGGAATACTACTCAGCTGTTAAAAATGGTGACTTCACCATTTTCAGCCGATCTTGGATGGACCTTGAAAAAATCATGTTGAGTGAAATAAGTCAGAAACAGAAGGATGAATATGGGATGATCTCACTCTCAGGCAGAAGTTGAAAAACAAGATGAGAAAAGTAAACAGAAGTAGAACCTGAAATGGAATTGGCATATCTCACCAAAGTAAAAGACTCGGGTGGGTGTGGGTGGGTTGGGAGAATACAGGTCCAAGAAGGATTCAGAGGACCTAGTGGGGGTTGTATTGTTATATGGGCATCTGGGGAATGTCATGCATGTACAAACTATTGTACTTACTGTTGAATGTAAAACATTAATTCCCCAATTAAAAACATTTTTAAAAAAGGCATGAAAAAAAATAACTATGCTAGTGCTGGGTGGTGGCACACCTGGTAGAGCATACACATTATCATATGCAAGGACCCTGGTTCAAGCCCCCATTCCCACCTATAGAGTGGTGAAACAGTGCTGTCTCTTCCTCTCTACTACTCTATCTCCTCCTCTCTCCATTTCTTTTTTAAAATTTTTTATATTTATTTATTTATTTTCCCTTTTGTTGCCCTTGTTTTTTATTATTGTTGTAGTTATTATTGTTGTTGATGTCCATTGTTAGATAGGACAGAGAGAAATGGAGAGAGGAGGGGAAGACAGAGAGGGCAAGAGAAAGATAGACACCTGTAGACCTCCTTCACCGCCTGTGAAGCGACTCCCCTGCAGGTGGAGAGCTGGGGGCTGGAACCAAGATACTTATGCCGGTCCTTGTGCTTCACACCATGTGCACTTAACCCGCTGTGCTAATGCCCGACTCCTCTCTCTCTTAATTTCTTTCTGTCCTATCAAAAAAAGAAAGGAAGGAAGGAAAGAAGGAAAGAAGAAAGTCTGCTGAGAGCAGTGGAGTCATTATGTAGGCACTGAACCCTAGCAATAACCCTAGTGGCATATATATATGACTCTGAAGTTCACATGCAGAATATTGGTGCATGGTCCTGGAAACGGAAGTAGCCTTGAGCAGAAGGGAGAGTAAAGGCAAGAGGTCCAGGTCTTCGTCTCCACCTCCCAGTCATCAGTCCAACCCAATAAGCTCCAGCAGACACCCTCAGAAGAAGGGGAAACAAACACTGATCCTGAAGTAGATTCTGGGTGCAGTATTCATCATTGTCTGCTATTCTTCTTCTAGCGTTTGCCCATTGTCTGCTATAAATGCTAACTAGTACTTTTTTAAAAAACTTTTTTTTATTTATAAAAAGGAAACACTGACAAAACCATAGGATAAGATGGATACAATTCTGGGAGTCGGGCGGTAGCGCAGCAGGTTAAGCGCAAGTGGCGCAAAGCGGAAGGACCGGCATAAAGATCCCGGTTCGAGCCCCTGGCTCCTCACCTTCAGGGGAGTCACTTCACAGGGGGTAAAGCAGTTCTGCAGGTGTCTATCTTTCTCTCTCTCTCTCTCTCTGTCTTCCCCTCCTCTCTCCATTTCTCTGTGTCCTATCCTACAACAATGACATCAATAACAACAACAATAAAAACAACAAGGGCAACAAAAGAGAATTAATTAATTAATTAAAAGATTTTTTTTTAAAAAAAGAGGGGTACAATTCTACAGAATTCCCACCATCAGAACTCTGTATCCATCCCCTGCCCTGGTAGCTTTCCTATTCTTTAACCCTCTGGGAACATGGACTCAGGATCATTATGGGGTACAGAAAGTGGAAGGTCTAGCTTTTGTAATTGCTTCCCTGCTGAACATGGGTGTTGACAGGTCGATCCATACTTCCAGCCTGTCTCTCCTTTTCCATAGTGGGGCAGGGCTCTGGGGAAGCAGAGCTCCAGGACACATTGGTGGGGTCGTCTGCCAGGGAACTCTGATTGGCATCATGGTAGCATCTGGAACCTGGTGGCTGAAAATAAAGAGTTAAATTCATCCACATTAAACTTGGTGAAGTCTCACTTCTCAGAGATGTGGATCTTCTGACAAGGCACAGAACTTGCATTTGGCCCTATACAATACCTCAGTCTCATACTTCTTGTTCTTCAGCTTGGTGCTGATGGCCCTGATGACCTGGCCATCAGCACCTTGGCCATCATGCTCTGGGGCTTTCCAAAAGCCCACATGCCTGTCTGGAGGCTGAGATGGGATAGTGGGTGGTCAGGCATGAAATGAATATCCAGTGGAAAGGGTTCTCTCCAAGGTCCCCTGGACCAGTCCATACATGCAACAGGCTGAAGACCAAGGAGGCTGCTGTTTCCAGACATTGCACACAGTGTGGGAAGCACAGCTGGCTTAATTGACTATAAGGTACTATTACTATTTTTGCAAGCTCATGCATTTTAGTTCTCTATATTCCACATATGAGTGAAACTATCTGGTAATTGTCTTTCATTTATCTCACTTAGTACCATCACTGCCAGTTTTCTGCCTCCTCTTTCTTTCTTTCTTTCTTTCTTTCTTTCTTTCTTTCTTTTTTTTTTTGCCTCTAGGGTTATCGTTGGGGCTCAGTGCTGGCACTATGAATCCACTGCTCCAGGAAGATATTTTTAATTTTTATTGGCTAGGACAGAGAGAAATTGAGAGGGGAGGGTGAGAGAGAGATAGACACCCACAGATCTGCTTCAACACTTGTGAAACAACATCCCTGCAGGTGGGGAGCTGGGAGCTGAAACCAACATCCTTGCACAGGTCCTTGAACTTTGTACTACGTGCGCGTTACCTGGTGCACCACTGCCCAGCTCCCCCTTCCTCCCCTTTTAAGATTTATTTACTTTTTTGTTTGTTTTTTTAACTTTATTTATTTCCTTTTGTTGCCCTTGTTGTTTTATTGTTGTAGTTATTATTGTTGCTGTTATTGATGTCATCATTGTTAGGACAGAGAGAAATGGAGAGAAGAGGGGAAGACAGAGAGGGGGAGAGAAAGACAGACACCTGCAGACCTGCTGCACCACCTGTGAAGTGACTCCCCTGAAGGTGGGGGGGAGCTGGGGGCTT
This sequence comes from Erinaceus europaeus, assembly GCF_950295315.1. Taxonomy (NCBI): domain Eukaryota; kingdom Metazoa; phylum Chordata; class Mammalia; order Eulipotyphla; family Erinaceidae; genus Erinaceus; species Erinaceus europaeus. Next base: position 44,164,206 of record NC_080163.1, read on the forward strand.
GAACCGGGATCCTTATGCTGGTCCTTGCACTTTGCACCACCTACGCTTAACTCGCTGCACTACCACCTGACTCTTGATTTATTTACTTATTAATGAGAAAGAGAGAGAATGAGAGAAATAAGAGAGAGAGAGAGAGTGCACATGCACAGTCAGGAAAGAGAAAGGTCCAGAGCAGCATTCTGGCACATGTTGTGCTGGAGATTGAACTCAGGATATCATGCATAAGAGCTCAACAGTTTATCTACTGCACCACCTCCTGGGCCACCATCACCTCCAGTTCTGTCCATTTCGTCCTTAATTGTATATTATTTGTTTGTTTGTTTTGTTTTTTACCAGAGCACTTCTCAGCTCTGGCTTATGGTGGTGCAAGGGATTGAACCTAAGATTTTGGAGCCTCAGGCCTGAAAGTCTTTTTACATAACCACTATGCTATCTCCCCTACCTACATTCCCATCTTTTTGATGGTCAAGTAATATTTCATTGACTATAAATCCTATATCTTTTTTTATCTGGTCATTTTGTGCCTATATTTTGGCTGTTATGAATAGTGAAGTTATGGATGTGAAATCCCCAATTCTTATTTCATTTTACTTTACCACATAACCTGTGAGGTAGACAGAACTATGTAGGGGCCATTCTCCCCTTAATATATATTAATACATGGGAGAAATGTAAATCCAAAGAATGTAGAAGACTTGCCCCCTAGTCACCTAATTATCTCTGGTTCCCACCCAGAGTGATCTCTATCCTGAAGAGTATGTTCGTTTTCCTGAACATCTAGAGTTCCTAAAACTGTTGAATATAAAAACTAGGAAAGGCAATAATGGTAGAAGGTACACTAGCCACCTCACTCTAAAAGTAAAATGGTTTTGAACATGCATATAGTTAAAAAAAAAAAAGAGAAAGAAAAAAGAAATGTACATGGTGACATAGACCTAAAAGAAATAAGGCAGCAGGCCAGAAGATAATTTTAATGCAAGGTAGGAAGAACCAGTACACTTTGTGATTTCCTTGCTGTTGCCTATAGCCTACTCCTTCCTATAACTTTGAGAAGGTGGAAGTAGTAGGCTGTATTTCTAGAGTGTCTGCCCATGTAGGGCAAAGTCTCTCCTGTTGGAAATTGATTCCAGATTTGGAGTAACACTAGTGTCTCTTAGACTGGGAGTAGATGTCAAACAATAAAATAATTTATGTATGGTTCACTGCTTCTACCAGCTCCATCTTCTTCCTCCTTATAATCACAGGTCAGCTGCATTGTCCTTGAACCCATGGAAACCCCAGGGTTGCTTCTAAAGAACCTGTAAAATAAAAACATAATGAATGAGAGTTAACTTCTTTTGAAAAAAAATTATTGATTGATTCATGAGAAATAATAAGAGAGAGAGAAAGAACCAGATACCACTCTGGTACATGTGCTGCCAGGGATTGAACTCAGGACCTCATGCTTGAGAGTCCAATGCCTTATCTATTGTGCCACCTCCCAGACCACAGAGTTAATTAACTTCTTGAGAGTAGGGTAGTGAACCGGATAAAAGAGCCTAAAAGTCTGTCCTTTTCAGCTAAAGAACTAGAGACTAAGTTAGAAGGAGAGAGAAGGGAGGAAGGTAGAAAGAAATGCACCTTCTCTGCTGAGGGGCATCCTTTGCTATTATTCGTGTTGATATTCTTCATGGAGATGAGGGTGATTCTGTCTTTTTCTCCATTGGCTGTGGAGCAGCTAGAGACCGGAGAGAAAGAGGAGTTAGAGGAGGAACTTGTGGAGCAGAGAAGGAGGGTCAGCAAACTTCGGGGCAGGTTGGTAAAATTTAGACCTATGTTGCTGTTGTTTTTTAATTTTATTTAAGATTTATTTATTAATAGGAGATAGATAGATAGATAGATAGATAGATAGATAGATAGATAGATAGATAGATAGGGAGAGAGAGAGGGAGAGAGAGATCCCATTCTCTATCCCTCTGGGAGCATGGACCCAGGGTTGTTGTGGGTTGCAGAAGGTGGGAGGTCTGGCTTCTGTAATTGCTTCCCCGCTGAACATTTTTTTTTTATGTACAAAATATTTTAGTATTTATCTTAAAGAATTACTGTTAGGGCCCAGTGGTGGCACACCTGATTGAGCACACATTTTACAACGTGCAAAGACCTGGGTTCGAGTCCTGGGTCTCCACCTGCAGAGGGAAAGCTTTGCAAATGGTGAAGTAGGGCTGCAGGTGTCTCTCTGTCTTTTTCCCTCTCTATCACCCCTTTCCTTCTTGATTTCTGGCTGTTTCTATCCAATAAATAAAGATAGTAAAAATTAAAAAATTAAAAAAGGATTGCTGTGAAGAGTTCAGGTACATTTATAAAATGTCCTCTATGGTGCTTACCACATAGTAGCTACTAAATAAGTACTTTCCAAGTTAAGAAGGAATGTCTTGGATGGGAGTGTGGATCGGCCTGTCAACGCCCACGTTCAGCGGGGAAGCAATTACAGAAGCCAGACCTTCCACCTTCTGCACCCCATAATGACCCTGGGTCCATGCTCCCAGAGGGTTAAAGAATAGGAAGCTATCAGGGAAGGGAATGGGATATGGAGTTCTGGTGGCAGGAATTGTGTGGAATTGTACCCCTCTTATCCTATGGTCTTGTCAGTGTTTCTATTTTTTTAAAAAATTTTTTACATTTATTTTCTCTTTTGTTGCCCTTGTTGTTTTCATTGTTGTTGTACTTATTGTTGTTGTTATTGATGTCGTCGTTATATAGGACAGAGAGAAATGCAGAGAGGAGGGGAAGACAGAGAAGGAGAGAGAAAGATAGACACCTGCAGACCTCCTTCACCGTCTGTGAAGCGATTCCCCTGAAGGTGGGGAGCCGGGGGCTCGAACCAGGATTCTTACGTTGGTCCTTGTGCTTTAGGCCACATGCGTTTAACCCGCTGCGCTACAGCCCGACTCCCCAGTGTTTCCATTTTATAAATAAATTTTTTTAAAAAAGAAGGAATGTCTTTATTTAAAGGGCATATTACCGGACTGGGAGTAGCTTGCCCAGTAGAGCATACACTTTATCATGCATAAAGACCCAGGTTTAAATAATTTCTTAAAAAAATTTTAAATTATATTTATTTATTGGATAGAGACAGCCAAAAACTGAGACAGTAAGGGGGAGATAGAGAGGGAGAGAGAGCTACCATGGGAGGGGGTGGGTTATGGGAATTGGTTGGTGGGAATTGTGTGGAGTTGTACCCCTCCTACTTTATGTTTTTGTTCACTAATCCTTTCTTAAATAAAAAATTTAAAAAAAAAAAGAGAGAGGGAGAGAGAAAGAGAGAAACTTACAGCACTACTTCACCACTCAAAAAGCTTTCACCCTGCAGGCAGGAACCAGGGCTTGAACCTGGGTCCTTGCACATTGTAACATTTGCACTCAACCAGGTGTGCCACCACATAGCCCCAAGACCCAGGTTTAAGCCCTTGACCCTAAATAGGAGTACCATGCAAAGGGGAAGCTTTGCAAGTAGTGGGTTAATGCGGTGGTATCTCTCTTCTTCTCTCTCTCTCATCCTCTGTCTAGAAAAAAAAAAAACTCAACTAGCAACAGCAGAATTATGCAAGCATGAGACCCCAGCAAAGCCTTGCCAGCAAAACAAATAAATCAAGGGTATATTAGAATCTGAATTCATATACTTTTCCCTTTAAAAATATTTATCTCTGCCCCTGGCTCCCCACATGCAGGGGAGTCGCTTCACAAGCAGTGAAGCAGGTCAGCAGGTGTCTCTCTCTCCCCCTCTCTGCCTTCCCCTCCTTTCTCCATTTCTCTGTCCTATCCAACAACAATGACATCAATACCAACAATAATAATAATCACAACAATGATAAAAACAACAAGGGCAACAAAAGGAAAAAAGTAGCCTCCTGTGAGTCGGGGGATAGCGCAGCGGGTTAAGCACACGCAGCGCGAAGCGCAAGGACCAGCATAAGGATCCCAGTTTGAGCCCCGGCTCCCCACCTGTAGGGGAGGCGCTTCACAAGCGGTGAAGCAGGTCTGCAGGTGTCTATCTTTCTCTCCCCCTCTCTGTCTTCTCCTTTCTGTCCTATCTAACAACGACGACATCAATAACAACAATAACTGCAACAACAATAAAAAAACAAGGGCAACAAAAGGGAAAATAAATAAATATAAAAAAATAAATAAAAAGTAGCCTCCAGTAGCAGTGGACTAATGGTGCAGGCACCAAGCCCCAGCAATAGCCCTGGAGGCAAAAAAATTTTTTCTCTATATTTCATGAGAGACAAACAAAGAAAGGCTGGAGCGTCACTCTACACTGGCACATGCAGAGTCTAGGATTGAACTCATGATCTCATGCATGACAGTCCTGAGCCCCCCCCACCTAGTCTCAGCTCCCCCTTCTGCTTTTCAAGAAAGGGTTATAGAGGCTTGGCCCTGGGAATGAAGCGTTCTAGTCTACTTCTATATATATATTAAATCTTTATTTATTGGATAGACACTGCCAGAAATTGAGAGGGAGGGGGTGATAGGGATAGAGACAGAGAGACACCTGCAGCCCTGCTTCACCACTTGTGAAGCTTTCCCCCTGCAGGTGGGGACTGGGGATTCGAACCTGGGTCCTTGCGCACTGTAACATGTGCGCTCAACCAGGTGTGCCACCTTCCGGCCCCTAGCCTACTTCTTACCAGCACATTGTTTCCTTTCTGTCTCTGTCTGTCTCTGTCCTGCCCACCCCAGCACTGGGCTGGAGTATGTGTATATGTGTTTCTTCCCTTACACCTTAGTCTATATGCATATGTATACACGTATACATACATATATATGTGTTTGTTTATTTATTTATGGGGGTGTTAATAGTTTACATTATAGTTGCTAACACACAGGAGTAATTTCTCATCTTCCCGTGATAGGTGTCTGCAAAACACTCTCACCCTCAACTTAGGTCCCCTTCCACTATCATTCACTACGACTATGCCCCACCTCCCACCCCCACCTCCAACAGTACTCTGCCTTCCCTTCCTTCCCCAGAATCCCATGCTTTGGTGTAATATATCAAACCCAGTCCAAGTTTTACTTTGTATTTTCCCTTTCTTACCTTTCAGATAGCCCTGAATTTCCTGGTTTCTGGGGATCTGTAAGAATCCAAAAGCATAAATAGGGAGTCATATGCTGGAAATCTAAAACTCAATGTGGCTCTCAAAGCTCACCCGAGTGGCCCCTTCCAACTCGGCTTGTGTTGCTAATAGGCCACTCCTCTCACTTCAGGGTGGTCGTCAGTCCCAGAATCTAGCTCTGGTTTCCCCCAGAAAATAGGGTCAAAGGGGAGCCCTGGTAGTGGGACACCAGGTTAAGCACACATAGTAAGAAGCACAAGAACCTGTGCAAGGATCCTGGTTGGAGCCCCCAGCTTCCCTCCTGCAGGGGGGTCGCTTCACAAGTGATGAAGCAGGTCTCCCCGTATCTATCTTTCTCCCTCTCTGTCTTCTCAATTTTTTCTGTCCTCGCCAAAAAAAGGGGGAGGATCCCTAAGGATTAGAACACATACCTTCAGATTCCTTGTTCTTCCGACACTTAAACCTTAGACTGACCACGCTGACTAGGACAATCACCACTACTACCAGGATGACGATGAAGCTGATAACACCTGAAGGAGTGAAGAAGTGAATGGTGTGTGTGTGTGTGTGTGTGTGTGTGTGTGTGTGTGTGTGTGTGTGTGTGTGTGTGTGTGTGATCTAAATCCTCTCCCAGGCTCTGTATTATATAGACAGGCTTGAGAACAAAGTGAAGTCCCCTAGTCTGCTGAGCATATAAACTCTCACCCATCTATTCCTAGTCAGACTAGGCTCTAAGGCCCTTTCCCATCCTCCCATTAGATATGGAGCCCAGAGAGCCAAAAAGAGTTCCCTGGAGGGTAGGGGAGGCTCCTTGTTTTAAGTCCTTCTCTATCAACCTGGAACAAAGTGACAATATCTAAGCTTGTGTTTTCAGACCTAAAATCCAAGTCAGTTCATTGATGGGATCCCCTCTCATGCCTCCAACTCTCTCCTCACTTACCAAATGCAGCCACAGTGAGCACTGTCTCTGACGTGGGGCTGGGCTGAATGACCAAATCTCTTGTCCTTAGGCTCATTGTGGTTGTTTTGGGAGTGATGTTCTGAGAGGTGTCTGAAATAGAGCAAGGATGGTTATATCAGTCATCTGATAGGGACTATCAGAGAGAGAGCCAGGGGCCTGGGTTGTGGTGCAGATAGTGGAGCACATGTATTACCATGTATAAAGTCCCATGGGTTCAAGCCCCCAGTCCCCACCTGCTGGAGGGAAGCTTTCATGAATGGTGAAGGAAGGCTGCAGGTGTCTTGCTTTCTCTCTGTCTCTCATCCTCTCTATTTCACACCCCCATTTAAAAAAAGAAAGAAAGAAAGAAAGAAAGAAAGAAAGAAAGAAAGAAAGAAAGAAAGAAAGAGTGAGAGAAAGAAAGAGGGGGCTGGGCAGTAGCACAGCGGATTAAGCGCACATGGCACAAAGTGCAAGGATTGGCATAAGGATCTTGGTTCGAGCCCCCGGCTCCCCACCTGCGGGGGGGGTCACGTCACAAGAGGTGAAGCAGGTCTATCTTTCTCTTGCCCCCTCTGTCTTCCCCTCCTCTCTCAATTTCTCTCTGTCCTATCCAACAATAATGACAGCAATAACAACAACAACAACGATAAACAACAAGGGCAACAAAAGGGAAAAGGTGGCCTCCATGAGCAGTGGATTTGTAGTGCAGGCAATGAGCCCCTGCAATAACCCTGGAGGCAAATAAAATAAAATAAAATAAATTTAAAGAAAGAAAAAGAAGAAGAGAGAAGGAAAAATGGCTGCCAGGGACTGAAGTCATGCAGGCACAAAGCCCCAGTGATAACCCTAGTGATGTGTGTACATACACATGCAAGGGGTGGGGGAGAGGGAGAGAGAGAGAAGGAGAGAGAGAGACCGAGACTCTCTCCACCTCTCCCAGTTAAAGGACTATGCAGAGAGAGGTCTTGTATCACAAAAATGACATCCTTTCTGCCACTCCAACCAGATCACTTGAGGAAGGAGGTGAGAACTGAGGTGATTATGTGATGAGCATTTCTGGGTATTCATGTTAATGGTTCTAGAGGACTCTGGAAGGTTCAGGATGCTTTCCTTATTATGCAATTCCTACCACCCCCATGGGGCCTAGAAGAAAGGGTCTTATGCTGCACAGCTAGGAACCCAGACTGGGTAAGGTAGAGCTAGCTGTGTTTTTTTCCTCAAAACTGACCTGACAAGCCAGGTTGTTAGGTAAGGGACATATATTTGGTTTTGATGCTTTTGTAAAATGGTCACCTGCTTCTTTGTCCCTTCTCAATGACTCATCTCATTGTAGTTCAGCTTATTATCTCCTTCCTTCCTTCCTTCCTTCCTTCCTTCCTTCCTTCCTTCCTCCCTCCCTTCCTCCTTCCCTTCCTTCCTTCCTTCCTCTTTCTTTCTTTCTTTCTTTCTTTCTTTCTTTCTTTCTTTCTTTCTTTCTTTCTTTCTCTCTCTCTCTCTTTCTTTCTTTTTCTTTCTTTCTTTCATCTGGGTTTTCGTGCATGCATGAGTTCACTACTCCACACTGCTTTTTCATCAAGCTAGAGAAGATACCAGAGCTTCCACCAGAACCACAGCACCTCCTATGTCATGCTGAGGTTTGACCTTAGGTCACACACATATCGCAAAGCAGATACCTCACCTTGTGAGCTATCTCTTCAGCTCTGTCCTATTCCTTAGCTTCACCCTCTCCTTATATAAGTCTGAATGTCCAAAACTCCCAACGCCAAGGACTAGGTTGCAGGGAAGACTAGTTGTACCTCTGCTTGTGCACCACGGCTGTTGTTGCTGTTGCTCAGAACACCATCAGTACCTGCGTCGTGAAGCAGTGACTGATAAGGAGGTGTCCACCCCTCCTGGCTCTTGCCCCACCTTCCATGAGCAGCATGTAGAACAGCATATTCCCTGGCTTTTTCTATCCCTTTAATCGTTCTGGGCCTCCCTGTAGCATTTTTCTTTTTCTTTCTCTTTTTAATTTTTTTTATTATCTTTATTTTTTTGGATAGAGACAGCAAGAAATTGAGAGGGAAGAAGAAGAAAGAGAAACAGAGAAACATCTGCAGACCTGATCATGCAGACCACTCATAAAGGTTTTACCCTGCAGGTGGGGACTGGGGGCTTGAACCTGGGTCCTTATGCATTATAATGTGTGCACTTAACCACATGTGCCACCACCCAGCTCTCCCTTTTTTGCCTCCACGGTTATTGCTGGGGTTTCGGGCCAGCATCACAAATCCATTGCTCCTGGAGGCTATTCCCCCCCCCCTTTTTGTTGCCCTTGTTGTTTTATGGTGTTGTGATTACTATTACTGTTGTTATTGATGCCATTGTTGCTGGATAGAACAGAGAGAAATGGAGAGAGATGGGGAAGACAGAGAGGAGGAAAGAAAGATAGACATCTCCAGACCTGCTTCACCGCCTGTGAAGTGACTCCCCTGCAAGTAGGGAGCCAGGGGCTGGAACCAGGATCCTTATGCCGGTCCTTGCGCTTTGTGCTGCCTTAACCCGCTTAACCCTCTCTGCTACCTCCTGACCCCCTCTTTTCTTTCTTTTCTTTCTTTCTTTCTTTTTTTTTTAAAGCCAGAGCACTGCTCAAATCTGGTTTATGATGGTATCAGGATTGAACATGGGAACTTTGGTGCCTCAGGCATGAAAGTCTGTTGTGCAAATCACTAAGCTGTTCCCCTACCTCCTGCAGCAGCTTGCCCCCTGTGTCTATGCCTTTCCCAGCCTTGAATCTAGGAGACTCCTGCCTTCACTGTGACCAGAGCCAAGCTCCTGTCTCCACTCCCAACCAAACTTCTCTCACTCTCTCCTGAGCCAGGGTGCGACTGATTTAAATACTGTCTTGAGACTCCTCATTGTTGGACAGAACCTGAGTCTCCTAAATAAGTCAGGAAAGACCTCCCACACCCAGTCAGGCAATGGCGCACCTGGTTGAGCATACACATTACAATGAGCAGGGACCCAGGTTCAAGCCTCTGGTCCCCACCTGCAGGGGAAAGCTTCAAGAGTGGTGAAACCTGACTGTAGGTGTCTCTCTTTCTCTCTCCCTATCTCCTCCTCCCCTTCCAATTTCTGTCTCTAATAATAAATAAAATATTAAAAATAATAATGATAAATAAATTAATTTTTTAAGGAAAACCTCCCACACCCCAGACAGGACCCAGTGCCCAGACCTCACCCAGTGCCGATGTGTGTTTCTGTGTCTGGGCCTGGGTCAGGCCCGGCAGGGAGGAGTACTGGCCATATGTGGTGCTCCATCTCAGCTCCATCTTGCTGGTTTCCATGGGGACCTTTGAGGCCAGCTCTGGAGTCACTGTGCATAGAAATATGTGTGGGCCTGCTTAGGGCTTCAGCCAGTTTACTGGAGAGAAGCATCTTTTATCCCAAATCCTTTACTGCTTCCAACTCCAGAAGGAACCCTTCTTTCCTTCACTTCTGGAATTCTGTCTGTGCAGTTTCCAGTGGCTGAAAAATGCCCACCACCCTCCACTCTGGGTGTCTTCCATAGCCCCAACATCAGCATAGCCCTGCTCACCCTGCTGGGGAACTGTCTGTGTAGGGTCCTGCTCAAGTGTCTGTGCCACACTCGCCTGTATTCTCCCTTGGAATAGAGACTGTGCCTCTCTCCTGCGGGACCCTCCCTGGGTGATGAGCCGACTGTGTGTGTGCTCTGAGAGGCAGAGTACCTGGGGTACCAGTGTTGGCCAGAGTGCTTGAGATTCTGGGCTCCAAGGAAGGGCTGTCTCCTGGAAGAACAGAGGCAGATAGGGCACTGAAGGTGGGATAAACTTGGTGATACCACATTCCCTAGCCCATCTGAAAACACTTGGGTTCCCAGCAGGTTCTGAAGGACTGGACTGAGGGCTGGAGAATGTAGAAAGGGGGGACCAGCCCCTGGAGAGTCATACCCACTCACTCACCTGTGCTGGCAGAATTTGGCTTTTTGGTCACATTGAGACTACTGAAGTTTCCTGAAACAGAGCACCACAGGACAGAGGGCCACCCTTTTCTTTCCTTTCCTTTCCTTTCCTTCCCTTCCCTTCCCTTTCCTTTCCTTTCCTTTCCTTTCCTTATTTTTCTTTCTCCCCCCACCCTCCCCAGGCATTGCTCAACTCTGGTTTATGGTGGTGCCAGGGATTAAAGCTGGGACTTCAGAGCTTCAGGCATGAAAGACATTTTGCATAATCATTATGCTATCTCTCCATTCCCATCTGTAGCCTCCTCTTGCTTTGTCCCCTCCCACCTTCCTTGGAGCTGGGCAACCCTCCACAACCAAGCACTCACCTCTCTACTCTCCCAAGGCATTTTACACCATCAAGCTGAAAAAAGCTCCCAGATGAGTTCAACCTTGGATGTCCTGGGAGTCCTGTCTGTGGCCCTAACCTCTTGAGGTCAAGGACAAACTGGCCCAGAACCCCTCACACCCATCATTCTAGTTCCCAGGTCTAGATACCAGAGGAGGTCCTGTGTTCTTGGCCTTACCCTGAGGTGTAGGTAGTTGTATTGCCGTGGGCTGGGGGTGGTGACCTGGAAGGAAAGCAAAACACACAGACAGGCTAGGTGAGCCTCCTGCCCCACACAGAGCTTATAGAAGAACACAGGCCCTTGGGTTTCCTAGAAATCTATGCTGAGGGCTCACACGCTTGGCAAACGATGCAGGATGTGGCACCAGCTCACAGTGCTGGCTTCCTCTGGGCCTGTGACTCAGTGGTACCATCACTACTACCTCTGGCTCCAGTGTATTTTCCTGTCTCCAGTTGCACATGGGCTCTGTTTATTTTAGTTTAGCTTCTAATTTTTTTTGTGTTGTTGGGGTCTTCACCACTCCTGAGATAACATTTCTTAATTTACAGAGGAGGATTCAGGAAGAGGGAGAGTAAGAGGGAGAAGGAAGGGAAAGGGAAAGGTAGGGAGAAGGAGGAAAAGAATAATGAGAAGAGAGACAGAGACATTATGGTACAGGAGCTTTCTCTGATGCTGTCTGTGGCACTCCCATGTGCCAGGGTTTGAACCTAGGTGGTGTGCATAGCAACTTATGCACTCTACCTGGTGAGCACCCTGCCCCATGGTTTTATATCAATTCTTTTTTTTTTTTTTTACCCTTGTTGTTTTATTGTTGTAGTTATTATTGTTGTCGTCATTGTTGGATAGGACAGAGAGAAATGGAGAGAGGAGGGGAAGACAGAGAGGAGGAGAGAAAGACAGACACCTGCAGACCTGCTTCACCGCCTGTGAAGTGACTCCCCTGCAGGTGGGGAGCCGGGGTTCGAACCGGGATCCTTACGCCAGTCCTTGTGCTTTGCGCCACCTGTGCTTAACCCGCTGCGCTACAGCCCAACTCCCGGTTTTATATCAATTCAACACAATATCAGGGGTGAATTATTTCAAACTAGTGAAAAGATAGAGGGCCAGGGACCTGCATCTTTGCACTTGTGTTCTCATTACACCAACACTGGGCCATTGGTGTTCCACTGTGTATGTCACCACTGTGTATGGTCCTGCCCCTAAGGAAGGGCATGGGAAGATGTGGGGAATGAGGAGGGATGGATGGGGTACCATCTGGGCTTTCTCTCTGGCCTCCCCCAGTTGGAAGAAGGCAAGTTCTACGGGAGGGTGGCAGGTCCACTTCTCTCACGGACAGAGGCTGCATCAGACATGGTAGTTGTTGGCCAGACCCAGACAGCAGTCAGTTGCCAAGTCGCCCATGTTGACTTTGACTGCACATCGTCACCCACTCATGTGGGCCTCTGTGCAGACGTGTGCACGTGTTAGTGCCTGCCCCCGTCTGTGTCTTGCTTTGTGTGTGAGACCTGAAAGGTCAGCCTGTGTTTGCTCATTTTCCACAATGAAATCATTCTTGAAACCTGTGAACAATGTGAAAGGAAAACAGTGTGGGGAAATGGAACCACCCAGTTGGGTTCCCGTCTCTGCTCTTGGGCCCTCATCTACCTAGGTCCCTCATCACATGGAAACTCCAAGCTCAGGCCTAGGTGGACAGGGACCACCAGGGGCCAGGGGCCAGGAGCCCGCCCAGCCAGTGGCATCCTGCTGATGTGTTTATTTGCCTTAGCCACTGCTTTCCTCTGTGGAGCTATCACTTGGATTGTGTGGAATTAATTGTTTCCAAAGCCAAACTTGCCCAAACCCTGGCCAGGCTTTTTCAGATCACTATCTCTGACACAGCCCTTGTTCCCTTGCTGGGTAGTAGATGAAGAGGAGAGCTAACACACATAGGTGTTCCAGGCTAGACAGAACTCTTCCCAGCTGGGGTGAACCTGGGCAAACCATTTTTAACCAGAGCATATTCTGAAAACACCAGTCACTTAGGATCATACACACCTCAGTGTAAATTCTGTGAGATTACAGCTGTAGCTGTTCATAAGGACACAGCACACTGCCTCCCCCATGTTTCTTTACAAAGAAATGTGTTAGAAGGAGTTTCAAAGTCACAAATTCATGGGTGGTAGCGTACCAGGTTAAGCTCACATAGCTCAAGGACCTGCGCAAGGATCCCAGTTGGAACCTCTGGCTCCCCACCTGCAGGGAGGTTGCTTTGCAAGCAGTGAAGCAAGTCTGCAGGTGTCTCTTTCTCTCCCCCTCTCTTTTTTCCCCTCCTCTCTCAATTTCTTTCTGTCCTATCAACAACAAAAATGGGGAAAATGGCTTCCAGGAGCAGTGGATTCGTAGTGCAGGCACCGAGCCCCAAAGATAACTCTGGACACAAGGAAAAAAAAGTGTTGGGGCCAGATGGTGCTGCATAGAGCACACACATTACCATGCTTGAGGACCTAGTTCAAGTCCCTGTCTAAGCCTGCAGCCGAGGGAGTGGGAGATGGGAGCGCTTCATAAGTAGTAGAGCAGTGCTGCAGGCATCTCTCTTAAAAAGCAGTGATTTAGCCACCGGTGGTGGTGCATCTGGTTAAACACACGTTACAATGCACAAGGACCCAGGTTCAAGCCCCCCAGTCCCCACTTTCAGGAGAAAAGCTTCATAAGTGGTGAAGCAGTGCTGCAGGTCTCTCTCTCATCCCTTTCCCTCTCAATTTCTGGCTGTCTATCAAATAAATATGATATATATATATATATATATATATATTAAAGCAGTGATTTTGCTGCCTCCTAAGCGATCATGAGGATAAGAAGGTGTGAGTAAAGCTCTTCATGCAGTGTGTCTGACAAGTAATCCATTCCCAGTAAATGCTATGCATTTATCCTTTTTGCCCCCTTCTCTCAGATCTCCCAAGGTTTAAGTCCAGAGTGTATCCACAGTCAAGTCTCTCCATGGGCTTGGGAGTGCTTAGAGGGATCACTTTGGTAGCAAGACATTATTTATTTATTCATTTATGAAGAAGATAAGGAGAGAGAGAGGGAAAGAGAGAGAGAGAGAGAGAGAGAGAGAGAGAGAGAGAGAGAGAACCAGAAATCACTCTGGTACAGGGATTGAACTTGGGACCTCATGCTTGAGAGTCCTATGCTTTATCCGCTGCTCCACCTCCCAGACCACAGCAAGACATTATTTGCACTGAGCTCTGGGGGAGGCAGGGTAGGAGGCTCAGTGTGAGAGAGGCTCAGAGGAAGTTAAGTGGGGGTCCTGCCAGTGATGGGCAACAGGCAAGGAATTAGGGGAGAAGTGAGGCTTCTCTGAAAGCCCACCTTTTAAGCCTCATCTTTGATTTATTTATTTATTTATTTATTTTTACCAGAGCACTGCTCAGTTCTGGCTTATGGTGGTATGGGGAATTGAACCTGGGACTTTTTTTTTTCCCTTTTGTTGCCCTTGTTTTGTTGTTGTTGTTGTTGTTATTCATGTCGTCATTGTTGGATAGGACAGAGAGAAATGGAAGAGAGGAGGGGAAGACAGAGAGGGGGAAAGAAAGACACCTGCAGACCTGCTTCACCGCTTGTGAAGCGACTCCCCTGCAGGTGGGGAGCTGGGGGCTTGAACCAAACCGGGATCTTTACACTGGTCCTTGTGCTTTGTGCCACCTGTGCTTAACCCACTGTGCTACCGCCCAACTCCCCAAACCTGGGACTTTGGTGCTTCAGGCACGAGAGTCTCTTTGCATAACCATTATGCTATCTACCCCCCCCCCCCACTTGAGCCTCATCTTTCATTCACTTCCTACCTCTGCAACTCCAATAGTCTAGACCCAGAGCCCCAGATCATCTTGGGCTGAGGAGCTAGGAGTTAGTGGGCAGGAGGACCAGACTTTGACACCCCCAACCCAGACCATGGACTTTTAGATAGCGAGTCGGCAGGAGGCAGTCCTCCTGGCACTTAGAGCCTCTCTCCCACCAGTCTAGAGCCGTCACTTTTCCCTGTCCAGCCATTCTAGTTCTCTCTCCAGTTGTTTCAAGCTCATGAACCCCCCACAGGGGAGCCATGGACAGTGCAGTGGAGGTGGGGGAGGGATGACCAAAGGGAAGTCACTGCCCTGTGAGTCAGACTCTCCTGGACTTCTCATGGTTCCCAGCAAGAAGACTCCCCGACCTGCTTCAGCTCTCACCCACTACCAGAGCTGCATCTGAGGAGTGCAGTTTGGAGTCCTATGCTCTCGAGGACACCTCACCTACCTCCTGGCTGATCGTTTGGCACATCCTCTCTGGTTAAGAGTTCTTTGGATGCAGCTGGACTTTCTTGCTCTGATTTGAGCTTAAAGTTGATATTGGGGATTTCCAGGTTGCTACTACTCATGTGGCAAGAGTTTTATAAAGGAACATCTGCTAAATTCATGGTGTGATAATTTTGTGCTAACACAGTGGACAGAATGGTCACAATCAGTCTTCCATCCAGACCTGGGGGCTTGTTGGGGCAGCCATAGGCTTTTCCAGCCCAAACATACCCTGGGAGGGGCTCCAAGATCTCAGTCTAACACTGAGGTAGCCCCAGCCAACATTCCAGGTAGCCAGCCTCTTGGGTGGGGGGACGGACCCTGTTCAGCCTAAAATCTCCCCCCAGGAGGGTCTAGCCATGTCTCTGTTTTACCCCTGCCTAGTAATGGTTACCTCCCCAACCAACTGATTCCTTTCACAAAGAGACCGGAATTTCCCTCAGCTTAGCCTGGATGGAGAACATGTGGTATGACCATACCAAGAGAAGGGACAGGTGCCTGACTCCAGCAGCCAGTGCCTCTTACCTTGGAGTAGGAGGAAGCCCAGGATCACCCAGCACAACCGAGTTGCTCCAAAAGTCCCCATGTCAACTGGGTCTGAGGCGGGCAGGCAGCAGCTCACTGGAGGCTCTGTCCATAGTGGAGAAGAGAGAGGGAGTGCTGGGGTGGGGCAAGGGGTGGGGACTGGCTCTCAAAGCTTCCTGTCAAAGAATAGAAGGAAACAGATTGGGACCAGCTCCAGGGGCCCTGCTCAGCCTAGCAGCCCAGATGAGGATGTGAAGCTGGAATACTGGACACAGGGCTCTGAGCTTGTGCACAAAGACCAGCAAGCACAGCTTGGCCCTGGGCCTCCCAGAGGTATGGCAGGTCTCTCTGCACACCACCCGGAGGGTTTCCTGAAACCTAGCTCCAAGCCCCCCCCCCCCCCATTTCAGAACAAGCTGTCCTGGCTCATGATTGAGCTCTGTGGCCAAGCTCAATCCACCCATGCTCTGTCCACGGAATTCTCCACATGCCTGTCCTTCCTCAGCCCCCAGTGGGGGTTGGGGGGGGGGGCACTAGCAGCAAGGCTCACAAGCATTGTTATTCTTCACTGAAAAGCTAGAGGGCCCAGATCCAAGCATCCTTCTTGCTGGCCCTCCTCTCACATTGGGCACCATGTTTTTGTTTTTCTTTACATTTTCTGGGGGGTAGTTAATGATTTACAGTCCAATTGTTAGCATGTGGGTATGTGGGTGCCATTCCTCATCTCCTCATGACAGGTGTCTGCAAAGCATCCTTGTCCCCAACTTAAGTCCTTTTCTACCATCGTGCACCAGGATCCCAAAGTTCTCCCCTCTCAGCCCACCCTCCCCTGCCCGGAGCCTAATCCCTTCCTTCCTTCCCCCAGAGTGCTTTGCTTTGGTCCAAACCGAGTCCACGTTTTACTTTGTATTAATAGGCAAAGAGAAATTGAGAGGGGACTGATTCACCATTAGTGAAGCTTCCCCCCTGTAGGTGAGGACCAGGGGCTTGAACCTGGGTTCTTGTGCACTTGTAATGTGTTCGTTCAAACAAGTGTGCCACTGCCTGACCCCTCAGATTTTCAGACAATAGACATAAACTGCCAACCTGCTGTGTGTGCGTGTGGGGGGGGGGTTGTGACATTTTGCCATGATTTTTCAGGGATGTTAAAGTTTGAACCCAGGGTCTTAAATTTATGAGGTAGTCTGTGTCCTAAGGACACTGTAAGAAGTATTAGTGTTGGGGGGCTGGGCAGCAACTCAGAGGGTTAAGCTTACACGGTGCTAAGTGCAAGGAACAGAGTAAAGATCCCAGTGAAGTAGGTCTGCAGGTGTCTATCTTTCTCTCCCCTCTCTGTCTTCTCTTCCTCTCTCAATTTATCTCTGTCCTATACAACAGCAACAACAACAATAAAAATAACAACAACAGCAATAACAACAAGGGCAACAAAATGAAAAAAAAAGGTCTCAGGAGCAGTGGATTCCTAGTGCAGGCACCAAGCTCCAGTGATAACCCTGGAGGCAAAAAAAAAAAAAGTATTAGTGTTGACCTCTCTACAATAGAGAGGGCTGTGGGAATGTTAAGGACATGGAACTATAGAAATAAACATGGATATCTTGGTGATGTATCTAAAGGAAATAAATACAAATATTTAAAAAGAACTATATATACTTATGTTCATAGCAACACAATCTGTGCTAGCCCAAACTCAGAAGCAACCTAGATGGCCCACAACAGATAAGTGGCTAATAAAGTTGTGGTATATATACACAATGAAATACTAACTCAGCTGTTTAAAAATGATGGAGTTGGGGCTGGTCGGTGGCACATCCAGTTCAGTGCACATGTGTCCATGTGCAAGGACCTAGGTTCAAACCCTTGGTCCCCACCGTGAGAGATGAAGCAGTGCTGCAGGCCTCTCTCTCTCTCTCTCCCTCCTTCTCCCCCTTCCCTCTCAGTTTCTCTCTGTCCTATAAAGTATAATAAAAATAAAATTAAATAAACAAAATTGAGAAGCTTAGAAATAGTACACAGTCTTACCTCTTTAATATGGTTCCTTTCACTGTTGTGGATTTCCTTGCAATCTACATATTGCAGTCTGTAACCATATGCACATACATATGCAATTGCTTATGATTGGAGCCTTTTACTCCCTATTTTTAAAATTTATTTAACACTGGTTTACAATATTATAAAATCTCAGAAGTATAGTTTCACACTTATATGTGTATATAACTCACCACACTACCAAAGTTCCAGTGTCACTACACAAAAAAGACCCTCTGCATCATTACATAAGAGACCCTCTACTTACCCCCACTACTATTATTCCCTCCAATAACCACCATAGCTTTCACACAGTCTGAATCAGTTTGATTACTGTGATAGTTATTGTTTTTGAAAATTCATATTTTAGTTGTTTATATTCTACATATGGATGAAACCATCTGGTAGTTGTCTTTCACATTTTTTTAAAGATTATTATTTTTATTTATTGAGTAGAGACAGCCAGAAATTGAGAGGGAAGGGAATGGTAGAAAGGGAGAGAGACACCTGGATCACTGCTTTACCACTTGCAAAGCTTTCCCCCTGCAGGTTGGGACTAGGGGCTCAAACCCGGGTCCTTGCACATTGTAACATGCACACTCAACCAGATGTGCCACCACCCAGCCCCTTTTCACTTTTTTTTTTTTTTAAATGAGAGAAATACCAGAGCACTGTTTTGCTCTGGTTTATTGTGGTGTTGAGAACTGAACCTGGGACCTAATCTCTATGATGTCTCCCCAGCCCACATTTTGCACTTAGTTACTTATTTCTTTCTTTTGTTCCAAAAGGTGCAATGTCATCTTTTTAAAAATTATTTTTAGAATACTTTTAAAGATATTTAAAAATAATTTTTATTTTCTTATTATTGGATATAGAGAGAGATTGAGAGGGGTAGGGGAGATAGGGAGAGAGGGGTGTTGTATGCTTTACATTGGGTTCTAGTTCTCCCCCACCGAGAGAATTAGATCAGTCCAGTTAATTTCGCAGGCCCGCTTGGCCCCGCCCCGAGGGACCAGGGGAGAGGGTTCCTGAGAGTGCCAGTTTTTCAGAGGGTTCCCCAGTACGAGAGTTCCTGAGTTCCTGAGTTCGAGAGGAAGAGAGAGAGGGCCAGAGGGTTCCCGAGAGTGCGAGAGTTTTTCAGAGGGTTCCCCAGTACGAGAGTTCCAGAGTTCCAGAGTTGGAGAGTTCCTGAGTTCAAGAGTAAGAGAGAGTGCTTGCGCCGCTGCAAAGAGACAGCAGAGTTCTGTTTTGTGATTAGTTTGTCTTAGTTTATGAATAGTTGTTCCTGAATAAAGAAATACAGCTTCCCTGCCCAGCCGTTGTCTCCGCGTCTCTGTTACCCTCCGTGAAGCTAGCCCGGCCGGCAAGAGCCTCCGAAATTTTAACAACAGAGGGGTTTGAGCAGTGGCACAGCAGGTAATGCTCACGTAGCACGAATCTCAAGGACCGGTGTAACGAGTCGCCGCCTCCCCACCTGCAGGGTGGTCACTTCACAAGTGGTGAAGCAGGTCTGCAGGTGTCTCTTTGTCTCTCTCCCTCTATCTCTCCCCATCCTCTCTCAATTTCTCTCTGTCCTATCCAATAAAATGGAGAAGAAAATGCCCACCAGAAGCAGTGGATTCATAGTGCAGGCACCGAGCTCCAGCGTTAACCCTGGAGGCACAAAAAGAGGGAGAGAGAGACACCTGCAGCCCTGCTTCACCACTTGTGAGGCTTTCCCCCTGTAGGTGGGGACCAGGAGCTTGAACTTAGGTCCTTGTGCACTTAACCAGGTGCACCACCACCTGGCCCCCACAATGTCATCTTTTTAGTGAGAATGTATTTCACAGCTTCTTTATCTAGTTATCTGTCAATATATTCCATATTTTGCCTATTGGTAATAGTGCTTTTACAAACATAGGGGAGCATATATTCCTTCAAATTAGTGTTGTATCCAAATTTTTAAAAAGACTTATTTTATATAAGATAGAGAATTTCAAGGGAGAGAAAGGAAGAAAGAGGAAGAGGAAGAGAGAGAGAGGAAGAGAGAGAGATATGTCAGAGTTTCATTCTGTACACACAGTGCTGGGACTTGAACCAGCAGCCTCAGGTATGTAAATCCTGGTTTCCCCAGCACCTTTTCTTTTTTTTTTTTTGTGCCATTCCCCCCCCCCCATTTTATTGCATAGGACAGACAGAAATTGAGAGAGGAGAGGGAGATAGAGAGCGAGAGAGACTGCACCACTTGTGAAGCCATTCCCCACAGGTGGGCCCAGCACCTTTTTTGTTTGTTTGAAAAAAAAAAATTTTTTTTTAAATTTTAAGCAGTCACAAATGGAAAGAAAAATTTGAAGCACATTTCATATAATGTTTTTCTCAGGAAAAAAAATAACTACCAATAAAGTATCAGCAGAGGTGGGATAGCGGTGCACCTGTTGAATGCACACATTATCATGAGCAAGAAACAGGGTTTGAGCCACCCCCCCACTCCACACCTGCAGGAGGGAAATTTAATGAGCAGTGAAACAAGTCTGCTGCTCTCTCTCTCTCTCTCTCTTTTGCTCTCTCACACACACACACACTCTCTCTCTATCTTTCTCTCGCTCTCCCTGTCTCTCTCTCCCTCTCCTGCTTTCCCCCTCCCCTCTCATTTTCTCCCTTTCCTATCTAGTAAAAAAGAAAGGGGGAAGAAAAAAAATGGCTGCCACATGCAATAGATTCATCTTGCAAGCACTGAGCCCCAGTGATAACCCTGCTTGTGAAAAACAAACACACCACTCTATTTTAGTGTATATTTCCTACAAGTACAGTAGGACAGTCTCTTGTCTCTTTCATGTACACAACACAACAATCAAATTAGGAAATTAATATTGTGTGGTCCGGGAGGTGGTGCAGTGGATAAAGCACTGGATTCTCGACCATGAAGTGTCAAGGTCAATTTCCGGCAGCACATGTACCAGAGTGATATCTGGTTCTTCTCTCCTCCTATCTTTCTAGTGAATAAATAAATTCTTTAAAAGAAAAGAAAATTAATATTGATTCATTATACCTTCCTATTTGCAGGTGTGTTTCAAATTTTGACTATTTTGTAGCAATTTGTAGAATTAATCCTTTTTTTAAAGACTTTATTTATTTATGAGAAAGACAGGAGGAGAGAGAAAGAACCAGACATCACTCTGGCACATGTGCTACTGGGAATCGAACTCGGGACCTCATGCTTGAGAGTCCAAAGCTTTATCACTGCACCACTTCCTGGACCACATGTAGAATAACTTCTTACGGGAATACCTCTTTGATTCTTTAGAGAGCTCCTCATTTTTTCTTTGACTTCAGTGACCTTTGTAATTAAATTTTTTTTATTTACTTATTTTCCCTTTTGTTGCCCTTGTTGTAATTATTATTGTTGTTGTTACTGATGTCGCCATTGTTAGATAGGACAGAAAGAAATGGAGAGAGGAGGGGAAGACATAAAGGGGGAGAGAAAGGCACCTACAGACCTGCTTCATCACCTGTGAAGCGACTCCCTTGCAGGTGGGGAGCTGGGGCCTCGAACCGGGATCCCTATACCGGTCCTTGGGCTTTGTGTAATTTTTTTTTTTTTTGCCAGCAAGGTTACTGCTGGGGTTTGGTGCCTGCTCAATGTACTGCTTCTGGTGGCCATTCCCCCCCACCCTGCCCCTTTTTTCCTTTATTTGATAGGACAGAGAGAAACAGAGGGGTAGGGAGATAGAGAAGGAGAGAGCAAAGAGACACCTGAAGTTCTTGCTTCACCACTCATGAATCTTAGCCCCTACAGGTAGGAATGGGGGCTAGAACCCACGTAGGTGAACATGGTAATGTGTGCTTTACCAGGTGTGCCACTGCCCAGCCTCTGACCTTGCTTCTTTTGAAGATTATGGCTTATTTATTTAAATGGTAAAGTGTTCCTCAGTTGGGTTTGTCTGATATTTTCTCACTTTTTAAAATCTTATTAGTGATATAATATTGATTTACAAGATTCCAAGATAACAGGGGTATAACTCCACACTTTTCCCACCACCAGAGTTCTAAATCCCCATTCCCTCCATTATAAGCTGTAGCACTTCTCCTTAGGTTTCAGATAATGGGTTAACTGTTACTTCTACATCAATCTGTTTATATTTATATATATTTGCCAGGTTTTTAACATTTTAAAAAATATTTATTTATTTATTTATTCCCTTTTGTTGCCCTTTTATTGTAGTTATTGATGTTGTTGTTGTTGGATAGGACAGAGAGAAATGGAGAGAGGAGGGGGAGACAGAGAGGGGGAGAGAAAGACAGACACCTGCAGACCTGTTTCACCTTCTGTGAAGTGACACCCCTGCAGGTGGGGAGCCGGGGGCTCGAACCAGGATCCTTATGCCAGTCGTTGTGCTTTGCGCCACCTGCGCTTAACCCGCTGATCTGCAGCCTGACTCCCTGCCAGTTTTTTTTCTATAGCACCATCTTCTCCTCCTTTCCAAGTCACACGTATACCTGTTATTACATCCAAATGTCCCTCCATTTTTCCAAATTCTCCAAGTCCTGATGGAGTTGGATTTCAGAGCCCTCTTGTCATCTTCTCCCTATCATTTCTCCCTCACTGGGAGTATAAACCAGAATTCTCTTTGTGGTGCAGAAGGTGGGAGTTCTAGCTTCTGTAATTGCTTCTCCAATAAACATTGGCATTGGCAGGTCGATCCATACCCCCAGCCTGTTTCTATCTTTGCCTAGTGGGATAGAGCTCTGGAGAGGTGAGGTTCAAGGACACACTGGTGAGGTCATCTGCTCAGGGAAGTCAGGGTGGAATCATAGTAGTATCTGAAACTTAGTGGCTGAAAGGTGGCAAGACATAAAGCAGAACAAAATGATTAATGAACAGGAGCCAAAAAGTAGGAATCAAGCAGATGAGGATAGGGAGCTTAAGGTGGAAAGAAGTGAAGTCTATTTTTTAGGTATATTCCTAGGGGCCTATGACTATTGTAGTTTTTTCTTGAGTTTGATAGCTAACATAGAGTTGGACAAAAATATTGTCTGAGAAGATGGAGTCAGAGCTGAGAAAAGGGCTAGAATTAGATTAGAGAGAGTTGGGCAGTAGTGCAGTAGGTTAAGTGCATGTGGCTCAAAGCACAAGGACTGGCATAAGGATCCTGGTTTGAGCCCCCAGCTCCCCACCTGCAGGGGAGTCGCTTCACAAGTGGTGAAGCAGGTCTGCAGGTTATCTATCTTTCTCTCCCCCTCTCTGTCTTTCCCTCCTCTCTCCATTTCTCTCTGTCCTATCCAACTACAATGACATCTATAACAACAATAATAACTACAACAATAAAACAACAAGGGCAACAAAAGAAAATGAATAAATATTTAAAAAATTTTAAAAAAGAAAATTAGATTAGAGCAGAGAGTGGCTCCCAGTCTTGAAGAAAATCTGTGAATAAAGTTAAGTGTTTATCTCAATCACCAGACCCAGAGCCTATATATATATATATATATATATATATATATATATATATATATATATATATATATATATAGCACAGAAGCCTGTGTAACCTCTGAATCCCTGTTAGTCTGAGCTCACAGTTCATGGTCTCAGCTGGGAATATTGCAGGCTGTACTCATTTCAGGACCAATTGTCCTCAAGTGGCATGGTAGGCTGGTCCAGCCTCCCTTCAGAGAGTGAGGCAGTTCCTATCATTGCTACTTTATAGTGAGGGCAAGGTCCTGGAGTGGCCCACGAGAGGGCTTATGCTGATGTTCCTGGTGGAAGTGACCAATGTTGGTGGAGAGAGGGATCTATTAGAGATCTAGGCCCATTATATTTGTTGGAATCCAAGGATTCCCTAACTAGGGCCCCAGATGATGAGGCAGTCTGCTATTGACCAAAAAGGCTGCTATTAAGTGACCCAGCCTCTTGTTATATATATATATGAAACACTGGGAGTCGGGCAGTAGCGCAGCGGGTTAAGCACACATGGCACAAAGCACAAGGACTGGCATAAGGATCCCGGTTCAAGCCCCTGGCTCCCCACCTGCAGAGGAGTTGCTTCTCAAGTGGTGAAGCAGGTCTGCAGGTGTCTATCTTTCTCTCCTCCTCTCTGTCACCCCCTCCTCCATTTTTCTCTGTCCTAACAATAATGACATCAACAACAACAATAATAACTACAACAATAAAAAAGGGCAACAAAAAGGAAAATAAATAATAATAATAATAATAATACAAGGAAACACTGTGTTCAACAATTTGTTTGGCTTTGTATGTTAACTCTCTTTTCAGCCAACAAGTTCCAGATGCCAGCATGATGCCGACCAGACTTCCCTGGACAGACAACCTCACCAATGTGTCCTGGAGCTCCGCTTCCCCAGAGACCCACCCTACTAGAGAAAGAGAGAGGCAGACTGGGAGTATGGATTGACGAGTCAATGCCCGTGTTCAGTGGGGAAGCAATTACAGAAGCCAGACCTTCCACCTTCTGCAACCCACAATGACCTTGGGTCCATACTCCCAGAGGGATAAAGAATGGGAAAGCTATCAGGGGAGGGGATGGGATATGGAGATCTGGTGGAGGGAACTGTGTGGAGTTGTACCCCTCCTATCCTATGGATTTGTTAATGTCTCCTTTTTTAAATAAGTAAATAAATGGAAACACTGACAAGACCATAGGATAAGAGGGGTACAACTCCACACAGTTCCCACCACCAGAGTTCTGTATCCCATCCCCTCCCTTGATAGCTTTCCTATTCTTCATCCCTCTGGAAGTATGGATCCAGGTTCATTATGGGATGCAGAAGGTGGAACGTCTGGCTTCTGTAATTGCTTCCCTGCTGAACATGGGCATTGACTGGTCGATCCATACTCCCAGCCTGCCTCTCTCTTAGCTTCTTGCTCTTATCCAGCTTTTGTAGTTCTTTCTTTATCTGATGAGCTTAGACTTTCTCCCAGTTGTTAAAGCACTGAGTGTCATTTGTTGTACCCAACCAGAATTAGGTTTATGGGATCTATCTTCTTTTGGCTTTTCTGCTAGATTGCCAAGCTACTTTGGTCTAAGTCTGACTGATTAGAGAATTTATGATGCCTTCTTTAGGCACTTCTGGATTCTGGGCTTATCAGGTCTAAATCTAATCACAGAGGGCTATTAAGTACTTTTACTTTCAATTATATAATTGCCCCTTGCTTATGTATACATGTACACTTGTACTCAGTACCCTAAACCCTAACCTGTATCTAGTATCTGTAACTTTGTTAGATAATGTGCCATCTAAAGTGGAAGTAGGTAGTCCCATGCATTCACAAAGGTCTCACTAGATTAGAGGAGTTCAGTGGTTGACATTGGTGTCTCTGGCAACAATCTGTAGTAAGAACTCACTAGCAGTATAATGTGACATGGCAGCACTAGTAGCGTTAATTTAGTTGAGGTCAACAGAGGCAGTATGATGGTAAGGGAACAGAGAGGAGAAACATCAAGAAATAAGGGCATAGTCCTAGGGGGTCCCAGGACTAGGAGAAATAAGGATCTTAAAGAGAATAGAAAGGGTTCCTTATAGTCTTCGAAAGAGTTTAAAATAGCAATAATTATTATTATAACAATGTTAGTTGGGGGTTTGTTCTTCTATGAAAAAAAGAAGAAGCAAAGAAAATCCAATGATTAGCATTTACAGTAATATACTTGACTTTATTTGCTTTGTTTCCTTTAGGGGTTTCTTAGATAATAACAGGACCAAATGATTTTGATCTATCTGGCCTATCTGATATTTTCTTGTGGTTAGATTTAAGTCATGTAGCCTTAGTAAAAATGTCACAGGAAGGACAGTTTACATCCTATCAACTGGTACAGATTTTGATTTGTTCCACTACTGAGATGTTCACTTGATTACTAACTTAACACCTAGGGTGTTTATTTCCTGCATAAATTGATGATGTAAAGCATCAGAAATGTTTCCTTTGCTCAGAAGTAAAAAAAAAGAAGAAGAAGAAGAAGAAAGAAAGAAAAAAATTAGTGTCTTGGCAGGGATGAACTCCCTCAGAAGGCTCAAAATTGCTCTTTCCCCCTGTGAAGTAAATTCTCTCTCTCTCTCTCTCTCTCTCTCTCTCTCTCTCTCTCTGTGTGTGTGTGTGTGTGTGTGTGTGTGTGTGTGTGTGTGTTGGTAGGATTCAATGTATTCCCTGATTTTTAAAAGTTAATGATATGTCACTTCTATTTCATAAAAGACTTGCCTTAGAGACTGTTTTTTGCAAATATGAAGAGGATTTTCACCTTTGTGAAAAAAGCTGAATAGCAAAATAGTGCAGCCCAGAAGGTTGAATTCTCAAACATGAGGTCCCAAGTTTCATCCCCTGCATAGCATGTGCCAGAGTAATGCTCTGGTTCTCTTTCTCTCTCAAAATAAGTAAATAAAATATTTTTTAGAATTCTTTTAAAAATTTTATTGTCTTTATTTATTTATTGGATAGGGTTAGCCAGAAATTGAGAGGAAGGGGGAGATAGAGAGGGAGAGAGACAGAAACACCTGCAACCCTGCTTTATCATAATTTTTTTAAAGAAAGGAAAAGCAGAGTCTGTTTTTCAGTGAGCCAGTCTAGAGGACTGGAGCCTCTGGTGCAATAAGGGTGGCTCTGCCAATCTCTTTCACTGACAGCTGTCTCATGCAATCTGCTCAGCATTCTTGCTTTTGCTATCTGTTAGTATTGTTCAGGTAGTTTTGGTTTATTTACTTGTTTGTTTGATCAGAGCAATGCTTAGCTCTGGCTTGTGCTAATATGAGAGATAGAACCTGGGATGTCAGAGTCTCAGGCGTGAGAGGTTTTTGCATGACCATTATGTTATCTCCATGGCCCTCCTATTACTTGGAGTTTTACATGCTACTTTGCAGGTTACTTTTTAGACTTGGGAACACTAATTTTTTTTTCATGAATTCACAGTAAGTTTTTCATTCCAGTTCAGTTTACAAAAGAGATTCATAGCAACACTGCTTTCAGGCAGCAGGAGAAACTTCTACACTGAAATAATGCAGATGCTACACACTGTAATCTTTATTATTTGCGGCATAGAGGTAGTCCAGTGATAGAATATATACCTCACATGTGTGAAGTCCTGGGTGGGTTTGATCCCTGACACTCCCCCCACAAAATTTATTATTTTGATATCCCAATTGTTCCCATTAGGGCACCAGGAACCCTTTCTGCATTCTTTCAATATGTCTCTATTATCCTTTGAGCATGAGCTTACTTTTTCTTTTTCTTTTCTTTCTTTCTTTCTTTTTTTTTTTATTTCCACCAGTGTTATTGAGGTTCTGTACCTGCATGATGAACCCACCACTCTCAGAAGTCATTTTCCCCCTTTTTCCCCCTCTATTTCTTTCTTCTTTTTTTCAAAGATTTAATTTATTAATGAGAAAGATAGGAGAGAGAGAAAGAACCAGATGTCACTCTGGTACATGTGCTACGGGAATTGAACTCAGGACCTCATGCTTGAGAGTCTTGTGCCTTAGCCACTGTGCTACCTCCTGGACCACTCTTTTTCTTTCTTTTATTTGATAGGACAGAGAAAAAGTGAGAGGGAAGGATAAAGAGAGGCACGTACAGCACTGCTTCAGTGTTTGTGAAGATTTCCCCTGCAGGTGTGGACTGGAAGCTTGAACCCAGATCCTTGCTAATGATAAAGTCTGCTTAACTGGGTGTGCCACTGATGGTCCCGTGAGCTTACTTTCAAGGATGATGAGATATACCATGATCACCTGTCCTTTACCTGCCTTGGCCCTGGAATCAGCCATTTCTCCAGGAAGCCCTATTTTATTTTACTTGTTTGTTTATTTATTTATTTATTTATTTATTTTTATTGCTACCATGGTTATTGCTGGGGTTCGGTGCCTACACGAGTCTACCACTCCCTGCAGCCTCTTTTTTTTTTTTTTGGTAGTACTGGTTTCACCACTTTTCCTCCCTGTAGGTGGGGAACAGGGGCTTGAACCCCAGTTCTTGTACATTGTAAAATGTGTGGGCACTTCAGTTGTGCACACCCAGCCCTTTGCTTATTCGTTCATTCATTCATTCATTCATTCATTCATTCATTTACAACTCTGGCTTATGGTGGTGCTGGGAATTGAACCTGGGACCTCAGAACTTCAGGCATGAGTTTTTTTTAATATTTATTTATTTATTTTTCCCTTTTGTTGTTCTTGTTTTTCTTATTGTTGTAGTTATTGTTGTTGTTGTTATTGATGTCGTTGTTGTCAGGACAGAGAGAAATGGAGAGAGGAGAAGACAGAGAGGGGAAGAGAAAGATAGACACCTGCAGATCTGCTTCACCGCCTGTGAAGAGACTCCCCTGAAGGTGGGGAGCCCGGGGCTCGAACCAGGATCCTTCCGCTGGTCCTTGCGCTTCGCGCCACCTGCGCTTAACCCGCTGCCCTACCGCCCGACTCCCACATGAGTGGTTTTTGCATAACCACTATGCTGTCTTCCCTGCCACTCTACATTCTCTTAGTGGCAAATAACATTTGAGATCCAGCTGGTACGTACTCACGGTGTATAGAGGGTAGTTTCTCCAAACGGCGCAATAGTTGTCTCTCTGCCTTTCTGTCTTTCTCCCTCTATCTCCCCCTTCTCTCTGAATTTCTTTCTCTATCCAAAAACAAATATAAATATGTTTTTAAAAAGGTCTGTAAAGGGTATAGGATTTCTTTTTTTTTAGTTAATTAATTTATTTATAAAATGGAAACACTGACAAGACCATAGGATAAGAGGGGTACAATTCCCACCACCAGAGCTCTGTATCCCATCCCCTCCCCTGATAGCTTTCCTATTCTTTATCCCTCTGGGAGTATGGACCCAGGGTCATTATGGGGTGCAGAAAGTGGAAGGTCTGGCTTCTATAATTGCTTCCCTGATGAACATGGGCATTGACAGGTCAATCCATACTCACAGCCTGTCTTCTTTTTCCCTAGTGGGGCAGGGCTCTGGGGAAGCGGAGCTCCAGGACACATTGGTGGGGTCATCTGCCCAAAGAAGTCTGGTTGGTATCATGGTACCATCTGGAACCTGGTGGCTGAAAAAAGAGTTAACATATAAAGCCAAACAAACTGTTGACTAAGTTCCCTGCATCTTATATGCCAATATCTTTATATCTCTCCAGTGTGGGGGTGA
Organism: Erinaceus europaeus; assembly: GCF_950295315.1. Lineage (NCBI taxonomy): Eukaryota > Metazoa > Chordata > Mammalia > Eulipotyphla > Erinaceidae > Erinaceus > Erinaceus europaeus. Next base: position 44,192,568 of record NC_080163.1, read on the forward strand.
TGGTGTGGAAGGTCCCAGAATCTTTTCATCTTTGGTTGCAGTTATCAAATCTTGAAAGCCAAAGCCTTCTTGCTCTGAGAAAGATTCTTGATCAGAGGAAGATGCTTGATCAGTTTAGCACTATGAACCTACCTAAGAGGCTCCATGACAACGAAAAGTCAAAAGGAGGCCGAGGGACAGAATCAGTGAAAATTGGAGGTCAGGTGGTAGCGCACCTCGTTAAGCACACACACTACAGTGCACAAGGACCAGGGTTCAAGCCCCTGATCCCCACCTGCAAGGGGAAAAGCTTCACAAGTGCCAAAGTAGAGCTGCAGAAGTTTCTCTATCATCCTCCCTCTCTATCTTGACCTCCTCTTTCAATTTCTGTCTCTATCCAATAATAAATAAATAATAAATAAATAAACAAAACAAGTAGTTTCTTTAAAAAAAAATTAAAAGAAACAGTGAAAGTTTCTGGCTAAGGGCCAGGGAGATAGCTCAGCCTGTTAGAGCGCCAATTTGCATGCCCCAGAAGCTGCAGGTTCAGTCCCCAGAACTACTTTATACCAGAGCTGAGCAATGCTGGGTTGATTTTCTCTGTCTACTTTTTTTCATGTTCTCTTTCTTTAGAAATAAATGAACAATAAATCATCTTTTTAAAAAAGAGAACTTGTGACTCAGAAATGCCCTCTTACAGATGCTCACTTACAAGCCTTTGGGACTAAAGACAGGATGACAGGTAGGATTCTTCTGGATTCCAGCCCCAGTCAGCAAGCTCCAGTCTGGCACCTGCTGTGTAGATAGTTACACATAGGGCACAGATAGGAGTGTTCTTGTGGGACAAGGGCTAAGAAAAATGAGCTCCTCGCATCAGTAACATGAGACAAAGTGTGACAAATGTCAACTGCAAGGTAAGGCCCCAGCTGCAGGCTTTAAGGAAAAAGCAAGCTGCTCAAGTGCAGTGGTTTGAGTTCATATGTGGAGGAAGTGCTACTTGAACTAAGATAAAAGACAATTAAGGTTTAGATAAGAAGGGGTGAGAAGGAAGGGAAAGGTCAAGAAGCAGGTCTCTTATTTGTAGCATTTTAGCTCTTCAAAAAAATTAAACAAGTGTGACAAATTAATATAGGGACAGCTAGATGTTAAGACACTGCTTTGTTTGCAATATTGCAACAAAAAAAAAAGTCAAAGGACAATAACTTCAGGAAATACGGTGGGGTGGGGGTACAGTTCAGGTGTTTGGGATCTGGTGGAGGGGGGCATGAAAGATCAAGGTTTCAGCAGCCTTAGGGGCTGGGCCCAGGGTAGTTCTGATGTTCCAGGAAGCGAAAGCACGGGAGGGCTGGTGAGGGCGTGTGTGCAGAGGGTGTGTGTCCTGAGAGCCCAGAGACGTGGCAGCTCCGGGTAGGGACCCGGCTGGGCAGCAGGCTTTTTTCTGCCAGCCAGTCTCCAGTCCCGAGAGAGCCTTTCACAGATGGGACCATGCACCAGGTAGACCCTCAGTGAGCCCCCCCTCTTATCAGGCTGGCCTCCCAGCAGGGGCCCCATGCCCTCACCAGCCTACTTTCCTTTTCCTGTGAACATCCGGTGTTGCCTTTCCTCTGCCCCCTGCCTGGGCCTGCCCCCCTGCCTATGACCTGCGCCTCACACTGGCACAGAGTCTCAGATTTTCAAGGGAGGGGGTAGGGGTTGGGGCTTCCCACCTGTGAAGAGGCCTGTTTAGGGGGTGGGATGGGATGGGTAGTATGACTGAAGGACTGAAAGGAGGGAGGTTTGGCCTGGCAGCCATTCCTGGACCCCAACTGTGTACCCATGGGCAAGGTCAGATTGAGGGTTCAGAGTGATCCAACTGGGAGGGGGTGGTGAGGGTGAGGGACTTGAGCCTGTGGTGACCTCACCAGCTGGCAGGGGCAGGGGGTTACAGTTTGGAGGTTTTGCTACCTTCACAGCAACCCTCACCCTGTACCCAGCACTTAGCCAGATGAAAACAAAGAACATGGCCTCAGTTTTAGGGAGAAGAATGTTAGGCCCCTAGAAGTGGTAGGGACTGGCAAATTGTCTCCTTAATTCATCATGGACAGAGCCAGGAATCCACACTGGGTGCCCCCTCCCCTCCAGCCCCATGAACTTGATATTGAGACCTGGGGGGGGGAGAGGATTTGTTACCAGCTAGAGTATTCTTCCTGCCACATGCCAAACTTCTGGTGTTTGTGCCTTCTTTTCATCTTGCAAATGAGGGGGAGTGGGAACTTTAGATGTTGGACATAATGACTCTCTTTTCCCAGATCTTTAAAGAGCAGCTGCCCACTGCCGAGGATGTGGCCAGCCACCCATAATGCTAAAACTGCTAACCAGGACACAGGATCCATTCAGGAATCTTGCTGGCGGCCTGGGAGGAGTAGGGGAATGGGATGCAACTAGTGTGTGTGTGTGTGGGGGGGGGGGGGGGTCAGGCTCGATTCCGTGTGCCAGACTCTAAAAGAAGGCCCTCTCTTTGTCTATGTCTCTATATTAACTTCTTTTTCTTTATTTCTTGTCTTCATTCTGTCTCCCTCAATTGTCTTTTCCCCACTACTGTGTGTGTATGTGTGTGTTTTCTCTATTCTTGTGCTGTCTCCATGTCCTTCCTTTGTCTCTGTCTTTGTTTCTGTTTCTCCCTCCCTGATGCTGGTTCTCTTCCTTTGCCTCCAGGGTTATCATTGAGGCTTGGTGCCTGCACTACAAATCCACTGTTCCTGGAGCCATTTTTCCCATTTTTGTTGCCATTATTGTTATTATTATTGTTGTTGTTGGATAGGACAGAGATAAATTGAGAGAGGAGGGGAAGACAGAAGGGGGAGAGAAAGAGACACGTAAAGACCTGCTTCACCGCTTATGAAGCGGCCCCCCTACAGGTGGGGAGCTAGGGGGGAACCAAGTAGGATCTTTGAGCTGGTCCTTGCATTTTGCACTATGTGCACTTAACCCAGTGTGCTACTGCCCCCCCCTTAAAGTCTGGCTCTCTCTCTGGGTCTTTTTCTTTGTGTGTGCATGCCATGTCACCTTCTCTCTCTCTCTCTCTCTCTCTCTGCTACTCTCTTTGCAGATTGCTCAGCCCTTCTGGACTTCTCCATCTGTGAACAGCTCAGGGTGGCAGGAGGCCCAGAGACAGCTGACAGAGGTGCTGGGAGGGGCCCAGGAACGACCCCCAGAAGGCGGAATGCCACTGCTCACAGTCATAGTTGCTGCCTTTGTCCTCGTGGCCATTTGTATTGTGGTGGCAGTCCACTTTGGGCCGAGACTACACCAGGGCCATGCCACTCTGCCCACAGAACCCTCAGCTTCAAAGCCAGAGGATGGCATCTGTCTCATCCACTGGAAAGTGCTGGGCACCTGGGACAGTCACCCAGAGGCCCAGCAGAGGCCACCTGTCCTTGGCTCTTGTTCTGTGCCAGATGGCCCTAGACTTGGCCTTGATGAAGTCACATATCTGTAGGAGGGAGGCTTTGGAAAGCTGGCCTGATTTGACTCTGAAGCAGAAACTGGACAGAGAATCAGGGCAAAATAAAAATAGGCCCTGAACAACCCAGCTTTGGAAGAGCATGTGTGGACTCAGCTGAAGTTATATATTTATAGAGTAAGTCCTGCTGTGGACAGGAGAACCAACAGTGGCATGAGGGTCCTTCCCAGAAGCATGCTACTGTGAGCACTACCAGCATCAGAGGCCACGCACACAGGGAGCACCAGGCTCCTCAACCCCCTCTAGTCCCTTATCAATTTCATCCTCCCCCTTTGGTGTCATAACCCAAGAACCCCACCCAAGATCACCAGGAGAGGGAATGGCAGGGCCAAGGCTCCATCCAGGCTCTCTTCTGCTTTCCCTGGTGTCACTAGACAACACAAGACACTGCTAGAGCCCACCTTGTCATATGCCACCCAGGCCCCAAAGCCAGGCCCTCTGAAAGCCACCAAGTGTCCCTGGGAGAAGAAGGGACAGGATTTTAATGTCCTGACCATATGGGGAAGCCCAGGGCACAAGCTGCCAGTCTCTTCCTGACTCCCCCACCATCACCCGTGGAGACCTAGGGGACCCCATCTCCTACCCACCAGCCTGTCACCCTTCACCTTGATAGACAATGAGGCGGCAGTTGTGCTGGCACTCAGGGTCATCATCCAGGATGTTCTCAAGTGTCCGGCAGAAGAGTTTGGCCTGTTCCAGCCGGTCTTCCCTGCTAAAGCCAGCTCGGCCATGCTGTGACATGGCAAACAGGGTCTGCAAGGGGGTGGCATACTCCAGTACACATGCACCCGCCTGGAGGAGGTAGGAGGAAGGCCAGACTCAGTCAGAGTTCAGGCAGACCACCTCTGCCACTGGCTAGGCCTCCAGACCCCCAGACTGTAGAGACCCTTGCCACACCTCAAGCATTATTCATAGCTCCCCAAATGGTTTTTGACTGAACCCTACTTGCCTTTCCAGGATGAAATGGAGACAGTGTAGAGGATTTCATTCTGTCCATTTTCTGTTAAAACCACCTGGACTTTATTGGAGCAAATTGTTTCCCAGAACTAAAACCTTCCATGTGGTAGGGAAATAAGAAAGAAAAAGGGGCTCAAGGAACCGTATCTTTAGAGTAGTGGGGAGGGGATCTGCAGGGGAGCAGCAGGAACATGCAGAGGAGGTTGAGAAGGCGCAAGAGGCCAGGGAGGCAGGAATGAGTCTCCCAGTGGCTCTCTGCAAAGGCACTACTTTCCCTGACTCCCTTGAACTCCACTCACATGCAGTCAAGAACATGTGGACAGGTAGGCATCAGTGGGGATCTCTGGATGCTGTATCCTGGGAACACCCGAGGGCTCTCCCCACAGGAAGAATCCTGCCTAGTCAGGCTGGGAGTATGGATCGACCTGTCAACGCCCATGTTCAGCAGGGAAGCAATTACAGAAGCCAGACCTTCCACCTTCTGCACCCCACAATGACCTTAGGTCTATACTCCCAGAGGGTTAAAGAATAGGAAAGCCATCAGGGGAGGGAATGGGATATGGAGTTCTGGTGGTGGGAATTGTGTGGAGTTGTACCCCTCTTATCCTATGGTTTTGTCAATGTTTCCTTTTAATAAATAAATAAATAAATAAGAATCCTGCCTAGTCAGGGAGGCTGGGAACTGTAATGTGTGCAAAGGGCAGACTTGCCTCTGGTGAGACAAACGAGAGGCAACTGTAATGTTACCAGCTGTTCCTTCTTGTGGGCAAAAGAAATGTGACAAACCTTTATGACACCTGGAACTATGAATATTGTACCAACCTTAGGAGGAAAAGTCACTCTTATCTCCAGTTTACAGTTGAGGGTATCAAGACCCTTAGGCAGACAACAGGTACCAAATGATCGAGTCAGGGTTTGAATTTGATAACCTCAGATGCTACACCCCAAGCACCACATGGAGGACAGGATGGCCATGTTGAGAGATCCCAGGCTGGTGTCTAGGAGTTGGAATGACTGGTGTGAGGTCACAGTGTTCTCAGGTCCTGGGGGCAGAATCACTGAGACAACTGGGGAGAAGGGGCTGTTTCCTGTTTCATGAGTTTAACTCTCTCATTCTTGGGGATGCCAACTCCTGTTGACAAGTGTGTGCCTGTGTATGGAGCTTTTCTCCACAGTGAAGCTGTGTACAGAAAAACTTACTGGACATTTGTGGCCAAAACAAATGAGAGACTAGGAGATGCCATGATGTTCCCAGTTCAAACCTCTGGTCACCACATTGGAGCACCGTGCAGAGAGAAAGCTTCATAAGTGGTGGAGTAGTGCTGTAGCATCGATCCATCTATCCCAACCCCCTTTTTGCCTTCAGGCTTATTGCTGGGTCTTGGTGCCAGCACAACAAATCCTATACTCCATGTGACCATGTATCCTTTTTTCTTTGTTCCTTTTTCTTTATTTTATTTGGTAGGACAGAGAGAAATTGAGAGGGGAGGGAGAAATAGAGAAGGAGAGAGGCCTGCAGCCATGCATCACTACTTGTGAAGCTGCCCACCTTCAGGTGGGGGCCCAGAGCTTGAACCCAAGTCCTTGTATATGGTAACATGTACTCAACCAGGTGTGCCACTACCCAGCCCCATCCCTCTGCCTTTCAACCCCTGTCTGAAAAAAGAGTCTGGCCAGGAAAATGGAATCATGGAGACATAAAACCCTAGCAGAAAACAAACAAACAAACAGTGTGAGGGAGGGGGCCAATCCAGGCTGGGATGGGTGGAATTGGCAGATATGGGAGTCTGCCTTCCTAGGTGGGAGCAGTTTTGCCCCAGGTGTTGTCGAGGTGACTCAGTTCTTACAGCGATGAGATGGTGATTGGCAGAGTTATCCAAGGTTTCCTGGGATATCCCACCTCCTCACATAAATCCACTGCCTCTCTTTGCTGGCACTCTCTGGGTACAGTAATCTGGAGACCCCTGTTTTTCTCCTGGATGCAGCAGTGCCAGTTGTGTATTGAGGGTGCTGCCTGACCCTATGTCCAAATGTGGTAGGTCCTACCCACCCTGAGGTGATACGCACTGGCCTTGCCTTGCTTGAAGGTATGAGGATGTATGCTAGTGTAAGCAGATTTGGACACTGAGGGTGAAGAATGCCCATCATTTGTAGCAGCCAATCTGCCCAGGGGAAAGATGGCAATCTCAAATAGGCTGTCTCAGGAGCATTTAAAAAGGAGACTGCTGGGAGTCGGGCGGTAGTGCAACAGGTTAAGCACACATGGCGCCAAGCACAACTGGATCCCAGTTCCAGCCTCCGGCTCTCCATCTGCAGGGGGTTTGCTTCACAAGCCGTGAAGCAGGTCTGCAGGTATCTATCTTCCTCTCCCCCTCTCTGTCTTCCCCTCCTCCCTCCATTTCCCTCTGTCCTATCCAACAACAACGACAGCAATAACAACAACAACAACCATGACAACAATAAAACAACAAGGGCAACAAAAAAGGGGGAAAAATAGCTTCCAGGAGCAGTAGATTCGTGGTGCAGGCACCAAATCCCAGCAATAACCCTGGAGGCAAAAAAACAAGGGGGGATTGCTTGGTTGGGGAGATAGCACAGGCATCCTACCTGAGGCACAAGAGGTCCCAGATTCAATCCCCAGCACCTCTGCTGCGGTCGAGGTCACTGTGAGATTCCTGTGTCTCACCTATGGACATGCTAGGCAACCTTCTCACTAGCTCTTGCTCCAGGTTCTACTGTGGCCCCCACCTTCCCTACCCCAGGCTAGCTGGGTCCTATCTCTCCACCAATGCTCACTATGGTTTCCTCATGCCCTTTCTTAATTCTATCCCACCCCCATTTTTTTTTAAATACCAGAGCACTATTTACCTTCTCTCCATTCTCCTGATGAGGCTCTCCACTGACCGAATGTGACCGCAAACTATAGGACAAGGAAATCAGTTGATGCCATACTAGGGCAGACAAAGTGGAGAAGGTGTATGTGTTGGGGGTGGGAGGAGTGTCTAGTGGGAGAGATCGGTCTCATACTTTAAATTCACATGGCACATTTATGTAATTACAGTTCTCACAACACCTGTGTGAGGCAGGTAAGGCAGAGATTATGATCCCATCACATAGATGAGAACACTGAGGCTCAGTGGGGTGAAACAACTTGCCTAACGCTACAGATTCATTCTGATGTGCTGATCCTGGAACATACTCTGAAGGTCCCTGTAAGAGGGATCACAGATGAAAGACGCCAATCCAGGGTCTTAGGGAATCACCAGGGATTTCAGCAAGTTAACCCTGGGCCTCAGAAGATGTCTGTGCGCAGTGGGAGTGGCTGCTCCATGCCACTGATGAGGAGCTCGGGTTCTTGGGAGAGCGTGCAGGAGTCAGTCGCCTCAGTGGTCTCCACGCTGCCCACGGATACCTCCTCCGTTTCCTCCTGCCGCAGGTGCCGGAGAATCTCTTGGGACAGGGAGAAGCCACTTCCATCTGAGGGTTCTGGAAGGGGTTGGGGAGAGCAAAGGAAAGTAGTGTGAGTGCCTTGCACCCCCACCCCTGTAGTTCATAGGTCTGTGAGGATCTTCCTGCTCCCTATCAATGCCCTTGGCCACTGGGGCTTAAATGTCATGGGCTCCCAGTGATATAGTGACTTTCAGCAATGATGCCCAGAAATGGGCAGAACCCCACCCAAGATCACCAGGAGAGGGAATGGCAGGGCCAAGGCTCCATCCAGGCTCTCTTCTGCTTTCCCTGGTGTCACTAGACAACACAAGACACTGCTAGAGCCCACCTTGTCATATGCCACCCAGGCCCCAAAGCCAGGCCCTCTGAAAGCCACCAAGTGTCCCTGGGAGAAGAAGGGACAGGATTTTAATGTCCTGACCATATGGGGAAGCCCAGGGCACAAGCTGCCAGTCTCTTCCTGACTCCCCCACCATCACCCGTGGAGACCTAGGGGACCCCATCTCCTACCCACCAGCCTGTCACCCTTCACCTTGATAGACAATGAGGCGGCAGTTGTGCTGGCACTCAGGGTCATCATCCAGGATGTTCTCAAGTGTCCGGCAGAAGAGTTTGGCCTGTTCCAGCCGGTCTTCCCTGCTAAAGCCAGCTCGGCCATGCTGTGACATGGCAAACAGGGTCTGCAAGGGGGTGGCATACTCCAGTACACATGCACCCGCCTGGAGGAGGTAGGAGGAAGGCCAGACTCAGTCAGAGTTCAGGCAGACCACCTCTGCCACTGGCTAGGCCTCCAGACCCCCAGGCCATAGAGATGAAGTCTTGTGAGGTGCTACCTGATGAGGTCTGTGCTTTATAGCTGTTTTTTGCCGTCAACACTCCACACCTGAAACCAGGGCCATGGCTGTGCTGAACACATCATCCCAAGGCCTTGGGAAAAGGTTCACAGAGCTAAGATGTCAACTGTTCCTATGAAAATCAAGTCTGGGGGCTGATCTCTGGAGTTCAGCCCACCCATATGAAATGTTTCAGATGTTTTCACAGCCTTCACTGAAGACAGCTTTATGGTTAAGAGCATGGTACATTCAGATTGAAATTATCTTCTTTCTCTCTGTCCAGGTCTCAGTTTCCTCACCTCTAAAGCAGGTGAGGTGGTAAAGAAAGCTCTCTGGACTGCATGGTGACCCAGGTTGAAGCCCTAGCATCATATAAGAAGTACTATAACAGTGGCACCTACTGCTTTGGGGTTGTCTCTGTTTCTCTTTCTCACTCTACCTGAATGAAAAAATGGCCCGTAGTGATGAACTCAGGAATATGCAATGCCCCAATTCTACCATAAAAACAAAAACAAGATCAGGGGAGGGGGTGGGTTATGGAGATTGGGTGGTGGGAATTGTGTGGAGTTGTACCCCTCCTACCTTATGGTTTTGTTAATTAATCCTTTCTTAAATAAAAAAACAAAAACCAACCAAACAAACAAACAAACAAAAACAAGAGAGCTAGGTGGTGGTGCACACATCACCATGCATAGGATTTGGGTTCAAGCCTACAAGGGTAAGCTTCATGAATGGTAAATCAAATCAGAGTGTGGGTGTCTCCCCCACCCCCATCCCCCACCTTCATGTCCTCTCCCTCTCAGTTTCTCTCTCTCATAGCCAAGAGCAGAGAGGGAAAAAATGATCACCAGGAGCTGTGGATGTGTGTGTAGGCACTGAGTCTCAGTGATAACCCTGGTGGTAATAAAAAAAAAAAAAAATGAATAAGGGGCCAGGTGGTGGTGCACCTGGCTGAGTGCATGTTTTACTCTGCCCTAGAACCCAGGTTCAAGCCTCTGGTCCCCACCTGCAGGGGGAAGGCTTTGTGAGTGGTGAAGTAGGGCTGCAAGTGTCTCTCTTTCTCTCTCTCTATCCCCCTTAATTTCTGGCTATCTTTATCCAATAAATAAAGATAATAAAAAATTATTTTAATGAATAAATGAGATAGCTGGGTGATAGTGAACCCAGTTGAGTGCAAGGACCTGGGCTTAAGCCCCCACTCCCTACCTGCAAGGGAGAAGCTTTGTGAACAGTGAAGCAGGAGTGCAGGTATCTATCTTTCTCTCTCTTTTTAAACTTTTTTTCCCACCTCCCCACTTTCTCTCTTTCTAGCTCCCCTTCCCTTTCAATTTCTTTATGTCTTATCAAATAAAATAGAAAGGGGGGGAGAGAGAAAGGGGGTCAGATGGTGGAGCAGCAGGTTAAGCGCACATAGTATGAAGCACAAGGACCTGTGCAAGGATCCTGGTTCAAGCCCCCAGCTCTTCGCCTGCAGAGGAGTTGCCTCACAAGCAGTGAAGCAGTTCTTCAGGTGTCTTTCTCTCTTTCTCTCTATCTACCCTCCCCCTTTCAATTTGTCTCTGTCCTAGAAAAAAAAAAAGCCTCCAGAAGCGGTGGATTCATAGTGCCTGCACTGAGCCCCAGCAACTGGAAGCAAAAAGAGAGAAACAATGGCTGCCAGCAACTTATGCCCCAGCAATAATCCTGGTGGCAGTAAAATGAACAAATAAATAACAAAATAAAGTAAAAATAAGAAGCAGGGTTCTTAACAGCTTCTGCCTCACAGGGTGCTGGTGAGGTTTCCACAAAACAGACAAAGCACTTGGTAGTATCCAACATGCAGTAAGTCCTTGATAAAGTTTATCATTGTTTTAAAATCTATTTATTTATGTATTATTGTGTAGAGACAGAGAGAAATTGAGTGGGAAAGGGGAGATAGAGAGAGGAAGAGAGACACCTGCAGTCAGTCCTGCTTCACGGCTTGTGAAGCTTTCCCCCTGCAGGTGGAAACCAGGGGCTTGAACCCCAGTCCTTGTGCACTGTAACTGGGTACGCCACTGCCTGGCTCCTCATCATCATCATTGTTTAGAACTGAATTTTGAGAGCTTCTTTGGAGGTTCTAGCAGGGAAGCATAGCTACTTGTATACCCTCAACCGAAGACCAGTCAGTCTCTATTCGGGGAAGGCCATCCTCTTCAGCGGAGCGCGCAGCTTTGGGAGGGACGCACATGGAGCGGTGAGGGAGGAAGGGGTCACCCACCTAGCCAGCCAGATCAGCCGAATCAACCCTGGTGACCAATGGGGTGACAGATGTCACAGCCAGATAGCCCTCACCCCCTAGAACCGAATCTTACCAAGCCTTGTGGTCAGTCAGGGAAACTGAGACTCAGAAGAAAAATGAAAGCTTTTTGGTGCTTGCTAAGGCCCCCAAGTTCTGGGGTCCTGAGCTGCACGGCCCCCCAAAACCTCCCAGTTTCCTGCATACTCACCCGTTGCCCATTCGCCTTAAGCTCATAGATGCTGTTGGTGTAGACCCGGCGCTTAATCCCAGCACGGTCGGCGCTTTGCTTAGGCAGCTCATCCAGAAAGCAAATGTTTCGGTCAACCATAGTCAGATCATCACGTACTGCACAGTCCAATGGGAAGAGGATGTACAGCCGGTGGCTCCCCTCACCCTTCAAGATGTTGTTGTGGCAATGATTATAAGCTTGGATCCTGGTCTGTAGCCCTGCAGCAGAGAGAGCCCAGAAGTCATTTAGTCATTCCTGCTGGCCTTGTGTCATCCTCAGCCTAGGACAGAGACCCAGGCCACGGATTCCCATAATGTGTGTGTATGTGGGGAGAGAGTTGAGGCGCCAGTCACACACACACACTCCCACCACCCTTCTTTCTGTTTTACAGCACAAAAGATGAAACCCAGAACCTTGAGGTAAGGTGCACTCTTTACCACATGTGTTATTTCTCTCTATCTCACTTGTCCTTTGTCCAGATTTCTGTGTGTGCTCCACTCCTGAGCCCTCCTTTTAGAGCTTAGAGAAGCAGACACGCTGGGACATGACAGTACCATGCATGGAGTTCTGGTATTGAACCCTAGTATCACATTAGAGCACCATGCATGAGAGGAGCTCTGTGGCTGGTAGAGTCGTGCTGAAATGTCTCTCCCTTTTGCTCCTCTTTGCTAATCTCTTTCTTCCCCTCCCTCCTCTCTCTCTGAAAAGGAACGAAAAAAAATTAGTCTGTGAATGCCTCTCAGTGATGGCATTGCACATGTACATGCAGCCCTGGGTACTAGCCCTTGTGCTGAAAAACAAAGAGAAGGGTGATGGAAGTAGGTGTGTGGGGGATGGTCCTGAATGCTGAAATCCTTGGCACCCATTGTAAGTCAGACCTGAGCAGTGTTCTGGCTTCTTTCTCCCCTCACCTCCCTTCACTCTCTCTCATAAGTCTATCTATCTATCTATCTATCTATCTATCTATCTATCTATCATTTGATTGTAAACCAGGCATAATAATGAGATCCTCTGTGACTACTGGATCACTTTGGTTATTTATTCATTTATTTATATATTTATTTATTTATTACTGGATAGAGACAGAGATAAATTGAGAGGGGAGGGGGATGTTAGAGAGGGAGTGAGAGAGAGGCATCTATAGTCTTGCTTCACTGCTCATGAAGCTTTCCCCTGCAGATAGGGACTAGGGGCTTGAACCTGGATCCCTGTGTGCTATAATATGAGCACTTAGCCAAGTGCAACAGTGCCTGCCCCCTCTGGATTACTTTGGAATGTGAATGATCTGTGAAACATTGAAGTGCTTTGAAAATTATAAAAAGTTCTGGAGACATGAGAAGTGGTATGTCTTATGTGTCTCGTAGATTTGGGAATGAGGCATAGAAGATGACCCACCTGGCAAGATCAGCCGCAGATACCCGATATAGTATGACCATGCCAGCCCATGGGCCACATTCAAGTTCCTCTTTTCACATATTGTAGAGATCTCAGCTGAGGACAGGTCCTGGGGACAGCATGGCAAGTGTCAGGAATCTCCATGAAGGACAACCAAGGTCCTTTCCCTCCATGTAGATTTTCCCACCTGGTATTCACTTGCTCCCTTCTCTGTCTTTGATGAGCCCCTGGTTCCAGAACAATCTGGGCACCATCCCAAGGACCAACCTCTAGACTAGCCCCACTCCTAGTACTGAGTTTGGAGTAGGTCACACCAACCACAGCCTCCATTTGGTAACATCTCCCACCTCCCTGTGTGTCATACCTTCAGGCCAAAGAGGATGTTCAGAGCCTCTGAGAGGCCCAGAAGGGCAAATGTCCAAGTGATACGCAGGCTGGCCTCTTCTGGGACCAAGAAGCAGGCAAAGCAGGCCAACATCAGCAGGGCTCCAGTGCGGATCGGGCAGCCCAGGCAGGCCCGCAAAGCCTTCCAATGGCTACCCTGGTACCTGGAGTAGGTGTGGCATAGCTCCTCTGCCATGAGGCATGCTCTCTTAAAGAGCTGTCCTACCTGCAGTGAGGCCAGGTGGAGTATCAGCCACCAGAAGCTGTAGCTTAAGGAATTCTCCCACTGGATGGCCAGCAAGCAGGCTGCCAACAGGATTAAGGCTACGTTTTTGGCTCTGGAACCCCTGGGCCGTGGGATGGACGGGTGCAGGTCAGATTGAGGCATCTGTGAGGACCAAGAAATTCATAGCCATGTTCCCCTCTCTCTCCTGCTGCACAGGGACTGAGGCTTTGGTTGTCTAACCTGCCCCTAGTTCTCCCATTCCCTGGTGACAGCTATACCTGGTGTCTGCTCTTAGGGATGCCCCCAGGGACAGAATGGGCACCCACCCAGCATTCTTGAGCACCTGTCCCAGAGAGGGATGTGCTGAGAATAGAACAGGTAGTAGACCAGAAGGTGGTGCAGTGACAGAATTCTAGACTTGCATCATGGAATCTGAGTTCAGTCCCTGATGTTGATACTCTGGTTCTCTCTCTCTCTCTCTCTCTCTCTCTCTCTCTCTCTCTGTGTGTGTGTGTGTGTGTGTGTGTGTGTGTGTGTGTGTCTGTCTATCTGTCTGTCTCTGATGAACTAAAGAAAATTAATCTGTCTTTTTTTCTCTTTTTCTGTTGTGACTGGAACTTCACCACTCCTGGCTGACTTTTCAGATAAAAAGAGACAGATACCACAGCACTGAAGCTTCCTTTAGTACAGTGGGGGCCAGGCTTGAATCTGGGTTGTATGCAAGACAAAGCAAACACACCAGGTGAACTGTCTTGCAGGCCCAAATAAAATAAATGGAGAGAGTACAGAACTGGAAGAGCCCACACATATATACTCCATTTCCAAGAGACAGCAAGGTTTGGTGCAGAAGAAGGCAGTTTCCACTCCAGACCTAGACCTTACAGTGTTCTGTGAGGCCACCCATATTGGGGACCTGGACTTCCCTCTCTCTGGCATCTGCCACAGGGAGGAACTTAGTCAGCAAAGCAGAAAAGCAGCAGAATTCAGGGGACAAGGGGTATCAGAAGGCTGCTAACCACCTGTGGGTTCCTGGGGAGACTAAGCCTGGGAGCACTGGGAATTCTGACTGCTCCACTCCTGATCCTACCTTCAACCTTCCAGACTGCAGGGTTTTTTCTAGAAGATGACCCAGAGAGAAGTCTTGGCACAGGGACTTCCAGTGAGGAGTGGCAGCTTCTCTGTGTGCAACCTGAAAGTAAAATATTAAAAACAAATGAAGTGCTCATCTCAACCACTCAGTCTTGGCATTCTACCAGACCATAAGCAGCTAGGGGTATGCTGTGGAGGGCGGGGGACTTCCAGTCCCCCCAGGGAGCTGGGAAGAACCCTCCTTCCAAAGTCTGGACAAGCCATACCCCCTCTAGAGAAGGTCCCAGTTTCAATGCACTTTGCTACCCCTAAGTTTAGGTTTTCAGAACTCCCTTAAACTCCCTCAGTAGCTGCAACCCTGCAGCCCACCTTTCCCTGACGCCCCTGCGGTCGACCCCACGCCACCGCCCTCCCCAGCCCCTGAGCAGGACCCCACACTCACAAACTGCACTGTGCTATCTGGCACCATCTGGTCGTCGTGCTCTGATTTTCAGAAGCAGATCCTCTTTTTCTGCAGACTGTGATATCAGCAAGGAGGCGGAGAAAACACAATGATTTCCTGTAACAGTGGCCTTTCTATAAAGGGCCGGATGCCAGTGGAAAACCCTCAGCAGAGGTTGGTGTCTGGGCTCTGCACAGAAAACGGCCACGCCTGCAGGAGGCTGCCCTTGGAAAAACCCGAGGTTCCAAGCCAAAAAGTCAGCCACTTAATAAGCATAGTAAACGCATGACACACAACCAGAAAGAATAAAGAGCTTGCCATCCTCCAGAGACTAGGCCAGGTTTATCAGATATTTTATTTAACTCTAACAGTAGGTATGATGCTATCTCTGTTTCCCAGAAGGGGTAATTTGATACCAGTACAGGAAATACTTTTTTTTTTTTTTAATTTTTAATTGCCACCAGGTTTATCACTGAGACTCAGTGACTGCACCATGAACCCACTGCTCCTGGTGCCCATTTTTCCCCTTTTATTTATTTACCTTTTAATCTTTGTTTATTGGATAGAGACAGCCAGAAATCGAGAGGGTAAGAGGGGATAGAGAGGGAGAGTGACAGAGAGATACCTGCTGCACCACTCACAAAGCTTTCCCCCTGCAGGTGGGGACCAGGGGTTTGAATCCAGGTCCTTGTGCATTGTAACATGTGCACTCAACCAGGTAAGCCACCACCTAGCCCCTTTTCTTTCTTTCTTTTTTTAATATTTAAAATTTTTTATTTATAAAAAGGAAACATTGACTAAACCATAGGATAAGAGGGGTACAATTCCACACAATTCCCACCACCAGAACTCCATATCCCAGCCCCTCTCCTGATAGCTTTCCTATTCTTTAACCCTCTGGGAGTATGGACCCAGAGTCATTATGGGGTGCAGAAGGTGGAAGGTCTGGCTTCTGTAATTACTTCCCCGCTGTTTTTTTTTCTTTTTTAGAATATTTCAATTAATCAATTAATTTTATTGCCAGCAGGGTTATCACTGGGGCCCAGTGCCTGCACAACATATCTATCCACTGCTCCTAGAAGCCATTTCTTCTTCTGCTCCTTCTGCTTCTTCCGCTTTTTCTTCATCTTTTATTTACTCATAAGACAGAGAGAAAC
The DNA here is from genome assembly GCF_950295315.1 of Erinaceus europaeus. Lineage (NCBI taxonomy): Eukaryota > Metazoa > Chordata > Mammalia > Eulipotyphla > Erinaceidae > Erinaceus > Erinaceus europaeus. The sequence goes on from NC_080163.1 coordinate 44,208,471, forward strand.
CAAGAGGGAAAGGGGAGAGAGAGAATAGAGATTCCTACAGCCCTACTTCACTACTCATGAAGCTTCTCCACTATAGGTGGTGCCGGGATAGCCTGAGGGTGCTTCTTCCCAAGCAAGTGCTCTCTGGGTTGGAGAGAACTCAACTGGAGCCAATCTAGGCTGCTGCGTGGGAGAGAGATCAGGAACTTGTGCAGAGCTAGGAGATACACTCTCGGAGCCGGAAAGCAATTCCAAGTGTTTCTACTCAGAAAAGCAGCTTGTATATATACTAGCCAAGTAGGGTGGAAACAGGGTGTGACATAGAGAGTGTGGAGCGAAAAGACAGTGATGGAAATCAGGGTGACTATGAGAGGGGGCAGAGCAAAAAGACATCGTGAACCAGTGGGGATTAAACCAATGCCCTGAGGGAGGGTGGTGCTTAGTTAACTGGTTTATGTAAATAGACCGCAGCTTTAAGTGGGATCAAACCAATGCCCTGCAGGCATGCTGGTGCTTAGTTAAGTAGGATTAGAGACAGAAGCTTTAAGCTGGGGGAGCTGGCATACTACCCAATAAGATGGGGATTGTTTGAACCTGGGTTCTTACAAGTGGTGATGTATACTCTCTGTCAGATGTGCCATCTCCCAGACCTTATTTTTTTCCTTTTTAATTTTTGTTGTGATAGAGACCAAAGTTGACAGGAAAGGCAGAGATAAAGATTGGGAGAGAAAGAGCGAGATCTGCAGCTCTGCTTCATTGATTATAAAGTCACCCCCCCCCCCCCCCCCCGCCTTCAACTACAGACTGGAGTGTGAACTCTGATCACACTTGCCCACAGCAATATGTGTGCTCCACTGGGTTCACCATTGCCCAACCTGAGAATAATTCATTTGTCTTGGGTCCCTGGCTGGTAAATGAGGGGCTTGAAGCCAAGTGTAATGCTCCAAAAAACCCAGCTTGTTTTGTGCCTTGACTTTTCAGGCAGGAAGGAGTGGAAGGTGCCAGGACTGACTTCATGTTACAGTTTTCCTAGGGGTAGGTAGTGTCTCTGGCTGCTCCTGGCAAACCAGTAAGCTGACTGGCTTTGAGACTGGCCTAGACCTGGACAATGGGACCAAGTGCTGCTATATATAATTCGCTGTCATCCAGGTCAGCAGGTCCTTGCCCAGACCTTTTGCCACATCACAGACAGACACAGAAAAATATACCACACTCATATTTGTCACTGGCCTCCTGGTAGCAACATAGTTTCGTGAAAATGCTCTCCATTTGGAAAATAATTTCCTGAGAATAGAGGGAAATTCCTAAACTTTCTTTCACAAAGGGGTCTCCTGAGGGCTCAGCTCCTTCAAAACCAAAGGAAGTCAAGGTTGGCCAGTAAAGTCCTCCAGGAGGAGCAGCTTCACATCTGTCACAAGGCCTGACTGTGCCAAGTAGTGCTGGGCCCCCAAGAAGAGGCTCAGCTGCCCTCAACCCCTAGCCCCTGCCTGTTATTTATCCTGCTGCTTTTTTGGGGGGGGGCTGTTCAGCACCAACTATGGAAAATATAAAATAATAGTAATAATAATCTGACAATAATAATAACCTGACAATCCTCCTCTAGGATTCTAGAAAGTCTTATCAAGAAGTAATCAAACAGGGAGTTGGACGGTAGTGCAGAGGGTTAAGCACAGGTGGCGGAAAGCGCCAACGACCAGCCGAAGGATCCCGGTTCGAGCCCCTGGCTCCCCACCTGCAAGGAGTCCCTTCACAGGCGGTGAAGCAGGTCTGCAGGTGTCTGTCTTTCTCTCCCCCCTCTCTGTCTTCTCCTCCTCTCTCCATTTCTCTCTGTCCTATCCAACGACGACGACATCAATAACTACAACAATAAAACAACAAGAGCAACAAAAAGGAATAAGTCAATGAATAAATGTTTTTTAAAAAAAAAAAAGAAGTAATCAAACTGGGAGCTGGGTGGTGGTGCATCTGGTTGAATGCATATGTTACAATGCGCAAGGACCTAGGTTCAAGCACGCGGTCCCCACCTGCTGGGGGAAATTTTCACAAGTGGTGAAGCAGCGCTATAGGTGTCTTTCTCTCCCTCTCTACCCCTTCTTCTCAATTTATGGCTGTCTCTATCTAATAAATAAAGATAGTAAAAATATTTAAGTGTGGGGTAGATAGTATAATGGTTATGCAAAGAGACTCTCATACCTGAGGCTCCAAAGTCCCAGGTTCAAGCCCCCACACCATTAGCCAGAGCTGACCAGTGCTCTGGTGAAAAAAAGGAAAGAAGGAGGGAAAAAAGGACAAGCAAGCAAACAAAAAATATTTTAAAAAATAAAATAATTTTTAAAAAGAAGTAATCAGACTGTAACTGGGGAAATGACTCAACTGATAGGGCATTGAAAATATATATATATATTGTTGGGCAGTACGTCAGCTTCCCCCTGTTTAACACTGAGGTCTATTTACATAACCAGTTACCTGGGAACCGCCCTGCCTACAGGGCATTGGTAATCCCCACTGGTTCACACTCTCTTTTTGCTCTGCCTCCCCCAGTCACACCCTGTTTTCCACCACTAGTTTGTACTCTCTTTTTGCTCCACCCTCTGTACCTCACATCCTGTTTCCTCCCTTCTATTTCCTTCTTGGCAAGTATAAACACAGCTGCTCTTCTGATTAAACACACATGGGATTGCCTTACCAGAGTCTCTCTCCTGCAATGCTAGCCCTGCACAAGTTCCTGATCCCTCTCCCACGCAGTAGCCTAGGTTGGCTCCAGTTGAGTTCTCTCCAACCCAGAGAACACTTGCTTGGGAAGAAGCACCCTCAGGCTATCCCGGCAATATATGGGGGGAGTATTTAATTTTTAGATGAGAGACACACAGAAAGACCAGAGTACTGCTTAGTTTGGGGTCATGGTGGTGCTGGGGATTGAACCTGGGACTTCTGACCCTCAGGCATGAGAGTCTTTTTTTTTTTTAAGATTTTATTTATTTATTAATGAGAAAGATAGGAGGAGAGAGAGAAAGAACCAGACATCACTCTGGTACATGTGCTGCCGGGGATTGAACTCAGGACCTCATGCTTGAGAGGCCAATGCTTTATCCATTGTGCCACCTCCCGGACCACGCATGAGAGTCTTTTGCATAACTACTATGCTGTCTCCCTAGCCTAGAGCATTTAACTAGTTGTATACTTGAAGTTTCCTGCTCAATTTCTGGTACCACATATACCAATAGTGCTCTAGTTTCTCTCTTACTTCACCACCCCTACTTATGTGGAGCACTTTCTCTTATATATAATGAATAAAAATTAATCTTAAAACAATCAATGTAGGGCTGGAAGGAAGGAAAGAAGGAAGGAAAGAAGACTCAAACCAATTTACTAGATAGTGAGCTGTGTTGACACCTATCATGGGGAGAAATGAAACTGTACTGTAAATCAACATTTCCTCAAAAGAGAACAAGAATAAAATCTTACACTGAACACTGTAAAATTTCTGTCAGTAAATAATAGTTGGATTTAATTGTATCTGATCAACCAATTTGTACTGTACATTTCAACAAATTGATCACAGCTAATTCAAGACTACCTGGATTATAGGATTTGTAAATTATTTATATCTTAAGAAATCTTACCCATTCTCACAGAATGTTCATCTAAGTTAATATTTTTGTGTACTATTTTCAGTTTTTAAAGAGAACCTATTCTTAAGCTTGAATAAGAGTGCTTGGAACTAGGGGCCAGGCAGTGACACACCAGGTTAAGCACACATAGTATGAAGTTCAGGGATTCTGGTTCCAGCCCACTACTCCCCACCTGAAGGGGGGTTGCTTTATAAACAGTAAAGCAGGTCTGCAGGTGTCTCTCTGTCTATCTCCCTCTCCCCTCTCAATTTCTCCGTCCTATCGAATAAAAATGAAAATTGATAGCCAGGGGCAATGAATTTATAGTGCCAGCACTATGGCACCAAGCCCCAGCAATAACCCTGGAGGCAAAAAAAAAATTTTTTTTTAAAGAAAAGGCGAGAGACAGAGACACCTGCAACACTGCTTCACCACTTGCAAAACTTTCCCCTTGGAGGTAGGGACTGGGGGCTCAAAACTGGGTGCATTGTAATATGTAATCTCAACCAGGTGCACCACCACCCAGCCCCTCCAAGAGGCAGTTTTATTTATTTTTTTTGTATTTTATTTTCTTTTTATTTATTTTTTTAATTTATAAAAAGGAAGCATTGACAAAACCATAGGATAAGAGGGGTACAACTCCACACAATTCCCACTGCCAGATCTCTGTATCCCACCCCCTCCCCTGATAGCTTTCCTATTCTTTAACCCTCTGGGAGTATGGACCCAAGGTCATGTGTGATGCAGAAGGTGGAAGGTCTGGCTTCTGTAATTGCTTCCCCGCTGAACATAGGCGTTGACAGGTCGATCCATACTCCCAGCCCAAGAGGCAGTTTTAAATGACTAGTAAAATAATTTATTTTGCAGGACAGAGAGGGAAATCACAAAATGAATCTTGGACTGGGTGTAGTGTATTGCACAAGGCAAAGGACTCTGGGAAAGGAGAGGGAGGAAGGGGTGGCAGGAACCTTGAGGTCCTGTTGCATGATGCACAGGGAGATGAGAAATTGCATGTGTCAACAACTGTACTGTAAGCCACTAACCCCCCCAATCAAAATAAAATTGTAAAAATGGGCAGGGGAGATAGCATAATAGCTATGCAAATAGATGCTCATGCCTGAGGCTCTGAGGCCCCAGGTTCAATCTCCCTCACCACCATAGGCCAAAGCTGAGCAGTGCTCTGGTAAATAAAATAAAACAAAATAAAGCCAGGCGGTGGTGTATCTGGTTGAGCCCACATGTTACAGTGCACAAGGACCTGGGTTTGAGCCCCTGCCCCCCAACTGCATGGGTAAAGCTTCATGAGTGGTGAAGCAGTGCTACAGGTGTCTGTCTCTCTCCCTCTCTATCTTCCCCATCCTCTCAATTTCTGGCTGTCTCTATCCAATAAACAAATAAAGATAATAAAAATAGTGCGTACTTTGGCAGCACATATACTAAAATTGGAACGATACAGAGAAGATTAGCATGGCCCCTGCGCAAAGATGACACGCAAATTCGTGGAGCATTCCATATTTTTTTCAGCCACCAGGTTCCAGATGCCAGCATGATGCCAACTAGACTTCCCTGGACTGACACCAATGTGTCCTGGAGCCCTGCTTCCCCAGAGACCCACCCCACTAGGGAAAGAGAGGCAGACTGGGAGTATGGACGGACCAGTCAACGCCCATGTTTAGCGGGGTAGAAATTACAGAAGCCAGACCTTCCACCTTCTGCAACCCACAATGACCCTGGGTCCATACTCCTAGAGAGATAGAGAATGGGAAAGCTATCAGGGGAGGGGGTGGGATATGGAGATCTGGTGGTGGGAATTGTGTGGATTTGTACCCCTCCTATCCTATGGTTTTGTTAATGTCTCCTTTCTTAAATAAATAAATAAAAATAAAATAATAATAATAAAAGAATCCCTTGACTGTAATATCTCAGATATTGCAATACTGTCTTCCTCTATTTATTTGAACCATACTTAGATGAGACTTTTAGTGACTTCTTTGATTATTTAAGTACAGTAAAATTTTTATCCTGAAAAAAGATAATAAAAATAAATAAAATATTTTTCTAGCTATAGTAAATAAAAGTCAATAACCTTCTTTAATATTAACATCTAATCATTGTATATTATAGTTTGTATATGAAATTATTTGTAAATAAAAGTAAAATTTTTTTTCACCTCCAGGGTTATTGCTGGGGCTCAGTGCCTGCACCACAAATCCACTGCTCCTGGAGGCCATTTTTCCCCCTTTGTTGCCCTAGTTGTTCTATCATTGTGGTTATTATTATTGTTGTTGTCATTGATGTCATTGTTGGATAGGACAAAGAGAAATGGAGAGGGCAGGGAAGGACAGAGAGGGGAGAGAAGAAAGATAGATAGATAGATACCTGCAGACCTGCTTCACTGCTTGTGAAACGACCTCCCTGCAGGTGGGGAGCCCAGAGTTTGAACTGTGAACCATACGTTTTTGCACCACATGCGCTTAACCTGCTGTGCTACCACCCAACATCCCTGTTTTTATTTTTTAAATCAAAATCTCCTCAGTAAAGTGGTTAAAAAAAATAGTCAGACAAGGGCATCAAAATACCTAGTTTTAGAGGTTTGTGGCAATGCTGCTCACACTAGAAGAACAACCAAAAATTATCTTAATATCGACAAAAGAGGATGAGTTAATGAAATGATGGTTCATCCTGAAATGAAAAATACCCACTGTGGTCCGGGAGATGGTGCAGTGGATTAGGCTTTGGACTTTCAAGCATGAGGTCCCAAGTTCAGTTCCTGGCAGCACATGTACCAGAGTGATATCTGGTTCTTTCTCCCTCTCTCTCTCTCTCTCTCCTGTCATTTCTCATGAATAAATAAATAAAATCTTTAAAAAAAAGAAAAAGAAAAATACCCACTAAGAAAGCTAATGTGAGCCTGGATGCTGATGACAAAGCACTGACAAGGGTCAGTCTGTGTAGTGGGAATCTGGGTGATTTTTATTATTATATTTTCCTCTTTTGTTCATTATCTTTCCAGTGTTTCTTTTTCCAAACTTGAATGTTTTATTCTATTATGCATAAATATACATAGTAATAATAACATATCTAGTAATATATATTGTGCAATGGTATATATAAAATCTTTTTAAAGGCAAGAACCTCAGAACACTTCCATTCTGGACAGCTGGCATCTAAGGAGGAAAGTGAGGGTCACAGCATGAAATTTGGCTGGATCCCAGGCTGCCTGACTCACAGGCTGCTTCTCTGAGCCCATGTCATGGTGTGTCCACACTTTGTTCCTCAGCCTGCTTTTGCCTGGGTCTTCCTTCTTATTTCCTGCCAGTTATTTTTCCCCCTAGATATCCTCAGAAGTGCTGGTTGGGGACATACTAATATCTTTCTTTTTAATTTTATTATATTTTATTTATTTGTTGGATAGAGACAGAAATTGAGAGGAAGTGGAGATAGAGAGGAAGAGAGACAGAGAGACACCTTCAGCACTGCTTCATCCCTTGTGAAGCTTTTCCCTTGCAGGAAGGGACCGGGCCTTTGAACCCAGGTCCCTGTGCATTATAACATGTACACTCAACCAGGTACACCACCGCCTGGCCCCCAATATCTTTCTTTTTTTCATTTTACTTATTTTTTTATTATCCTTATTTATTTCTTGGATAAAGACACCCAGAAATTGAGAAGGAAGAGGGTGATAGGGAAGGAGAGAAACAAAGAGACGCCTGCAACACTGCTTCACCACTCACAAAGCTTTCCCCCTGCAGGAGGAGACCAGGGGCTTGAACCTGGGCCCCTGAGTATTGTGACATGTGCTCAACTAGTTGTGCCACCACCTGGTCCCAACCAAGGGCATAAGATGAATTTTGCTTTCAGCCTTAATCTCAAATTCTTGACATGTTCCATGTGTTGTGGCGCAGACTGAGAGGAGAGGCACCCCCAGCACTGTTTCACTGCTTATAGGAAGCTTCTCCCCTACCAGTAGAGACCAGGGCCTAGAACATGATGCCTTGTGTGCTCTACTGGTGAACCACCACTTGACTCCTTAAGGACCTTTCCACACAAGTATCAGGGACCTTTAAACAAGTGATTTTGTGGGGAAGAAAAGCCTCCTTTTATGGTAGGAAAATTGCCAAACAATGTGATTATTGCAATAACTATCTATTGTCTCCTTAAACCCTAAGACAACAGGAATCTCCTGCTTCCTCTATACAGCCTATGCTTCTCCCAATCCTGGAACCACTGGGGTGGGGCTCACTTCCCTGCATGTTTCTCTCAAGTCATACCAAATGATACTGTATCCACCGAGTCCAACCTAATCAATGCAACAAGTACCATCTCAGCATGCTTCACCTCAGACTGTGTACAGAGACATCAGGCATGGATTGCCAACCCTTAACCCTCATCACTCGGGTGAGACCTTTCCTTTCATAGTATTCTCTAATTCCATTCCAGGAGGTTCACTTCCTAACAAAGTCCCAAAACCTAGATATAGGCCAGGTCCCATATGATAGAGCATATGTTCACATGTATCCATAAATTAGGGCAAAATATATACCTGAAAGCAAACATATACAATAGTCTGTAGTGAGTCACTATCAAGTTCATAACAAAATAGTGTCCACTTAGACTTAGATACCCTTCTCACCTACTTCTTATTACAGTTCTCTCACTCCAAAGCTAACCTTAGCAAAACAAGGACTGCAAAAGCTGAATAAGGGCAAGAGACTGGCATACTTTAACAATGACTCTTTAGTCACTATCAGGTCATTCCACCAGCTGGGGCCCTAGTCAAGGAGTCCTGAGATTTCCAAACAGACTTGATGGGCCGAGGCCTCGAATAAATCCCTCTCTCCATTATTACCAGTCATTTCTAACAGGAACAACAAAATAGATCCCTTTGCGGACCCCCATAGGACCTTGCCCTCAACCTAGATCAACAATTGTAGAGAATAATATTTCATCCTCTGAAGGGAGGATGGACAACATACTCTATCCTACACCTGAGGAAGATGGGTCCTGATATTGGGGCAGCTTGGAACGTTCCTACTCATGACCACAGAATGTGAGCTCAGATCTAGAGGGATGTAGAGGTTACATAGGCTCCTAAGCTAATTATGGGCCCCAGATCACATCAAATCGATGGGGTTTACTGTAATATTTATACCCCTTTCCCATATTAGGGAACTGCTCTCTTCCCTGATTCAGCTTTCTGATACTTTTCCCAGCCATGACATCATCTGCATATCAGATTTCAGGCTCAGGCAAAAACAAACAAACAAACAGTATAGCTACAGGCCCTTTGAAATATTACTAAAATATGCCCACTAGCTATCTACAAAATGGAGGAAACCCCCCCCCCAACACTTCGTCTGCACTATTTCAGCCTTTAGGTCCATGATTGTTCAACAATTTGGCTTTGTATATTAACTCTCTTTTCAGCCATCAGGTTCCAGATGCTAGCAGGATGTGAACAGACTTCCCTGGACAGACAACCCCACCAATGTGACTTGGAGCTCCACTTCCCCAGAGCCATTCTCCACTAGGGAAAGAGAGAGACAGGCTGGAAGTATGGGTTGACCTGTCCATGCCCATGTTCAGTGGGGAAGCAATTACAGAAGCCAAACCTTCAACCTTCTGCATCCCACAATGATCTTGGGTCCATACTCCCAGAGGGTTAAATAGGAAAGCTATCAGTGGAGGGGGTGGTATACAGAGGTCTGGTGGTGGGAATTGTGTGAAGCTATACCCCTCTTATCCTATAGTTTTGTCAATGATTCCTTTTTATAAATAATTTTTTAAAAATTTTAATCTTATGGTCTTGTAAACCATTATTAAATCACTAATAAAAATGAAATTTAAAAACAAAAATTAATCAATTTATCTGTAAGAGAGGAGAAAGAATAAAGCTAAAGCATCACTCTGGCACATACAATGTTCAGTGCTTGCACTACAAATCTACTGCTCCTGGCAGGCATTTTTTTCATTTTGTTGCTCTTGTTGTTGGATAGGACAGAGAGAAATCTAGAGAGGAAAGGAAGACAGAGAAAAGGAAAGAAAGAGACACCTGCAGACCTGCTTCACCGCTTGCGAAACAAACCCCCCTACAGGTGAGGAGCCCGGGGCTCAAACAGGGATCCTTACGCTTTGTGTCATGTGTGCTTAACTTGGTGTGCTACCGCCCAGCCCCCTATTTATTGTATTTTTATTGCCACCAGGGTTGGTTATCACTGGGGCTCAGTGCCAGCATTATGAATCCACTGCTCCCAGCAGCCACTTTTTTTTCTATTTTATTTGAAGAGGGGAGATATAGAGGGAGAGACACCTGCAGACCTGCCTCACCACTTATGAAGAGTCCCTTTCAGGTGGTGAGTAGGGGCTTAAACCTGGGTCCTTGAGCATGGTGATATGTGTGCTTAACTGGGTGTGCCACTGCCCAGGCCCTAGGATCAGGGTTCAAGCCCCTGGTCCCCACCTGCAGGAGGAAAGCTTCACAAGTGGTGAAGCAGTGCTGCAGTTATCTGTTTCTCTATCTTTCCCTATCCTCCTCCCCTCTTAATTTCTCTCTGTCCTATCAAATTGAATAAATAAAATTTGAGAGCCTGGTGGTGGCACACCTGGTTGAGAGCACATGTTACAATGAGCAAGGACCTGGGTTCAAGCCCCCGATCCCCACCTGCAGGGGGAAAGCTTTGCAAGTGGTGAAGCAGTACTGCAAGTGTCTCTCCGTCTCTCTCCTATTCTATATCCCTCCTCCCTTCTCCATTTCTAGCTGTCTCTATCCAATAAATAAATAAATAAATAAATATAATAATAACAATAAATAAAGTATAAACAATTATTTTCAAAAGGAGTAAGGGAGGTAGGGGGAGACACCAGTAGGATCACTCCACCAGCCATGAAGCTTCCCCTAGTGATGTGATTCTCCTATGTTGTATAGGCACTCAACTCTGGCATTGTACTAAGTACTGTGTTAGCTATGTTATGATCCCTCTATATTTAACTTTTTGAAGAACCACAATACTATTTCAACTGCACTATTCATTACTTTATGTTGCCACCAGTAAGGTATGAGAGATCCAATTTTTCTAGATCCTAGGCAATATTTATTCTTAACTATATTTTTATATTTTACTTATTTATTAATGAAAAAGATAGGAGGGGAGAGAGAAAGAACCAGACATCTTTCTGGTACATGTGCTGCCAGGGATCAAACTCAGGACCTCATGCTTGAGAATCCAACGCTTTATCCACTGTGCCACCCCCCAGACCACTTAACTATCTTTTTATTATAGCCATCCTAGAGACTGTGTCTCACTGTGATTTTGATTCGTGCTTCCTGATGGCTAATGATATCAAACACTTTTTATGTACTTATTGCCATTGTGTATCTTTTTTGGAGAAATGGGATTGAACCCAGGATCTTGTCCAGGCAAGACGTGAGCTCTACCACAAACCTGCATGGGCTTCAGTTTTTTGAAAAAATTATTTTGGTATTTCATAATTATATGTGATGTTGGCAAGATATATATATATATATATATATATATATATATATATATATATATATATATATATATTTTTTTTTTTTTTTTTTTTTTTTTTTAACCAGAGCACTGATCAGTCTGGTTTATGTGGTGTAGGGGCATTGAACCTGGAACTCTGGAGCATCAAGTATGAGAGTTTCTTTGCATAACCATTATGCAATCTATCCTCCACCCAAAACATATATTTGTATATGGGACTTAAATATTTCTGTATGGATGTTTATGTCAAATAAGGTTGTTACATTAATGTTAAGCACATAGATATCAGTTTCATTTTAACTGAGGGAGTCTGAGAGGAATTTGTGGTAAATTGTAGATATTTTTTTCCTTTTAATTTTTTATTAATGATTTGAGTTATAAAAATATAAGATAAAGGGTATAATTCTATACCTTTTCCACCACCAGAGTTCTGTATCCCCTCTGCTGGAAACTGCATTATTTCTCCCAAGATCACAAATGTGGGTTGACTATTATTTCTATAACTATCTATCTATATTTATATATATTTGCCCATTTTTTTCTATGCTCCTGCCTTCTTTTCCTTTCTAAATCACACCTATTACTTCAGAGTGCCCTTGAATTGTAGATCTTTTGTCATCTACCAAGATGACTATATGATATACTATGATGTCTTTTCATGAATTGTATTCATTTCATACTAGAGCTCTTTACATATTCTAGGTATAAGTCCTTTGTCAATATATTATTTACAGTTTTATTTCTATCTTGTGGGTTGTCTTTTTGCATTCTCCAAAGTGTCCTTTGAAGCATAGTTATTGTGATAAAATTTAATTATTTATCTTTTCTTTTGCTGCATGTCCTTTTGGTGATATGGCTAAGAAACTATTGCCTAATCAAGGTCGTGAACATTCATTCCTGTCCTTCTGATTTTAATAGTGTTAACTCTTACAATCTAGCTCTTTGTTTTGCTTTTTCCCTTTGAACTTTTTATCTGTGATGTCAGGGGTTCACAGCTTTTTGATTTTTTTTTTTTTCCCTTCTTACTACAGAACTTCTCAGCTCTACTTATGGTGTTATAGTGTTGGTGCTGGGAGTTGAACCTGGGACCTTTGGTGCTTAAGTTTTTTGCATAACAATTATGCTGTCTACCCAGCCCCACAGTCATTCTTCTGCATTTTGATAGCTAGTTATCCCAGCATCATTTGTGTAAACAACAGCTATTCTTTTTTTTCTTTTTTATAAGTCAAGAAACTTCTTTTTAATATTTATTTATTTATTTCCTTTTGTTGCCCTTGTTGTTTTATTGTTATAGTTATTATTGTTGTTGCTATTGATGTCACCATTGTTAGGACAGAAAGAAATGGAGAGAGGAGGGGAGACAGAGAGTGGGAGAGAAAGACAGACACCTGCAGACCTGCTTCACTGCTTGTGAAGTGACTCCCCTGCAGGTAGGGAGCCAGGGGCTTGAACCAGGATTCTTATGCTGGTCCTTGTGCTTTACACCACCTGCCCTTAACCTGCTACACTACTGCCCAACTCCCAACAACAGCTATTCTTTCTCCACTGAATAGTTTTGGCTTACTTGTCCAAAATCAACCGACAGCAAATGTGTGTTTATTTTTTTGACTATTAAAACATGTGGAATTTATTTTTCCTAAAATTCTGTTTCATGAATTTTTATTTTATTAGTGATTTAATATTGATTTACAAAATTATGAGGTAACAGGGTTATAATTCTGCACCGTTCCCATAACCAGAATTCTATGTCCCCCTTCCTTCCATTGGAAATTGCTGTTGTTCTCCCAAAGTCACACACATGGATTGACTACTATTTCTACCTGTCTATCTCTCTCTATGTATATTTGCCCATTTTAAAAAATATTTATTTATTTACTTACTTCCTTTTGTTGCCCTTGTTGTTTTATTGTTGTAATTATTATTGTTGTTGTTGTTGATGTCATTGTTGTTGGATAGGACAGAGAGAAATCAAGAGAGGAGGGGAAGACAGATTGGGGGAGAGAAAGACAGACACCTGCAGACATGCTTCACCGCTTGTGAAGCAACTCCCCTGCAGGTGAAGAGCCGGGGGCTAGAACCATGATTCTTATGCTGGTCCTTGTGCTTTGCATCACCTACGCTTAACCTCTGCACTACTGCCTGACTCCTTTGCCCATTTTTTCTATGGTCCTGCCTTCTTTTCCTTTCTAAGTTCACATACACCTACTGCTACTTCTGAATGTCTTTCCTTTTTTCCTCTTCTCTCTCCAGGTCCTGATGGAGTTGGAGTTCAGAGCCCTCTGGCATGCTTTCCCCAACATTTCTCCCACTCTGGGAGTATGGACCAAAATTCTTTATGGGGTACAGAAGGTGAGAGTCCTGGCTTCTATCTGCTTCTCCACTGAACATGGGCATTAGCAGGTTGATCCATACTCCCAGTCTGTTTCTTTTTCCCTAGTGTGGTAGGGTTCTGAAGAGGTGAGCTTCCAGGACACATAGTTGAGGTCATCTGTTCAGAGAAGTCAGGATGGAATCATAGTCACATCTGCAACTTGTTGGCTGAAAGGCGGTAAGATATAAAGCAGGGCAAAATGTTTAATAAACAAGAACCAGAAAGTAGGAAAAGAGCAGATGAGAATAGGGATCTTAAGGTCAACAGAAGCTACGGAGTTTATTTTAGGAATGTTCCAAGGGGCCTATGACTTTCGTAATTATTGAGCTTGATAGCTAACATACAGGTGAACTAAAAGTATTATCTGGGTTGAGTGCACACATTATAGTGCACAAGGACACAGGTTCAAGCCCCTGGTCCCCACCTTCAGGAGGAAAGCTTCACAAGTGATGAAGCAGTGATGCAGATGTCTCTCTCTCTCTCTCCCTCTCTATCACCTCCTCCTCTTTCAATTTCTGACTATCTTTATCCAGCAAATAAATAAAAATTTTAAAAAAATATCTGGGAAGATGTAGTCAGAATTGAGAACAGGGCTAGAAAATTAGATTAGGGCAGAGAGTAGCTCCCAAACTTGAAGAAAATATATAAATACAACTAACTATTTACCCCAAGGCCTATATATATTCACATTTAGCACAGGAGCCTGTGTAACCTCTGAGTCCCTATCGGTCCAAGTCCACAATATGTGTGAGTTTATTGAGGAATCTTCAGTTCATTCCCATTGATCTATAATCTAGCCTTAAGTTAGTTCACATGATCATGATTACTGTAAATTTGTGGTAAATTATAAAATGAAGAAGTATGAGACCTCTAGTTTCGTTCTTCTTTCTCACGATTGTTTTGGCTATTCTAGGTTCCCTAAACTTTTCTATAAACATGGCTGAGTGGTGGCACTCTGGTTGTGCACACATATTACAGAGTGCAAGGACTCAGATCCAAGCCCCTGGTCCCCACCAGCAGAAGGACTGCTTCATGATAGTAAAGAAGTGCTTCCTCTATCCTTCTCTATCACTCTACCTCCCCATTTCCTTCTCAGTTTCTCTCTGTTTCTACCCAAAATTAATAAATAAAAATATGTGAAAATTCTTTTCTTTTCTTTCCTTTTTTTAAATTTTTTTAACCAGAGCCCTGCTCAGTTCTCTGGCTTATAGTGATACAGGGGATTGAACCTGAGATTTTGGAGCCTCAGGCATGAAAGTCTCTTTGCATAATCATTATGCTATCTACCCCAGCCCTTAAAATTTTTTCCATATAAATTTTAGGATCAGCTCCCCATCTTGGATAGAGCTTGAAGAAATCATGTTAAGTGAGATAAATCAGAAAGAGAAGGATGAATATGGGATGTTCTCACTCATAGACAGAAGTTGAAAAATACTACCATGACACTGGCTTGCCTTCCCTGGGCAGACGACCTCACCAATGTGTTCTAGAACCCCACCTCCCCGGAGCCCTACCTGACTCGGGTATGTAGAGACAGGCTGAGGGTATTCATCAACCCATATCCAGCAGAGAAGCAATTAGAAAAGCCATAACTCCCACCTGCTGCACCCCATTAATATCTTTGGTCCATACTCACAGAGGGATAAAGAACAGGGATGCTTTCAATGGAGGGGATGAGATATGACATGCTGACGGTGGGAATTCTAGGAATTATAACCCTATTGCCTATAATCTTGTTGATCATTATTAAATCACTAGTAATAAAAAAGAAGTTGAAAAATAAAAAAACACAAAGCAGAATTTGGACTGGGTTTGGTGTATCTCAAAGTAAAGGACTCTGGGGTGGGGGTGAGGGTCTGGTCCTGGAACTTTGTTGTTGTGCGAGGGCCACGGAGAAGAGAGAGAGGAGGGGTCCGGAGCAAAGAGGAAACACAAATCTTTATTTGCGCTAGCACCTCAGAGTTGGGTGCTAGAGAAACAGGTTGGGCCACGTGGAGGTAGCAAAAATGGCTGCCTCACACAGTAACCTTTCCTGCGTCTGAACACCGGAGTGAAGCGCTGGCAAGAGAGCGAGGTGTGGAAGAAGAAAGGCTTTTATAGGAGTAGCTTTCGCGAGAATGGGAAGGGGGAGGAGTAACCATAGCACTCCAGGATAGGATGATAACTCTCGTGAGAATGGGAGGGGGGAGGAGTAACCAAAGCACTCCAAATATCGCAGGGATATAGACAATGCCCTGAGGGCACAACATGGCTCAACAGGCACTCCGAGAATGTCCCAACTCTCGCAGGAACTAGCAGTAGCCTGAGGGGACAACATAGCAGATGTGACTGCATCAGCACAATTTCCCAGCATCTCCCCCTTTCCTTTTATCTAATGCCCAGGGCAACAGTGTGTAAAGTCTATGAACTACTCAGGGTCAGTCTATGAAAAACCAGCAGCGTGAAGGGAAGGAAGCTGCTGTAAAATTGTCTAAAGTGTCCAAAGGGTATATCAGCAAGTCCGGTAGAAGTCTCAGTCCAAAGTAGGTGGCTAGGGGGAGAAATGGCAGGGGATGAAATGCTGCATGAGGAAGGTCAGCCTCTGGAATTCCGCTTTTCTGTAGATTGTGAGCTGGAACCGCCAAAACGTGACAGGCAAAGCAGAAACAGGAAAGGCAGACAGACAGTAAAAAAGTTCTGTCCTTGGAGTCTGTGAATCAGGTTCTTCAGATCGCGTCAGGTGACATCTAGGGTTTTGGGGGGGGGCGTGCCACTGTAGTCGTGCCATCTAGTGGGTGATGTCAGGGTGTGCAGGGGGCCAGATGGTTTTTTCCGGGATTCGTGTGAAAGAAACATAAACAATCTGCTTCTCATGGTTAGCAGGGCATCTGATTTGAATGCTTTATAGAAAAAGAGGTTTGGTGCCTTAGCCAACTGAGTATTGGGGGATGTATCTTTCCTATTCATTTATTATTATATATTCATGGGGAAAAAGAACTTATCTTTTAACAAAGAATCTAAGGTGTAGGGAAGCAGGAACTATCTTATCCCTTTTTTTTTTTTTTTGGCATCTTGCCTTTTGTTGCCCTAGTTGTTTTATAGTTGTAATTATATTGTTGCTGATATTGTGGTTGTTGGATAGAACAGAGAGAAATGGAGAGAGATGGGGAAGACAGGGGGAGAGAAAGACACCTGTAGACCTGCTTCACCTGTGAAGTGATTCCCCTGCAGGTGAGGAGCCAGGGACTCAAACTGGGATCCTCAAGCCAGTTCTTGCACTTAGTGCCACCTGTGCTAAACCTGCTGCGCCACCGCCCAATTCCCAGGAACTATCTTTTAACATAAACTCTATGGCCATGCCAATAGCAACCTTGAGGGCACATGTGGCTACCCACATGTCCCCCTGTCTTATATCATGTTTTGATGTTTGGCAGGCTTTGTTTTGTGGCAGGGTGGACTATGCCTGTCTTAGGTTGGGGAATCAGCCTTCCGTCTTACCCGTCATTGGAACACCTGGTCATTTTTGCCCAGTAGTACCAGGTGCCCTGTCTTAGGTTGACTGGATAGCGCTAGTTTCCTCTTATCCGTCATTGGCTAGCCAGCCCTCTACATGGTGGATGTTCTGATGGAGGGGGGCAAATCCTCCACAGCAACTCAATATTCTGCCATGTCCAGCCTATGATAGTGAGTTTGTATAGGTTGCATCTTTATGGCATCAATCTGTTGCCGCAAAAAGGCCATGAGCTTGTTAAGAATTATAGGACCATGGTCTGGGAGGTGTCACAGTGGATAAGGTGTTAGACTCTCAAGTGTGAGATCCCAAGTTCGATCCCTGGCAGCATGTGTACCAGAAAGATATCTGATTCTTTCTCTTTCCTCCTCTCTTTCTCATTAATAAATAAATTAAAATGTTGGGAAAAAAAAGAATTATAGGACCTATTGTGAGCAGAAGAATTAAAACAAGCTAGGGTCCCACAACTAAGGGTAGACAGGTAAGGAAGGGGGAATGTATCCATTGGTATGAAGAGGTAGGATCATATCTTAAGTCTAAGGGAAACAGTCAGTGGATGTGATGTCCAGGGGAACAGCCATTTGTCTTTGAGGGTAGTAAAGGATGTCCGTGGCATGGGTGATGTAATAAAGGGAAACATCTTTAAATTGTTGGTTGACAAAGGCAGGCCTATGGTGGCAAGACAAGATACACCAGTTAAGTGTACAAGAATATGTGAATGTTGTTAATTCACATAGGTTGGATATGGAGGAACTTCTTACAGTTTAATACCTTACCATATGAACAGATGATTCCTCATATGAAGGCTTGATAGCTGTCCCCCTGAAGGGACAACATGGCAGATGTGACTGCATCGGCACAATTTCCCAGCAGAACTTTATGTCAGAGGACCTAGAGGGGGTTGAGTTGTTATGTGGAAAACTGAGAAATATTATAAAAATACAAACTACTTATTTTTTTTACTGTTTTTTTTTTTTTTTTTTTTGTCTCCAGGGTTATCGCTGGGTTGTGGTACCTGCACTACGAATCCACTGCTCCTGGACGCTATTTTTCCCATTTTGTTGCCCTTGTTTATCGTTGTTGTTGTTGTTGTTATTGCTGTTGTTGTTGTTGGACAGGACAGAGAGAAATCAAAAGAAGAGGGGAAGACAGGAGAGGGGGAGAGACCTGCTTCATCTCTTGTGAAGCAACGCCCCTGCAGGTGGATAGCCAGGGGCTCAAACCCGGGTCCTTACTCTGGTCCTTTCGCTTCATGCCATATGTGCTTAACTCACTGCGCTGCTGCCTGGCCCCCCTTTTACTGTATTTTATTGTCGACTGTAAACCATTAATCCCCCCAATAAAGAAAAATAATAGTAAAAAATTTAGGGGGTCGGGCGGTAGTGGCACACCTGGTTAACCACACATGTTGCAATGCACTAGGACCCAGGTTCGAGCCCCCATTCCCTACCTGCAGGGGGAAAGCTTTGCAAGTGGTGAAACAGGATTGCAGGTGTCTGTCTTTTTCCCTCTCTGTCTCCCCCTTCCTCTCAACTTCTGACTGTCTATCCAATAAGTAAATTAAAAAAATGAAAACACTGACAAGACCATAGAGTACGAGGGCACTATTCCACCCAATTCCTACCACCAGAACTCCGTTATCCCATCCCCTCCCCTGATAGCTTTCCTATTCGTTAACCCTCTGGGAATATGGACCCAGGGTAAGTATGAGGCGCAGAAGGTGGAAGGTCTGGCTTCTGTAATTGCTTCCCCGCTAAACGTGGGCATTGACAGGTCGATCCATACTCCCAGCCTGTCTCTCTCTTTCCCTAGTGGGGTGGAGCTCTGGGTAAGCAGGGCTCCAGGACACATTGGTGGGGTTGTCTGCCCTGGGAAGTCAGGTTAGCATCATGGTAGCATCTGGAACCTGATAGCTGAAAAGAGTTAACATACAAAGCCAAACAATTTGTTGAATATCAGCCTTCTCCCTTTCTAAGTCACACTTATACCTATTGCTACTTCCAAATGTCTTTCCTTTTTTCTCTTCTCTCTCTGGATCTTGATGGAATTGGAGTTCCGGGGCAGGGGTAGATAGTATAAAAGTTATGCAAAGAAACTCTCACGCCTGAGGCTCCAAAGTCCCAGGTTCAACACTATAAACCAGAGCTGCTCTGTGTTCTGGTAAAAAAAGAAAAAAAAAAGAAGGAAGGAAGGAAGGAAAGAAGGAAGGAAGGAAGGAAAGAAGGAAGGAAGGAAGGAAGGAAGAAGGAAGGAAGGAAGGAAGGAAAGAAAGAAAGAAAGAAAGAAAGAAAGAAAGAAAGAAAGAAAGAAAATTGAAGTTCAGAGCCCTCTGGTCATCTTTCTCTAACATTTCTTCCCCTCTTTCTGGGGATATGGACCAGAATTCTTTACAGGGTACAGAAGGTGGAAGGTCTGGCTTCTGTAATTGTTTCTCAGCTGCACAAAGGCACTGGCAGGTTGATCCATACTCCCAGCCTGTTTCTCTCTTTCCCTAGTGGGGCAAGGCTCTAGAGAGGTGAGGTTCCAGAACACATTGGTGAGAGGTCATCTACCCAGGGAAGTCAGGATTGAGTCATAGTAGCATCTGCAACATAGTGGCTGATATAAAGCAAGGCAAAACAATAAAATTAAACAATAAACAGGAACCAAAAGTAGGAATAGAGCAGATTAAAAGAGGCATCTTAGAGTGGAGAGAAGCTAGGAAATCTACTTTAGGTATGTTCCTAGGGACCCATGCTTGAGCTTGATAGTTAGCATGGAGGTAGGCTAAAAATATTGTCTGGGAAGATGTAGTCAGAGTTGAGAATAAGGCAATATCATGTTCTTAACCATATTAAATCCAAGAACACAAGATATCTCTCCATATGATCAGATCTTTAATTTCCCCTAGCAATTTATATTTATATGTACGTGCATATATTGTAATATAGCATGTTTATCATATTTATGTATATAGAATGTGTTTTTTACATCTTTTGTCAAACATCTTCACAAATATTCAATTTTTCTGGAATTTTTTTATTCCAGGATATATACTAGAATCTAGATAGTTGATTCCATGATAGTTCCATGGAAGGAGGTTAATGGAGTCAGACTCAAAGCCATCAAATCTCTGTTTTCCATCTACACCATGCCTCGGCCTCACGTGAGCTTAATGTGCAGCTTGATGATACGAGAATGCAGCATGAAGCCCTGCCAGTCTATCTTGGCGTTACTCTCGATCGCACCCTGTCATTTCACGAACATTTCATAAAAACTGCAGCAAAGGTGGGTGCGAGGAATAACATCATTGCAAGACTGGCCAGCTCCTCATGGGGCATGAGTGCTTCCACACTACGATCATCATCTCTGGCATTATGCTATTCCACTGCAGAATACTGTGCCCCAGTATGGTTCCGTAGCCCCATGTCCACTTGGTCGATTCCAAATTATATTCCTCCATGAGGATAATTTCTGGAACCATCTGTTCCACCCCGGTTCCATGGCTGCCAGTTCTTAGCAACATCGCCCCGCCAGATATTCGTCGGGATGCGGCATCATCTAAGTTCATTTCCCACGTCTACGCTCGACCGGACCTGCCAATATACACGGATATCTTCGCCCACCCTGTCCAACGCTTGACGTCTCGTCACTAAATCTGGTCCCCTACGCCTACACTGAACTTCTCTGTTCCAGTCTCTTGGAAACAGAGTTGGCAGTCAGCTGAGGTAAAGAACAAACACCTCATCACAGACCCCTGCAAGCGTCAACCCGGCTTTGACCTAGCACGTTATGATTGGGCCCTCCTCAATCGCTATCGAACAGGCCATGGCCGGTGCACCACTATGTTCCATCGCTGGGGAGCCAGAGACGACCCGAACTGCCCCCGCGGCTACAGACAGACTATGACCCACATAGTCAACGACTGCCACCTCTCCAGATTCAAAGGAGGTCTTGAAACTTTACATCAGGCTCAACCTGACGCTGTTGACTGGCTACGGAAGAAGGGCAAGTGCTAGAAGAAGAACCTGCTAGAAAGGTGACTTGAGTCCTTGATAGTCTAAGAAGACAGACTGGCAATGCCAAGAGCATGGCTGTCTGTGGTGATGATGGTGGTGGTGATGGCTGTAGTAGACCAGAATTCTTTACAGGGTACAGAAGGTGGAAGGTCTGGCTTCTGTAATTGTTTCTCAGCTGCACAAAGGCACTGGCAGGTTGATCCATACTCCCAGCCTGTTTCTCTCTTTCCCTAGTGGGGCAAGGCTCTAGAGAGGTGAGGTTCCAGAACACATTGGTGAGAGGTCATCTACCCAGGGAAGTCAGGATTGAGTCATAGTAGCATCTGCAACATAGTGGCTGATATAAAGCAAGGCAAAACAATAAAATTAAACAATAAACAGGAACCAAAAGTAGGAATAGAGCAGATTAAAAGAGGCATCTTAGAGTGGAGAGAAGCTAGGAAATCTACTTTAGGTATGTTCCTAGGGACCCATGCTTGAGCTTGATAGTTAGCATGGAGGTAGGCTAAAAATATTGTCTGGGAAGATGTAGTCAGAGTTGAGAATAAGGCAATATCATGTTCTTAACCATATTAAATCCAAGAACACAAGATATCTCTCCATATGATCAGATCTTTAATTTCCCCTAGCAATTTATATTTATATGTACGTGCATATATTGTAATATAGCATGTTTATCATATTTATGTATATAGAATGTGTTTTTTACATCTTTTGTCAAACATCTTCACAAATATTCAATTTTTCTGGAATTTTTTTATTCCAGGATATATACTAGAATCTAGATAGTTGATTCCATGATAGTTCCATGGAAGGAGGTTAATGGAGTCAGACTCAAAGCCATCAAATCTCTGTTTTCCATCTACACCATGCCTCGGCCTCACGTGAGCTTAATGTGCAGCTTGATGATACGAGAATGCAGCATGAAGCCCTGCCAGTCTATCTTGGCGTTACTCTCGATCGCACCCTGTCATTTCACGAACATTTCATAAAAACTGCAGCAAAGGTGGGTGCGAGGAATAACATCATTGCAAGACTGGCCAGCTCCTCATGGGGCATGAGTGCTTCCACACTACGATCATCATCTCTGGCATTATGCTATTCCACTGCAGAATACTGTGCCCCAGTATGGTTCCGTAGCCCCATGTCCACTTGGTCGATTCCAAATTATATTCCTCCATGAGGATAATTTCTGGAACCATCTGTTCCACCCCGGTTCCATGGCTGCCAGTTCTTAGCAACATCGCCCCGCCAGATATTCGTCGGGATGCGGCATCATCTAAGTTCATTTCCCACGTCTACGCTCGACCGGACCTGCCAATATACACGGATATCTTCGCCCACCCTGTCCAACGCTTGACGTCTCGTCACTAAATCTGGTCCCCTACGCCTACACTGAACTTCTCTGTTCCAGTCTCTTGGAAACAGAGTTGGCAGTCAGCTGAGGTAAAGAACAAACACCTCATCACAGACCCCTGCAAGCGTCAACCCGGCTTTGACCTAGCACGTTATGATTGGGCCCTCCTCAATCGCTATCGAACAGGCCATGGCCGGTGCACCACTATGTTCCATCGCTGGGGAGCCAGAGACGACCCGAACTGCCCCCGCGGCTACAGACAGACTATGACCCACATAGTCAACGACTGCCACCTCTCCAGATTCAAAGGAGGTCTTGAAACTTTACATCAGGCTCAACCTGACGCTGTTGACTGGCTACGGAAGAAGGGCAAGTGCTAGAAGAAGAACCTGCTAGAAAGGTGACTTGAGTCCTTGATAGTCTAAGAAGACAGACTGGCAATGCCAAGAGCATGGCTGTCTGTGGTGATGATGGTGGTGGTGATGGCTGTAGTTACTAGAATTGCAATTAAGAGCACTGACAAAAAGTCAGGTCAACATTTGCATTCTTTCCATCCTCACGACCTTTTAATGAGATAAAAGGGATTAGCACTCCTACTTAAGTTATGAGGAAACTGAGGTTCAAAGAAGTTTAAAAGGGGGAGTCGGGCAGTAACACAGCAGATTAAACTCAGGTGGCACAAAGCGTAAGGATCCTGGTTTGAGCCCCCGGCTCCCCACTTGAAGAGGAGTCACTTCACAGGCGGTGAAGCAGGTCTGCAGGTGTCTGTCTTTCTCTCCTCCTCTCTTCCTTCCCCTCCTCTCTCCATTTCTCTCTGTCCTTTCTAACAACAACGACATCAATAACAACAACAATAACTACAACAACAAGGGCAACAAAAGGGAAAATAAATAAGTAAATATTTTTAGAATTTTAAAAAAGAAGTTTAAAAGGGGGGCCGGGTGGTAGCGCAGTGGGTTAAGCATACATGGCACAAAGCGCAAAGACCTGTCTAAGGATCCTGGTTCAAGCCCCCGACTCCCCCTCTGCAAAGGGGTTGCTTCGCAAGCAGTGAAGCATGTCTGAAGGTGTTGATCTTTCTCTCCACCTCTCTGTCTTCCCCTCCTCTCTCCATTTCTCTCTGTCTTGTCCAACACTAATAACCCTCAAACATTCCATTCCCATGTTGCTATATTTCCGAATAAGCAGACTATGCTCAGAGCATTAGCAAAATCCCTCTCCTCCCCCAGTTTTTCTCAAAAACTTTGGTATTTGGACCCTTGGACCCGGGGAGGTAGCACATTGGTTATTAAAAAAAAAATCCCCCCAGTCCTGGAACCTCTAGGATGGGGCTCAGTTTCCTGCATGCCTCTCTCAATTCATACCAAATGATAATGCATCTGCAACCAGTACCACCTCAGCATGCTTCACTTCAGATTCTGTCCAGAGATGTCAGGCATGGAATATCAACCCTTCAGCCTCATTACTCGGGTGAGACCTTTCCTTTCATAGTATTCTCTAATTCCATTTCAGGTAGTTCACTTCCCAAAACCTAGATATAGACCAGGTTCCGAGAGATAGAGCATATGTTCACATGTATCCATAAACTAGTGCAAAATATATACCTGAAAGCAGAAGTACACTAGAGTTTGCAGTGAGTACCCCCTCCCCCAACACTTCCTCTCCACTATTCCAACCTTTAGGTTGCTCTACAATTTGTTTGGCTTTGTATGTTAACTCTCTTTTAAGCCACCAGGTTCCAGATGCCATCAGGATGCCGGCCAGGCTTCCCTGGACTGAAGACCCCACCAATGTGTCCTGGAGCTCCGCTTCCCCAGAGACCCACCCTACTAGGGAAAGAGAGAGGCAGACTGGGAGTATGGACTGACCAGTGAACGCCCATGTTCAGCGGGGAAGCAATTACAGAAGCCAGACCTTCCACCTTCTGCAACTCACAATGACCGTGGGTCCATACTCCCAGAGAGATAGAGAATAGGAAAGCTATCAGGGGAGGGGATGGGTTACCGAGGTCTGGTGGTGGGAATTGTGTGGAGTTGTACCCCTCCTATCCTATGGTTTTGTTAATGTCTCCTTTCTTAAATAAAAAATAAATAATAAAGTCAAGCCCACCCCAACTTGTGCCCTCTTCGAATCCTCTTATCTGACAGACATAAAACACTATAAACTCCTAAAAAAAAAAATTAACAAACATGGGTGTTGACTGGTTCATCTATACTCTCAGCCTGCATCTCACTTTCCCTAATAGGCTGGGGCTCTGGAGAAGTGGAGCTCCAGGACATATTATATTGGTGGGGTCATCTGTCCAGGGAAGTCTGGTTGGCATCATGCTGGCATCTGGAACCTGGTGGCTGAAAAGAGAGTTAACACACAAAGCCAAACAAATTGTTGAACAATCATGGACCTAAAGGCTAAAGTAGTGCAGATGAAGTGTTGGGGGGTACTCACTACAGACTATTGTGTACTTTTGCTTTCAGGTATATATTTTGCCCTAGTTTATGGATACGTGTGAACATATGCTCTATCTCACGGGACCTAATTTATATCTAGGTTTTGGGGCTTTGTTAGGAAGTGAACCACCTGGAATGGAATTAGAGAATACTATGAAAGGAAAGGTCTCACCTGAGTAATGAAGCTGAAGGGTTGTCATTCCACACCTGAAGTCTCTGGACAGAATCTGAAGTGAAATATGCCGAGGTGGTACTCGTTGCGTTGATTAGGTTGGGATCCGCGGATGCAATATTATTTGGTATGAATTGAGAGAAGCATGCAGGAAAGTGCGTCCCACCCTAAGGTTCTATGACTGGGGGAAACATAGGCTCTATAGTGGAAATATGAGGTTCCTGCTGACTTAGGGTTCAAGAATACAATAGCTACTTATTGTTATAATCACATTATTTGGTAATTGGGTTAACTTTGAAAAATCCCTTTGTTAGGGTTTGTTGTATAATACCCAACGTCACCATAATTTATGTCCTTTGACATTTTGTGTATATAGCTATGCCACTGGTTGCTTTTGTTCTCCCTGGTCTAGGCTTTTGAGAGAGTCAACATATCAAAAACTCAGCCTATGTATTAAAATGACTCAGTCTGTGTTTTAAAAAGTTTGAGACATACAATCAATTTTCCCCTCTCATATTAATTAAACAGTGATTTGTATGACCACAAATTAATAGGAGTATACATAAACATCATTCCCACCACCAAAAGACTGTCCCATCCCACCCACCCACCCACTCCCACCGCCCCGGGAAGCCAAATATCCATCCTCATCCTCACCCCATGGTTTTTACTTTGGTGCCCTACTCCAAAGAGAGAGATTTTTATGCCTGAGGTTCCAAAGTCCCAGGTTCAATTAGTTGTACCACCATAAGCCAAAGCTGAGCAATACTCTGATAAAAACAAATAATTTTAAAACTACTTTAGCTATTTATTGATTTTGGATAGAGACAGAAAGAAGTTGAGAGGGAAAGGGAAGTTAGAAAGGGGGAGAGAGGCACACATGTGTATACCACTACTTCACCTCTTATGAAGCTTCCCTCCTGCAGGTGGGAACCAGAGGCTTGAACCCAGGTCCTTGTACACTATAATGTGTGCTCTCTACCAGTTGTACCACCACCTGGCCTCACAAACATCTTTGATAATGTGAACTGCTTAAAGTTACCCACCCTTTGCCTGATCACAGAGAAATCTCCCCAGAAAGTTTTCTTAAATTCCATATAGGAGGAGGGTCTTGCCTTCTGCCCCGAGTCAGCCCAGATCTCTCCCATTTGATCTCCTACATGCTTTATTGTTACTGCTGGTCTGGGGGTTGGACAGCCTATAAGCTCTGGCAAGGTAGGCTTCAATCTGACTAGCTCATTGCTGTGGTACAGAAGCCTGTCACATAGCAATGCTCTGTAAATGATCATGAATAATGAACAAGTAAGCAAGCAAGCAAACAAACAAACAAAAGGTACCCAGAAGACTTAAGCAATCTCTTCCAATATCTGAAAGGCTGTATTAGGCAGAAACTTCTTTGTAACCACAGAAGGCAGAACAAGGACAAGTCTATAACAGAGTCAAAGTTTGCTTTTTCACCAGAAAGAATCTTCTAGTAAACAGACTGCTTGGTGAGGTAGTCAGCTGTGGTTAGCAATTGGGGGTTATAAGACATACTCTGTAAAGATAGGAGTTCTAGGCTGGACAAAAATTGAGGGCCCCATAGGTCCCAGGCAAGTGGTATTGTTGGAGTAGTAATAAAGTATCTTTCTGGTGGATGAGGCAGAAGAGGTGGGCATTCTGTTCCTTTCCCCGCCCCTTCAGGAATTTCTAATTCAGGCTGGATGAGCAGAGCTGAGCTGGTTCACCCTTCCACACTTAGCCTCAACCCATCTTTTCTCAGTTACTGAAGTCTTTGTGGCTGGCACTGGTGACACCTGGTGGTCAGCTGAACTAGGACAGAGGCAGCCCCTGAACCTAACTGTCCATCTATTTATGGCTGTATCTCAGGGCCTAGGACAAAGCTGGGCGTAGAGCTTATTCAACTTTTCAGGAATTAATGAATGAATTACTAAATACAGACTGTAAAAAATAGGTGTTGTCTTTCTGGGCATGGTGAATCAAGTGGTTCAGTCAGGACTGCGCGGGGGGGTGGGGGGGGAGGTGGGGGGACCTAAACAATTAACTCACTCAGGAAAATACAGACAGAAGGACCTCTGAGCTCTCTCCTCCTACCTGCCCCACTCCCCTGTGCCAGTCCTGTGTCCTAGGGGCATCTGTGAAGTGAGTGTAGGGTCTATTTTGGGAAAAGGCTGAAGTTAATTAAAAGCTGTTCCTGCCTCTGAGCTCAGTCACGCTCTGGAGCTATGAATAGAGACCCATGAGCTGGAGGTTGGAAGTGTATGAGTAAGGCTCCTTTTAGAGAGAGAACACTGAGGCCCAGAGAGGAGGAACTTAAGTTCCTACATGAGGGCCAGGACTCCCAGCTGCAGTTTATTAAGTCAAATTTTACCTTAAGTTAGATTTCAAATAGAAGCACAAGGAAGGAAGCAGTTGATATGGATCCTAAAGGAGCAATATGTGTACCTAGGTCTGATAAGCAGGACTTACTGAACATTGAAATACATACACACACACACACACACACACACACACCCCTTTCCTTCCAGCTGAAGAACTGAAGCACCATCAACAAATAATTACTGAGCCTCTCTCTTCTCTGTACTTTGACATAGGAGCTTACATTCTGCTTGGGAGACAAAGACAGAGAGCAATACTCCACTTATAAGCATTTATGTGCAACACCAGAGTTTGGGGCAAACAAGAAAATGTTGATCTTTCAAGCACTCTGAAAGGACTGGAGGAAGAGTCTTTAGGTAAAGGAAAGTGATGTAGAGGGAAGGAGGAAAAAAGTCCTGTGGCTTTCTGAAAAAGTAGATCTCAGGGCTGGGTGGTAGTACACTTGGTTAAGCACACGTTACAACGTATACTGTCAAACTGTTCAGTCAGGAGTTTATGTCAGAAATAAGGAGATCTTTAAATTCCCATTACCCCTGGGAACAAAAGAATTGCCCACAAAGATCCTTCCTTCTTTTTTTTTTTTTTATTGGATAGAGACAGAAATTGAGAAGGGAGGGGAGAGATAAAGAAGGGAAGAGACAGAGAGACATCTGCAGCCCTACTTCACCACTTGTGAAGCTTTCCCCCTGCATATGGGGACCAGGGGCTTGAACCTGGGTCCTTCTGCACTGCAATGTGTGCACTTAGCCAGGTGCACCACCGCCTGGCCCAATCCTTCCTTATAATGGTTCTGCAAAATACTTTAATGCCTGAGGCTCTGAAATCCCAGATTCAACCCCCAACACCACCATAAATCAGAGCTGAGTAGGGCTCTGGTTTCTCTCTCTGTATCTTTATCTCTGTAATTTTCACTCATTAAAAAATGATGGTGTGGGCGCCGGGTGATAGCGCAGTGGGTTAAGCACACATGGCGCGAAGTGCAAGTTCCGGCATAAGGATCCCAGTTCGAGCCCCCAGCTCCCCACCTGCAGGGGAGGGGGGGTGTTCCCTCACAAGCAGTGAAGCAGGTCTGCAAGTGTCTTATCTTTTTCTGCCCCTCTCTGTCTTCCCCTCCTCTCTCCATTTCTCTCTATCCTATCCAACAACAATAATACTAACAATAATAATAGCCAGCAAGGGCAACAAAAGGGAAAAAAGCTTAATAAAATTGTAAAAAAAAATGGTGTGAGGTTTACAGTTAATATTTATACACTTTTCCTATATTTGGGAGCCACTCTCTTCCTTGATCCAGCTTCTAGACCTATTTCCAACTCTGACACCATCTCCCTAGACAATACCTTTACCTCTTGTTAGCATGTTAGCTGTTGTGCTCAGGCAAAAATTAGTAAAGTCATGAGCCCCTTGGAATATACCTAAAATAGACTTCCTAGCTTTTTCCGAAATGGAGACCCCAAATCTCATCCGATATATTTTCACCTTTAGGTTCCTGATTATTAAGCAGTTTGTTCTGCTTTACATCTTAATGCTTTTTCAGCCACCAAGTTTCAAATGCTACCATGACAACAACCTGACATCCCTGGGCAGACAACTTCACCAATGTGTCCTGAAACCTCAGAGCCCTAGCCCACTAGGGAAAGATAGAACTAGGCTGAAATGATGGTGTATTGCACCAAAGTAAAAGACTCTGGGGTAGTGGGGAGGTTCAGGTCCTGGAACATGATAGAAAACGAAGACCTACCTAGTGGGGGGTTGAATTGTTATGTGGAAAACTGAGAAATGTTACACATGTATAAACTACTGTATTTTACTGTCAACTGTAATTCATTAATCGCCTAACAAAGGCATAAAGAAAAAAAAAAAAGAGTAAGCAAGGAAGCCAGGTGGTGGTGCACCTGATTAAGTGCTCACATTACAATGAGCAAGGACCCAGGTTCAAGCTCCTGGTCCCCATCTGCAGGGGAGAAACTTCACAAGTGGTGATGCAGGGTTGCAGATGTCTCTCTGTCTCCCTCTCTACCTCCTCTTCCCCCTCTCAATTTATCTATTTCTATGTAATAACAAATAAATAAAAATTTTAAATATTAATTTTTTAAAATTAATAAATAAACCATGAGGTTTTGATGGATTAAAGGGGATGGGAGTGCTGGCCGATCTGGCCTTCCTACTAGGCGTGAGTGCTGATCTGAATCAGGCAAGAGTCAGTGGAAACCGAGAGTGGATTTGAGAGAAGTGAGAGACCAGAAGCATCCACAGGCCCCCTGGTGATCTCTGGCTGTGAGATAGAAGAGAGGGGGAGATGAGAGCAGGGGCTGGGCACTCAGGAACTAAAGCCTGGCTAGGGACCTCGGGGGAGTGTGCGGAGGGAATAGCCAATGCAGAATCCCAGAGGACACATACTGACTGGAGAGGGGACCGCATGCCATGGACACCAATGGCGCCCCGCTGGGGTGCGAGCTGAGTGCAGCGCTGAGCAATCTTCCACCCACCCCACCCCTTCTCGGATCCGCCCAGGCTGCTGGAGCTCCCGGCATGCCTCTGGGCAGTGACCTCATGGGGCTCGGGTGCCAAGGCCTCGGCTTCCACTAGATGGCGCCGCTCCTAGGGGTCCGCCTCCGCCACGCGAGCCATGCACGGCTCCAGCAGGGGAGGCGCGGGGTGATCTGACCAGCCTGCTAGCGCCTGCTCCAGGGTGTCTTGGGCACGGCAGATTCCTCCCCTGCTCCAGAGTTCAGCGCCGCTGAGCTGAGATCACTGACTGGCTGGCTTCCGCCCTCATCTCTGCTCTTTTGCTCAGCACAGGTGTGCAAAACAGAAATCATCCTTGGAAGCATTCTTATACTCAATCCCTTCCCTGACCCGCGCCGTCTCTCTCCCTCTCTCCCTCTCTCCCTCTCCCCCTCTCCCCCTCTCCCCGTCCCCCTCCCCTCTCCTTTCATATTTTATTTTAATGAGATTTTAAAATTTTTATTTTGATAGAACAGAGAGAAATTAAGAAAGAGGGGAGATGGAAAGAGAGAGATACCTGCAGCATTGCTTCACTACTTGTGAAGCTTCCCCTTGCAGGTGGCAGTGGGGGCCTTGAACCTGGGTCTTTATGCATGGTGATACATGCACTTAACCAGGTGTGCCACTACCCGACCCACGCCCTCTCTCAGACCCTCTAGCATGATGACTGAAGGAACAAACTCTAGGATCAACTCCCAACAGTGACCTTAAGGATACAAATTTTCCCATGCTCTAATTTCCCTTAAAATTAGAGGAAAGTAATAATACCTCAGAAGATTGTTAGAAGGACTAACTGAAATTATCTTTTTGACTATAAAACGAGTGGCCAGCCCCCTACACACAATCAATAAAGAAAAAAAAAAGTGATGAATAAATTAACAGTGATTTTTAACACTTCTCTCTGTATTGCCAGAATATAATTAGTGAGCCCAAACTTTTATTTTTGAAGGATTTATTTAGTTACTTTATTAGAGAGGAGGAAAGAGAATGAACTGGAACACATATGATGAATCTCTGGCACATGTGATACTGGGGTTTGAACTCGGGAACTCATATTTGAAAGTCCAATTTCTTCTCTACTGTATCACTTCCCATGGCTATGAGCCCCAAATTTCAGACTTCAATGCTTTGAGGATCTAGCTCAAGCTCTTAGCTTTGTCTGCAAGTTCCTTTCTGTCTCACTCATGGTCACTTCCCATTTCTTTTTCTTCCACATGCTTTGTTGGTTTTATGATAAACTCTGTTTTCCCCTGATTATTCTTTCC
Source organism: Erinaceus europaeus (assembly GCF_950295315.1). Classification (NCBI taxonomy): domain Eukaryota; kingdom Metazoa; phylum Chordata; class Mammalia; order Eulipotyphla; family Erinaceidae; genus Erinaceus; species Erinaceus europaeus. The sequence goes on from NC_080163.1 coordinate 44,239,556, forward strand.
TCACTCTCTATCTACCCAAACTCTCCTTGCCACTTAACATCCATCTCAAGTCTTCCTGTTGCATATTCCCTAACAATCCCCCAAATTTTAAATGCCCAGAACTGACAATAACAAAAAACAGGATGGAATAATGAAAGATTAAGTAATAATATGTCACAATTAAAAAATGTTTGAGCTGGGAGTCGGGTGGTAGCACAGCGGGTTAAGCACAGGTGGCGCAAAGCACAAGCACCGGTGTAAAGATCCCAGCTTGAGCCCCTGGCTCCCCACCTGCAAGGGAGTTGCTTCATAGGTGGTGAAACAGGTCTGCAGGTGTCTATCTTTCTCTCCCTCTCTCTGTCTCCCCCTCCTCTCTCCATTTCTCTCTGTCCTATCCAACAACGACGACAACAATAATAACTACAACAATAAGACAACAAGGGCAACAAAAGGGAATAAATAAATAAATAAACTGAGCTTTCTGTGTTTATATCTAGGGACAAAAATTATCCTGCTTGTGGGTAACTGGCTGGGAGGAGGTTGGATCATACTATTAGATGAGTTCAAGGGCCTGGGAGGTGGTGCAGTGGCTAAGTCATTGGACTCTCAAGCATGTCCTAAGTTCAGTCTCTGGCATAGCATGTACTAGAATGATATTCTGGTTCTCTCTCTCTCTTAAAAAAGGTAGAGGAGGAGGAGGAGGAAGAGGAGGAAGAGAAGACAAGGAAGAAGATAGAAGGAGCTTCTCCTGTTCCTTACATCACAAGGTGCTGAGGCCTCAATTAGACCACCTCCCTAGGATCAGGTCAGATTTGCAGACATATCTGCTTTACAGGTTCTTAGAGACAGGTGGTGCACACCCATTAGAGCAGTTTTTCCAATAATGGGAGTGGATGTCACTGAGTCATCTGTCAATTCGCACCTGAAAATCAGAGGACAGAATATGTGAAAAGACCAGCCAGATCTGGAGCAATGCAAACTGACAGGGGTCAAAGCTCGAAGCTCCTGTAGAAAATCTAGACCCCCAGTAACCTGGGTTCATCATCTGAACAGAGGACATGAGGTTAGGGTGTCAGGGGTTTAGGCAGGAGGACAATGGAAGAAAGATGGGGGTGGGTGTTGCCCCCTCTAGTTGAGGTAATTTAAATCCTTAGGGTTCCTGGAGTCCCAGAGAAACACCAAAGGGCATACTAGTCGATAGGCCCCATAGGAGGACTTGTGTTGGAGGTTCATTTGAGTGAAAATAAGAAAGTGTCAATTAAATCAAAGAAAGAAAAAGGACTCCCAGCCCCCCTGACTCAGGTCTCAGACTTTCTAGATCATCAAACACTCAACTTCATTGAACACACCAATCTTCTATCATGAGATATGAAGGCTGTTTGTACTTATAATTATCATTGAGAGGACCATCCTTTAAAAAAAATCCTTGGGAGGCTCCTTAGTGACTTGAAGATACAATTCTAGGTGTGAACATGCTGGTTTAACACCATTGCCAAAATACAGCTGGGTCTGCTCAGCACCAGATTTTAGGTGTATCCTTGGGAGAAAAAGTTGCTGGAGTGAGAAAGGGTGGTTAGGAGGAGGTGATGGCCTGTACTTGGAAGCTACTCCTAGAGACTCCTAGGAAGGAAAATAATGGTGGTGGAGGGTGTGTGTGTGTGTGTGTGTGTGTGTGTGTGTGTGTGTGTGTGTAGGGTGGTGGTGTACCAGGTAGAGTGCACACATTACCATGTGAGAAAGCTTCACAAGCAGTGGAGCCGTGTGGCAAGTGTCTCTCTCTCTCTTCCTATCTATCTCCCTGTTCTCTCTCAATTTCTCTCTTTCTCTATCAAAAAGATAAAAGGGATGGGGCGGGGAGTTGGGCAGCAGCGCAGTGGGTTAAGCGCATATGGCACAAAGCACAAGGACTGGCATAAGGATCCTGGTTCGAGCCCTTGGCTCCCCACCTGCAGGGGAGTCACTTCACAAGCAGTGAAGCAGATCTGCAGTGTCTGTCTTCCTCGCTCCTTCTCTGTCTTCCCCATCTCTCTCCATTTCTCTCTGTCCTGTCCAACAATGAAGATGATGACATCAATAACAACAACAATAATAATAGCTACAGCAGTAAAACAACAAAGGCAGCAAAAAGGGAATAAATAAATTTAAAATAATAATAATAAAATAAAAAGGGATGGGGCAAAGAAGGCAGGGAAATGACTACCAGCAGTTGTGGATTCATAGTTCAGACACTGAGTCCAGCAATATAAACCTGATGACAATAAAATAAATAAATAAATAAGAAATAAAATAACCCTGGGGCCAGTGAACACCCCATTCTGGTTCCCCTGTGGCTGTCCCAGGTCCCCCACCCCCAATCTCCAGAGAAACTTTTTCACAAGGGAGGAAATTTTATCCCTGGGGTGAAAAACTAGGGGATAAAATGAACTCCAGTTGGAGTCTGTAGTATAAAACTGTGAAGTGTCCAATTGTGACTCAGCATTGAATTTAGCAGAGGATTGTATTAAATGAGTGACATAATTTCATGTAACTCTCACTTAAGTCCCAGAACCTAGGTGTTTTCTTTATTCCAAGTTCGTGTTCAGGACACGTGCGCACACACACACACACACACACACACACACACACACACACACACACACACACACGTGGTCTGGTAAAGGTCAAAGAGCTAGCAAGTGAGGAAAAGAGCACAAGAGACCGAGTTTTTACCCAGTCTCAGCCTTGCTGGGTGGGCTGCCTGGGTTGGAGCCAGATTTGGTAGGGATGGAAGAGAGGGTAGGAAGTTGGAGATTGGGGGAAGGACACATGGGGCTGGCTAAGTACCAACCTTCTCTAGGAACTGATCCTGGATTGTGGGGTACTTCCACAGAGACCCTTCCCATTACTGTTGACGTTTGACCTTTAGGTGGCTCCAGGTAGGTTGGAGGAGTGGCTGCACTGGGAGGAATTGGGGAATTAATTCCTTTCTCATCCACAGAGGGACAGTGATTGATGATGAGGGATACTGAAAATCCCAGTGTGGGGGCTGGAAGTGAGAGAGGGTCCTCCCACTCCACTCCCTCCCCCCCCAAAAAAAAAAGAAATCATGAAACTGTGGGGAGGCTGCAGTAAGCCCAGGAGGGGGCAGCGGGGCAGTTCTGTGAATGCAGGCAGCCTAGAGTTAGAGAAAGTCTCTGCTGGTTGCCCGGCCCCAGCGGGAGCCTTCAGGGCCAGCATAGCCCTTTTGTTGCCTTGTCACTTTGAGTATTTCAGGATCCTCAGCCTCCTTTTCCTAACACCCGGTAATTGTTAGCTGCCCTTACCAAGCACCGAAGCCTCGAAGCCTCGGTTCAGTACGTGGTAAAAGCTCCGCAAGTCTAAAACTTCTTAGGGTCATCATCCTGCATTACTTAACCACCACTGGAAGCCTAACCATGAAATCCCTCTGGGTGTGGTGAGGGATCAAAGGAAGCATAAGGATCCTGAATTTGAAAATCCCTCAGGGGGCTCCCAGGCTCCCCAGCTAGAGAGGTCTTTATGATGTTGATTAAGCCCTAGGCAGCAGTCCAACTCCAAACTTAGTCTAGTTAACCCCAGCTCTCCTTCTCTACAAGAGGTAAGTACCCCTTGGGCTTTGGCTGGAGAGATAGAAAGATCTAGGTGAAAACAGGCAAAAGCCACATGTCTAAGCTCATTCAAGTGAAAATATTTCTTCTGATACCCCTTCATCTGCAGAGAACAAGTGGTTCTCCAGAGGCAGGTGTAGAGCAAAGAAAGAGTGGGAGGTGCCCTCTTCCCCAGGTGCTCCCCCATATTGTCCTCTCTCCACATAGTTTGACAGACTATGCCAGGAATGGGGACCGAGGACCTACAGACGGTCTTAAAAGTGACACACCCAGGAGCTGGGCGGTAGTGCAGCGGGTTAAGCGCACTTGGCACAAAGTGCAAGGACCAGCCTAAGGATCCCAATTTGAGCCCCCGGCTCCCCACCTGCAGGGGAGTCGCTTCACAGGCGGTGAAGCAGGTCTGCAGGTGTCTATCTTTCTCTCCCCCTCTCTGTCTTCCCCTCCTCTCTCCATTTCTCTCTGTCCTATCTAACAACAACAACAATAAAACAACAAGGGCAATCAAAGGAAATAAATATATTTTTTAAAGTGATGCCCCCTCTTCACTCCTTCCACACGAACTAGTAAATACACCAACAACAAAAAAATGTTTTACATCCTTCATGGACATTGTTGTTCTCACATACTTGTGACAGGTGTTTCTTTTTTCTTTTTTTTTTCCCCCTCCTTTTTACCAGAGCACTGCTCAGCTCTGATTTATGGTGATGCTGGGGATTGAACTTGCAGCCTCTGAGGTCTCAGGCATGAAAGCCTTTGACATGATCTTGGTACTATCACCCCAGCCTGTACAGGTTTTTTGTTTGCTTGTTTCACCAGAGCACTGCTCATCTCTGGCTTATTGTGGTGTGGGAGATTGAACCTGGCACTTTGGAGACTCAGGCCTGAGAGTTTCTTTGTATAACCATTATGCCATCTACCCACCCCCCAGACCCCCCTTATGACAGGTTTTTCCAACCTCCAGGTCACCCAACTGGTTGCCACCATATGTTCTGGTTTGTGCAATAATACCGACTTTATGACTGAAATCACCTTTAATCTCATGGCTTCTATTTGCTGTTAGGGAAGATTTGAAAAAACTTAGACTGACAAACTGTGGGTGGGGAGCTATTCCACCGAGCCTGTGTGCCTTAAATGGAATAAAAAGTTGGACGGGGCAGGGTAGACAGCATAATGGTGATGCAAACAAACTCTTAAACCTGAGCCTCTGAGGTCCCAGGTTTAATCCCCAGCACCATCATCAGCCAGAGCTGAGCAGTGTTCTGGTAAAACAGGAAGGGAAGAGAAGAAAAAAAAAAAAAAGTTAAATTGGAGAGGGCAATTCTCAGTCCAGTTTTGGTGTTAATTTTCATTGCTGACAAAAGCTTCACAAGCCAGAATCTAGGGCTTTATAGGCCTGAGTCTGCCTGGATTCCATTTGTTTGAGGGTGTAGATAACACCCTTCAGGGGGGTGCAGTTATAATCACACACAGTGTGTTTTGGAGCAGCCTGGACTGAGTGTCTTATTTCTCAGTACTGTCGAGGGGAAGCTATTCCTTGGAGCCAAATGTCATAATAGCCTAAAAGACCAGGATTTAGTACACACAGCACTAGTTTATGTCCTGCTGTGTCAGGGCAGGGTGGTGGCACATCTGGTAGAGTGCATGTTACAGTGCGCAAGGACTCTGGTTCAAGCCCCCAGCCCCCACCTGCAGGAGGGAAGTTTCACAAGTGGCAAAGCAGTTCCATGGGGGTGTCTCTCCCCATTTTTCTTTCAATTTCTGTTTCTACCCAAAATAAATAAATAAATAATAAAGACCTGCTGTGTAAAAAAACATAAATAAATAAGTAAATAAATAAATAAATAAGTGACACCCCCATACAAAGTTCAAGTGAATGGGGTGAAAGGGTAGTAGGAGGAATTGCGATTCAGTTGCAAGAGGGATTTTATTTACCTGCTGACAGCAACCTTAAGTGATCTACTTAGACCTTTTCTTGTTGGAGATCTGTAAGAATAATAGCTGCCTGATTAGATGTCTTGTGCTCTCAGACACTAACTAGTCCATCAATTCTTACAAAATGCTCTTGGGCAAGGGAGATAATTAACTGTTTTACAGATGGAAAAATTGGTCAGAGTTGAGGAAGTCACTTGCCATGTGTGTATATGTAGTATAGTAGTAGTAATAATAATAATAATAATAATAATAATATATTGCAATTTTTTTTCATCGGGGTGATTCACTGGGGCTTGGTGCCTGCACAACTCCATTGTTCCTGGCTGCCATTTTAATAATGGTGAGAGACAGAAAGAGAAGAGACAAAGAGAAGAAAGACACCTGGGAGTCGGGCTGTAGCGCAGCGGGTTAAGCGCAGGTGGCGCAAAGCACAAGGACCGGCATAAGGATCCCAGTTCGAACCCCGGCTCCCCACCTGCAGGGGAGTCGCTTCACAGGCGGTGAAGCAGGTCTGCAGGTGTCTATCTTTCTCTCCTCCTCTCTGTCTTCCCCTCCTCTCTCCATTTCTCTCTGTCCTATCCAACAACGACAACAACAATAATAACTACAACAATAAAACAAGGGCAACAAAAGGGAATGAATAAATAAAATAAATATTTTTAAAAAAAAAAGAAAGAAGGTCACCTGTAGGATTGCTCTACCACTTATAAAGCTTGCCCCCTATAGGTGGGGACCAGGGACTTGAATCCTGAGTCTTTACACATGTAATTTGCGTGTTCCACTTTATGAGCCACCACCAGGCCCGTGTATGCACTTTTTAATTTGGTGCTGAAGAATGCTCTCGGAATCTCACACATGCTTTCAATTGCTGAGTCTCCTCCCCAGCCTGCTTACTTTCTTGCTTTCTTTTTCTTTTTAATATTTTATTTATTTATTTTATTCATGAAGATGATAGGAGGAGAGAAAGAGAACGAGAGAGAGAGTGAGAACCAGACATCATTCTGGTATGTGTGCTGCTGGCAACTGAACGCAGGACCTTACGCTTTATCCGCTGTGCCACCACCCAGACCACCTTTCTTGCTTTTTTCTTTCCTTCCTTTTTTTTTTTCTTTGTCATCACCTAGGCTTCATGGTTTTATACTGACATTTTCAGACAAAAGAAGAAGCAGAGAGAGAGAAGGAGAGATACTGTAGCACTGAATCTCCTAGAGCCATGTAGCATACCTGGGGAGACTTGAACCTGAGCTGTATGTGTAGCAAAGCAGTCACTCTCTTAGGTGAGCTATCTCACCAACTTTAGTCTCTTCTTTTTTTTTTCTTGGTGGGGGGGGTGTTCTTTTCCTTCCAGATAGAAGGTGAGAGACAGACTGAAGGAGAGAGACACCATAGAACTACTCCACTGCTTATGGGACTTTGATCTTGCACGGTGTTCCCATGTGGTAACCAGGCAGTGGAACCCAGGGCCTTAAACATGGCAAATATGTTTGCTCCCAGCCCTTTTTATTTATTAGCTAATGTATTTATTTTTAATGAGAGAGAGAGTTAGCTTAGTGTGAGAGACGGCTTGCATGCCTGAATAGTGCAGTCCTTGGGACCACCACATATCAAAGCTGAGTGGTCCTCTGGTTTCTTGTAAAAATCAGTAAGTAGGGGGTCTGGCGGTAGCGCAGTGAATTAAGCGCACATGGTGCGAATTGCTAGGACAGGCACAGAGATCCTGGTTCAAGCCAGCGGCTCCCCACCTGCAGGGAGGTCGCCCCACAAGGGGTGAAGCAGGTCTGCAGGCATCTATCTTTCTTTCCCCTTCTCTGTCTTTCCCTCCTCTCTTGATTTCTCTCTGCCCTGTCTAATAATGACAACAATAACAACAACGATAAACCACAAAGGCAATAAAGGGGGGAAAAATAGCCTCCAGGAGTAATGGATTTGTAGTGTAGGCACCGAGCCCCAGCAATAACCCTGGAAGCAAATAAATAAATAAATAAATAAATAAAAATCAGTAAATGGTAAGTAAATAAATAAGGCAGACAGACAAACAGACCAAGTCACCACTCAGCCATCTATAGGGTTCTACTCACTTTTTACTTGTTGCTGTCATGGAGTGCCAGGGACATTTGCCAGATATTATTCAACAGAAGGGAGCTAGGTAGTAACACATCGAGTTAGGTGCACATAATAAAAAGCATAAGGACCTGCACAAGTATCCCAGATCAAGTCCCCAGCTCCCCACCTGCAGGGGGGTCGCTTCACAAGCAGTGCAGCAGGTATGCAGGTGTCTCTTTCTCTGCCCCCTCCGTCTTCTCCTCTTTTCTCAATTTTTCTTTGTCTTATCCAACAACAACGGCAGCAGCATCAACAACAGTAACAGCAACAACAGTGGAAAAAAGATGGCCACCAGGAGCAGTGGATTCATAGTGCAGGCACTAAGGCAAATAGATAGATAGATAGATAGATAGATAGATAGATAGATAGATAGATAGATAGATGTAAAAGGTCATAACTGTGGTGGTACAGAGCATTGGTTTCTGAGTGGACAGTCCAGACTGTGCGCAACTCTGTCTCTTGGAAACCACACTCAGGAGGAGCGTCACTGGCCCTCTGTAGATCTTCTCACCCACATCTCCAGGACTCTGTTACCTCATTGGAATCTTTCATCACCACCACATAGCCCTGTCAGTAGAGACTATAGGGGGACGTGGCCTCTCTTTAACCTTGGGTATAGTTGGCTGAGGGTTAAAAAAAAGAAGTACAGAAATAACTCACAAGGCCAGGAGGTGGCTTTGTGGTGAAGCGCATGCTTTGTGAGGTCCTGGTTCAATCTCAAGCACTATAGGAGAACACGAAGGACAGCACTACAGATGGAGACAGGCAGAGAACTCTGTGGATGATCAAATGATGTGTTCGTGTCTCTTCCTATTTCTAACACCACCCCCACCCTGCCACCCCTAAAGTCAATTACTAAATATCAGGAATAATACTTGGGCTAGGTGTCAGGAAGTTGGCTCAGTGGTAAAGCACAGGACTTGCATTCACAAGGACCCAAGTTCTTTTTTTCTTTTTTTGTCTCCAGAGTTATTATCGCTAGGGCTCAATACTGCCTGCACTATGAATCTACTGTTTCTGGTGGCCATCTTTTTTCCATTGTTGTTGTTGCTGCTGCTGTTACTGTTGGATAGGACAGAGAAAAACTGAGAGGAGGAGAAGACAGAAAGGGGGAGAGAAAGATGAGACACCTGCAGGCCTGCTTCACCTCTTGTGAAGTGACCATCCCCTGCAGGGGAGGATCTGGGGGCTTGAACCAGGTCCTTGTGCTTCACACTATGAGCACTTAACCCAGTATGCCACCACCTGACTCCCTCTTTTTTTTTTTTTTAATCTTTTATTAGTGATTTAATAATGATCAACAAGATTGTGGGATAAGAGGGGTACAATTCCCATCACCAGAGTTTCATATCCCATCACCTCCATTGGAAGCTTCCTATTCTTTATCTTTTGGGAGTATGGACCAAACAAAGATTTTTATGGGTTGCAGAAGGTGAGAGGTCTGGCTTCTGTAACTGCTTGTCCACTGGACATGGGCATTGACAGGTTGATCCATACCCCCAGTCTGTTCCTCTCTTTCCCTAGTGGGGTAGGGCTCTGGGGAGGTGAGGTTCCAGGACACACTGGTGAGGCCGTTTGCCCAGAGAAGTCAGGTTGGCAGCATGGTAGCATTAGCAGCTTGGTGACTGAAAAGCATTAAGATGTCAAGCAGAACAAATTGCTTAATAATCCAGAGATTAACGGTAAGAAGTGAGCAGATGAGATTTGAGGTCTTCATGTTGGAAGAAGCTAGGAACTCTAGCAATGTCAACAATAACAAGGGCAACAAAATGGGAAAAAATGGTTTCCAGGACCAGTGGATTCATAGTGTAGGCATTGAGCCCCAGCAATAACCCTGTAGGCAAAAAAAAAAAAAGTGGTGTGTGTGTGAGTGTGCATGCACACACACAGGACATGGTTCACCTGGCAGAACACATGCTTTACCAAGTGTGAAGACCTGGGTTTGAATCCCCAGCCACCACATGGGAGCATCTGCAAGGGGGAGACTTCACCATTGGTAGAGCAATGCTATAGTCTTTTTCTCTTTCTCTCCCTCTCCCTCTCTTACTTCCACTCCTCCTTCTTGCTCTCTGCCTATCTCACCTCTGAAGCTGAGGAGTCATGCAGTCACTAAGCCTCAACAATAACCCTAGTGGCAAAAAGAAAGAAAGAGACAAAGGAAGGAAGGTAGGAAGGGTGTGGTTCACAAAGCAGATGTCCCCAACCCTCCCAAAAAACGCAAGCATGCCTGACTTCCTGTCTGCTCTGCATCAGCAGGTAGCCACAATGAACTTGCTTTGGTTACCCTGTGAGTGACTTCTCAATTCCTCCAGACCTATGGGCTTGACAGTATTTAGAATGACTTGGTATTCTCAAAGAGCAATTTGGATGCCAGCTGTACTCTAAAAGGTATCGAGAGGCTTCTGGAGGCAAACAGGAAGAGCTGGCATAACAAAGCAGCTTGCCCTGACACTTTCAGACTCTGATCTCCAGTGCAGGGGTATAGGAGGCCACACGTGCTTGCCCAGCTCACAGGCATGAGGACACGCTTTCCAACTGCTTGCGAAGATAGTTCTTCACTCATACCTGCTTACCTTCTGCATACTTGTAAGTTAGGTTTCAAATGACATGTTACCCGCTCTGTAACTCCTGCCCTCTAGAACTCCACAGTCTGGATTAGGATCACTTCTTTGTGTTATACATCTCCTCACTTTGTGTTTATCCTTATCAAAACCTCAGTTATAAAAATAAAAATAACAGTTGTCTGGGAGGTGGCGCAATGGATAAAGCATTGGATTCTCAAGCATGAGGTCCTGAGTTCAATCTCCAGCAGCACATGTACCAGAGTGATGTCTGGTTCTTTCTCTCTCCTCTATCTTTCTCATTAATAAATAAATAAATAAATAAATAAATTCTTAAAAAATAAAATAAAAATAACATCCACCTCATAGTATAGGTAGGAGGATTCAAATGAGGCAAGGCCTAGAGGCAGAGTTTGGTATAAATTATGGTGGTTGGTGCATGGGAGGTTTTGTGGTGGGAGAGCTTTGGTATTTCATGGATGTGGCCCCAAGTTTGACCCCCAGCACCACATATGCCAGAGTGCTGCTGTGGCCACCACCTTGTCACTAGGCCTGTCTCAGCCTCATTCCCCTCATCTGTAACAAGAGGCCCACAACAGTACAGAAATAATGACTTACATAAGGTGCTAAAGTGAAGTGTATGGCATACTTATCAATAAATTGGATGATTAAGGTTCTTGTTAAAAAAGAAAAGTGTGGGGCCTGGGTGGTGGCGCACCCAGTTAAGCACACAGTACTAAGCACAAAGACCCGAGGATTCGGGTTCAAGCCCCCAATTGAACACCTGCAGGGGACACTTCACAAGGGGTTAAGCAGGTCTGCAGGTATCTATCTTTCTCTTCTCTCTCTCTGTCTCCTCCTTCCCTCTCAGTTTCTCTCTGTCCTATCCAATAAAGTGGGAAAAATGGCTACCAGGAGCAGTGGATTTATAGTGCTGGTACCAGGCACTAGCAATAATCCTGGAGGCAAAAAAAAAAAAAAAGTGTCATTTGGGAGTCAAAGCTTTATTATCTCTGTGTTTCTTTGCAGGGGAGTCGAGCAGTAGCGCAGTGGGTTAAGCACAGGTGGTGCAAAAGCTCAAGGACAGGTGTAAGGATCCTAGTTTGAGCTCCCCCCCCCCCCCCCCCGCCCCTGCTCCCCATCTGCAAGGGTGTCGCTTCACAGGTGGTGAAGCAGGTCTGCAGGTGTCTATCTGTCTCTCCCCCTCTCTGCCTTCCCCTACTCTCCATTTCTCTCTGTCCTATCTAACAACATCAATAACAGCAATAATAACTACAACAACAATTAAAAAACAAGGGCAACAAAAAGGGAAAATAAATATTTTTAAAAAATGAGACAGGAACTGTAAAGTTAGTAAAATATATTTCCCCCTATATCTTGGTGACCAAGGATCTGGTTCTGGGTTCTAACATTAATCACTACTGGTATTTTTGATTGTTTGTTTGGTTTGTTTTTTTTAATGACGGCACTGCTCATCTCTGACTTACGGTAGTGCCAGGATTGAACCCGAGGCCTCGTAGTCTCAGGTTTGAAAGTCTTATGCATAACTATTATGCTATCTCCCTGGCTTGTTACCACATATTCTGAAAGATAAAGTTTGGTCCCCAGTATATGTTAGGTTGTCTCTCTCTACCTCTTGCCCTATTTTGTGTTTCATCTCTTTAGCCATTCTGCTTCCTAAATGCAGAGCCATCTCTAAGTCAGTCTATTTCCTGCATTTCAAGTGAGGCTGGCTGCAGAGGAAGGATGCAGTTCCGGTCCTCTCTCTAGGCCCCACTCCATTGGAGGGAGGCAGCTGCCCTTGTGGCGACATTGTGGACCCCCACAGAGCCCCAGACAGCAGGGCGGTGCACCGCGGTGAGAGTGGCTTCTCGCTGACTAGTATATAATGAAGCCCCGCCTCTCGGCCCGCGTGCCTGTTTCCCATTGGCTGACTGTTACTGGAACAGGAACCACCGCATAGGAATGGTTCTAGGACATCTGTAAAAATAGACGTTCATAAAGTGCTTACGTTCACGTGGAGCTTTGTCGCCAAATCGCAGTCCTTTCCTACGAGCAATGCTACTGTTACAAGGTCGTGGGACTACCCTATTGAAAGTGGTCTGCTGTCTCCTTTAAGTAAAATTGACTTCAACCAAAAGTTGAATTTCTTTTATGGAAGCGAGAGAAACCAGCATCCCACGGTCTGGCTGGGCAAAATCTGCCTTGAAGCCTTTGGAATGTGCTCACTTTATTTTCCTTCCCTGATGAGTAGGAGGAAAGGCAGATTTTGGAATCTATGGAGTGGCACAGAGAGACAAATAATTCTATGTCTTTTCTTGTTTGTCTTAAATTCCAAAAGCAAATCATGATTATTATTAAAAATGTAAATAAGGTGGAAGTATGTAAAGCAAAAAGTGAAGGCACCTTCTCACATCTCCCATACAATTCTACAGAGATAATTTAAGTAACCACTGAACCACTGTTAAAACTTTGGTTTTGTTTTATTCAGATTTTTCCTATGTACATTCTAACAGCTATACAGCCAAGATTTCATGAAGATTTTTTTAAATGTATCAAGGTAAAAATTAGAATAAATTGTGTAAATCTGAAGTACACAGTTACATGAATATTGATATATGTATGAATGAAAACTAAAAAAAAAATTACAAAGATAGAATGATATCAACCACATTTCACTGTAGCTTTTTTAATAAATGTATTTTTTAATATTTATTTATTCCCTTTTGTTGCCCTTGTTTTTATTGTAGCTTTATTGCTGTCGTCATTATTGGATAGGACAGAGAGAAATGGAGAGAGGAGGGGAAGACAGGGGGAGAGAAAGACACCTGCAGACCTACTTCACTGCTTGTGAAGCGACTCTGCTACAGGTGGGGAGCTGGGGACTCGAACCAGGATCCTTAAGCCGGTCCTTGAGCTTTTGCACCAGGTGCACTTAACCTACTGCGCTAACACCCAACTCCCCTTTTTTTTTTTGCCTCCAGGGTTATTGCTGGGGATCAGTACACCAATCCACTGCTCCTGAAGGCCATTTTTCCCATTTTGTTGCCCTAGTTGTTACCCTTATCGTTGTTATTATTTTTATTGTTGCTATTGCTGTTTCTGTTGCATAGGACAGAGAGAAATCGAGAGAGGAGGGGAGACATTCAAGCATTTCTCAATTCCCCACCTCCTCTCTAGTTTACAAGGGGGGGGGGGGTTAGGGACTGTCTTTTGATTAAATGACCAGGCAGTTTATTTTTCAGGCTAAAAGTCCCCAAGATTGTTGCCACATGGAGTGTGGGCTGAGCTTGCAGGAAGAGATCCACCCCTCTGCTCGTATATTCTCATCCCAACCACAAGGCCCACAGGAAACAGCAGTGATTGGGGGCTATGAGAAGTTGAAACAGGACACTGGTTCTAGCTTCACAAGGACCGAGCTTGTAGACTTTACTCAGTGAGAAAAAGTTGACTGGGACCAGTATTTTATAAACTTGCTTTTCTGGGAAAAACTATCATTATCATCACAGTAAACTTTATATCAATATATAATGCCATCTTGATATACACTTTTTGTTATACAATCTCAGATCCTATGAAGCTGCTAGCACTACCCTGTCACCAACCCCAACATTTTACTGATGAGAAAAACCAAGTTTCAAGGTGTCAATTAAATTGCACAAACTCCAGACTATAAGTAGACAGCAAAATAGGGTTCAAACTAGCTGGTTGCAAAAGCTCTGGTTCTAAAACCACTATATCACGTACTACACAACCTCTCAGTACCACTGACCTGGGTAAGGGAAGAAGTGTGTACAACCATTTCCTTCTCCTTTGACTATTTCACCAAAAGGAAGTTCGCAATTGTGTAATAACATCTTCTCCAAAGATGACAAGGATGGCATTTCTCCTTTTTATGTGAGTCTGAATCTCTCCAAACTGGGTTTAGAATATGTCAGTAGTACCTTTGTATTTTTCCTTTTTTTTCCAGGAGGCAAAAAAAAAAAAAAAAAGGAAAAATACAAAGGTACTACTGACATATTCTAAACCCAGTTTGGAGAGATTCAGATCCTTACACTCACCCTTGCATTTTGCGCCGTGTACGCTTAATCCACTGCACTACTGCCCAGTTCCCTCTATTTTACTTTTTAATGAAAGAAAGAACAGAGCACTACACAGCTCTGGCATATGGTGGAGCTGGGAGCTGAACCTAGGGCCTGTGGGGCCTTGGGCAAGAGTTTGGTGTGTAACCACTGTGTTATTATCTTGACCTCAAGTGTAGTTCTTATACTCTAAAACATAAAGTTTTGACAATATCATGGGATATTTTTGTGGTGTCTGTTTGTTTTGGGTGTTAGGGATCAAATTTAGGTTCTCACAGAGGCAAAGCATGCACTCTTTCACCACACTACATTACTGTTCCATTATTTTGTTTTTATTATTAATTTTAAGAGATGTGTGTGTGTGTGTGTGTGTGTGTGTGTGTGTGTGAAAGAGAGAGAAGGAAGAAATAATAGGAGGAGGGTGGGTCGGGCGGTAGACCAGAGTGTTAAGTACACATGGCACCAAGCACAAGGACCAGCGTAAGGATCCTGGTTCAAGCCCCCAGCTCCCCACCTGCAGGGGAGTCGCTTCACAAGTGGTGAAGCAGGTCTGCAGGTGTCTATCTTTCTCTCCCCCTCTCTGACTTCCCCTCCTCTCTCCATTTCTCTCTGTCCTATCCAACAACAACATCAATAACAACAACAATAATAACTACTACAACGATGAAAAAAGGGCAACAAAAGGGAAAATAAATGACAGACACCTGCAGACCTGCTTCACCGCCTGTGAAGAGACTCCCCTGCAGGTAGGGAGCAGAGGGGCTGGAACTGGGATCCTTATGCCGGTCCTTGCGCTTTGCACCTCCTGTGCTTAACCCGCTGCCCTACTGCCTGACTCCCTATAAATTATATTTTTAAATTTAATTAATTTATTTTTGCCCTCTGAAATTTTTTTTTTGCACTTTCACTATTCTACTACTCCCAGAAAACTTTATTTTTCCTTTTAATTTCAGAGAGTAACAGACACAGAGAAACACCAGAGCACTGCTCCATAATTCATGAAGTTTTCTCTGGTCTATGAGCTCCCTCCCATGTGGTTCTGGGGCTCAAACTCAGATCCTTGAGTAGAGTAAGATGTATACCTGATTGGGTGAGCCACTTCCCAGTTCTTGTTTTTGTTGTCATTAAAATTTATGTATTTGTGGTCCAGGAGGTGGCACAGTGGCTAAAGCACTGGACTCTCAAACATGAGATCTCAAATTCAAACCCGGCAGTATATGTAACAGAGTGATGTCTGGTTCTTTCTCTCTCCTCCTATTCCTCTCATTAGTAAACAAATAAATAAAATACATAAAAAACAAAATAAATATTATTTAAAATGTTATGTATTTGGGGCTGGGTGGTGGTGCACCTGGTTGAGAGCACATGTTAGAATGTGCAAGGACCCAGGTTTGAGCCCCCCGTCCCCACCTGCAGTAGGAAAGCTTTGCGAGTAGTGAAACAGGGTTGCAGGTGTCTCTCTGTCTCTCTCCTTCTCTATCACCCTTTCCCTCTCGATTTCTGACTGTCTCTATCCAATAAATAAATAAAGATAATTAAAAAATTATGTATTTATTAACTGGGGTGGGGGGGACCAGAGCATCAGTAATACATGCATTGCTGGGATCAAACTCAGGATCCCATGTTTGAGAGTCCAATCAATGCTCTGCCTCCTAGGCTACATTGTTTTTGCTTTTAAATGGAACTGCTGTCTTACCTAACAACTTGCTAGTATAAAAGAGGCTTTCTTTAGTTGCTTATTATTCAACTAGTCATTCATGAATTTATTAAACAAGTGTCTTTGATATGCCAGGTACTGAGGATTAAAATAAGTATGGGGAGGGGTAGGCAGGCAGTGGTGTACCCAGTGGAAAGCACGTACATGTGTGAGAATCTGGGTTGAGGGGCCAGGTCACACCTGGTTGAGTGCACATGTTACAATGCACAAGGATCTGGGTTCGAGCCCCCAGTTCCCACCTGTATGGAGAAAGCCTTGTGAGTGGTAAAGCAGTACTGCAGGTGTCTCTCTGTTTCTCTCCCTTCCCTCTCAATTTCTGACTGTCTCTATCCAATAAATAAATAAATAAATAAAGATAATTATATATCTATATAAAAAAAAGGATCTGGGTTGAGGTCCCCAGTACCTGCTTGTGTGCATGTGTGTGTGGGTGTGGTGGGGGTGTTCATGAGCTTCCTGCTTCTTGAACAGTCCTGCAGGTGTCTCTCTCCCTTTCTTTTTTCCGTCTTTCTCTCTTCTACTCTCTATCTTTATCAGAACAACAACAAAAAAAAGAATAAGGAAGAAAAGAGAGGCCACCAGGAGTGGTGGAGTTGTCATATAGGCACTGAGTATCCCTGATGGAAAAAAAAAAAAATCAACAGAGCTAGCTTGTTAACTTACTCAGTAGAGCACACAGTTTGCTCTTCATGAGACCCTAAATTTAAGTGCTTGGCATCACACAGGAGCACTCAGACAGTACCAGAGAAGCTCCATGGGTGGGGAGTGGTGCTCTAGTGTCTTTTTAATCTCTATTTCTCTCTTTCCCCATTCTCTCTTCCCCTCTCCCTTTTTCTAGATAATGAAAACTTTGGATCAGGGAGGTCTCAATAGTATTGCATGTACATTAAGTATTGGGTTAATTCCCTTCTAAAAAGAAGTTCCACATCTTTTTAAGGCTGGGGATATAACTTGGTCTGTTAGAGTACCAACATGTATGCCTAAGGCCCCAGAGGCCTCACATTTAATATCTTACACTATAGCTGAGCAATGCTCTGGTGCCTCTCTTTCTCACACACACTTCCTTCTCTCTTACAATAAACAAATCTCTTACAATAAACAAATCCATCTTGGATGGAGCTAGAAGGATTTATGTTAAGTAAGCTAAGTCAGAAAGACAAAGACTTATGGGATGATCCCACTCATAAACAGAAGCTGAGAAAGAAGAACAGAAAAGGAAACTCAAAGTAGGATTTGACTGAGTTTGGAGTAGGGCACCAAAGTAAAAATCTCTGTGTTGAGAGTGAGGGTAGATGTTCAGCTTCACTGCTGGGGGGGGGCGGGGGGGGATGATGGAATGGGACACAGTCTTTTGATGGTGGGAATAGTGTTTATGAACACTCCTATTAACTTGTAGTCATAAAAATCACTATTTAATTAATATGAGAGGGGAAAATTGATTGAATGTCTCAAACTTTTTTAATGCACAGACCATTAAGGCTGAGTCTTTGAAATGCTGACTCTCTTAAAAGCTTAGACCGGGAAGAACAAAAGCAACCGGTAGCATTACTCTATAAGAAACAGCTATATACAACTAATGTCAAAGGACATAATTTATGGTGATGTTGTGTATGATACAGTAAATCCTAACAAAGGGATTTTCAAAGTAACCTAGTTGCTAAATAGTTTGATTACAGCAATAACTATCTATTGCCTTCTTAAACCTTAAGACAGTAGGAACCTCCCGCTTCCTCTATATAGAGCCTATATTTCCACCAGTCCTGGAATCTCTAGGGTAGAGCTCACTTTCCTGCATGCTTCTCTCAATTCATATCAAATGATATTAAATCTGCTGATCCAAACCTTATCAATGCAACGAATACCACCTCAACATGCTTCACTTCAGACTGTGTCCAGAGAAGGCAGGCATGGAATATCAACCCTTCAGCCTCATTACTCGGGTGAGACCTTTCCTTTCATAGGATTCTCTAATTCCATTTCAGGTAGTTCACTTCCTAACAAAGTCCCAAAACCTAGATATAGACCAGGTCCCATGAGATTGCGTATATTGTATCCATAAATTAGGGCAAAATATCTACCTGAAAGCAAAAGTGCACAACAGTCTGCAGTGAGTCAGTATATGCAGCAAGCAAGTAGAAAGATCTAAAAAGACACCATAAAGTTCCTAATTAAATGGTATCTACTTAGACTTAGATACCCTCCTCACCTACTTCCTATTATACTTCCCTCACTCACTCCAAAGCTAACCTTATCAA
This sequence comes from Erinaceus europaeus, assembly GCF_950295315.1. Lineage (NCBI taxonomy): Eukaryota > Metazoa > Chordata > Mammalia > Eulipotyphla > Erinaceidae > Erinaceus > Erinaceus europaeus. Next base: position 44,257,790 of record NC_080163.1, read on the forward strand.
AGTAATGACTACAAAAGCTGAATAAGGGAAAGAGACTGGCATACTTTAATGATGACTCTTTAGTCACTATCAGGCCACCCCATCAGCTAGGGCCCTAGTCAGGGAACCCTGAGATTTCCAAACAATCATGATGGGCCTAGACCTCAAATAAATCTTCATTGTTACCGGTCATCTCTATCAGGAACAACACAATAGACCCCTTTGTGGGCTCCCATAGGACCTTGCCCTCAATGTGGATCAACAATGGCACAGAATGTTCCATCCTTCAAAGGGAGGATGGACAACATATATTCCACCTGAGGAAGATGGATGCTGAAACTGAAGCAGCTTGGAACGTTCTTACTCATGACCACAGAATGTGAGCTCAGATCTACAGGGTTGCAGAGGTCACATAGGCTCCTAAGCTGAATGTGGGCCCCAGATCACATCAAATCAATGGGATTTATGGTCAACAATATTTATACACCTTTCCCATATTTGGGAGCTACTCCCTTCCCTGATGCAGCTTTCTGGTCCTTTTTGCAGCCATGACATCATCTCCCCAGACAATAACCTGGGTCCACCTGCATATCAGATGTCAGGCTCAGAAAAAAAAAAAAGAAAGTAAGAAACTACTATAGTCATGGGCTCTTTAGAATATAACTAAAATAGGCCTACTAACTATCTACAAAATGGAAAACCCCCAACTCTTTATCTCAACTATTCCAGCCTTTACGTTCATGATTAGTGAACAACAATTTGTTTGGCTTTATATGTTCTCTCTCTTTTCAGCCGCCAGATTCCAGATGCTAACATGATGCCAACCCTTCCCTGGACAGACACCCCCACCAATATGTCCTGGAGCCTGCTTCCCCAGCGTCCTGTCCCACTAGGGAAAGAAAGAGACAGGCTGGGAGTATGGCTCGACCTGTCAATGCCCACATTCAGTGGGGAAGCAATTACAGAAGCTACACCTTCCACCTTCTGCACCCCATAATGACCCTGGGTCCAAACTCCCAGAGGGATGAAGAATAGGAAAGCTATCAGGGGAGTAGATGGGAAATGGAGTTCTGGTGGTGGGAATTGTGTGGAGTTGTACCCCTTTTATCCTATGTTTTTTGTCAGTGTTTCTTTTTTACAAATAAAAATTTAAAAAAAATGATAGGGGGTCTGGGTGGTGGCAACTGGTTGAACACATAACCTGTGTGCCACCACCATGTTGCAGTGCACAAGGACCTGAGTTTCAAACCTCTGTTCCCTACTTGCAGGGGGAAACTTCACTACTAGTAGTAAAACAATGCTGCAAGTCTCTCTGTCTACCTCCTCTTTCCCTCTTGATTTTAATTCTATCCAATAAAAATTAATAAATAGGGGCCAGATGGTGGCACACCTGGTTAAGCGCCCACATTATAGTGCGCAAGGACCCAGGTTCAAGCCCCTGGTCCCCACCTGCAGGGGGAAAGCTTCACAAGTGGTGAAGTAGGGCTGTAGGTGTCTCTCTGTCTCTCTCCCCTATCACTTTCTCTCTGTGTCTATCCAGTAATAAATAAATAAAAATTTAAAAAAGAGGGGAGTCGCTTCACAGGCGGTGAAGCAGGTCTGCAGGTGTCTATCTTTCTCTCCTCCTCTCTGTCTCCCCCCCCTCTCTCCATTTCTCTCTGTCCTATCCAACAACAACAATAACAATAATAACTACAACAATAAAACAACAAGGGCAACAAAAGGGAAAAATAAATAAAATAAATATTTAAAAAAAAAAAATTTAAAAAGGAAAATTAATAAAATATTAAAATGAGACATCATCTCTGATCTTCAGTAATTAATAGCTATTGAACAAGAGAGTTATCCAACAGTCACAAAGAAGTGTGATCAGTGTCTGATGGCAGGGCTCTAACAAAGGCATTCTGCAGAGAAGAATCTTCACAAGTGCTGCAGGTGTCTCTCTTTCTCTCCTACTCTTTCCCCTTCTCTGTTTCTCTCTGTCTCTATTATGGAAGGGCGGAGAGAGGGAAGGAGGGAGGAAGGAATAAAAAGGGAAGAAATGGCCACTGGATACAGTGAAGTACTCATGTAGGTACTGATCCTGTAAAATAACTCTGGTGTAAGCAAAAAGAGAGAAAAGAAAGAAAAAAAATCTAACGTATTTTATTAAATATACGTAATTTATTATCAAACTATTTTTACAAAGAAAAATTTAGGATGGGGCCAGGCAGTGGCATACCTACTACAGTGCACACTACAGTGTACAAGGACCCAGGTCCAAGACCCTGGTCCCACTTGCAGGGGGAAAGCTTCATGAGTAGTGAAGTAGAGCTGCAGTTCTCTCTCTCTCTCTCTCTCTCTCTCTCTCTCTCTGTTTTCTCCCTAACTCTACCACCCCTCTCAATTTCTCCTTGCTTGGAAATTGTGCCAATGCAGTCACATCTGCCATGTTGTCCCCTCAGGCTACTGCTAGTTCCCGCGAGAGTTGGGACATTCTCGGAGTGCCTGTTCAGCCATGTTGTGCCCTCAGGACATTGTCTATATCCCCGCGATATCTGGAGTGCTCTGGTTACTCTTCCCCCCTCCCATTCTCACGAGAGTTATCATCCTGTCCTGGAGTGCTATGGTTACTCCTCTCCCTTCCCATTCTCGCAAAAGCTACTCCTATAAAAACCCTTCATTTTCCGCATCTCGCTCTCTTGCCGGCGCTCCACTCTGGTGTTCAGACGCAGGAAAGGTTACTGCGTGAGGCGGCCATTTTCTCTACCTCCACGTGGCCCAACCTGCTTCTCTAACACCCAACTCTGAGGTGCCAGCTCGAATAAAGATTTGTGTTTCCTCTTCGCTCCGGACACACTCTCTCTCTTCTCTGCAGCCCGCGCACTACAACATCTGTCTCTACAACATCTGGCGCCCAACGTGTCCCTCACTCACGTCCAGCCTGAGGTCCAGAAAAGCCGCCCAGACACAGGTAAGTGGCATCCGCCCGCCTCTGTGGCCCCGCGTCTCCCTCCATCATGGGAATTTTTTCGTTTTATGAGGAGGTGTCCCAGTTATTATCTCCTTCTGCCCTGGGACAGATTCACGCTGTCACAGATGGTTTAATTTTCGCTATCCCTTGGATTTTTATAACTGTGGTCGCCACTTACAAGATATGTACAATGTGATCTGCCATGAGGATAAGTGACCTTGAGGCTGAGATACGAGAGTTAAAGCACATGTGCTTAAGACGCCCTCAGCGATCAGCAGATAGACCCAGAACTTCCGTTCCCACAGACACGTACACGTGTTTGGAAGCTCCTCCTCCGACCCCGCCCCCTGCCGCCCAGGGTTCAGCTTCTCCTGAGATACAAGAGTTAAGAGATATGTGCTTACAACCTAAACGCCCTAAGCGATTTGCAGTCAGCACCCAAACTTCTGTCCCTGCAGACATGTGCTCAGTCCCTTCTGCGGCTTCCATGACCCCTTCACCCGCAGACACGTGTTCAGTTCCTTCTGCTTCTCTGGCCCCGCCCCCTGTTTCCCCTGAGGCTTCTGGTTCTCTAACCCCTCCTCCTACCGCCTCGGTTTTGGCTTCCCCTGAGGCTTCTGCTTCTCTGACCCCACCCCCTGCTGATACGTCATCATTAAGAGACCTTGTGGCTGAGATACGAGAGTTAAAGGATATTTTTTCAGCATTTAAGGACCTTAAACCATTTGCAGTTCACCCCAAGAGCTCCATCCCCGTAGATACATGTTCAGTTTCCCCTGCGGCCACTACAGCAGTTTCCACGGCACCTTCCACTTCCGTAGATCTCTCCCCAGTGTCATTGAACCAAATCCACACCTTCCCGGTAAACGTGGCCCTGTCTAAACAGAACCCTCAGCCGTGGCAGCCATACTCCGCTAAAGGACTCAAAACACTCAGACAAGCAGTCAGGGATGATGGAATGCACGCTCCATGGACCAAGTCTGTTTTAAGGAGTTTTTACCACCATATTAACACGCCCCAAGATTAGAAAGATCTGGCTTGTGCTGCACTCCCAGACCCCCTCTACCTACAGTGGAAGGCATACTTCCTCGATCAGTGCTCTAGACAGTTGCAGGAAAATAGTAACAAAAAGGTAGAATGGGATTCTGATGCTTTGTTTGGAGAAGGAGCTTATGAATCTGGAGCTCAGCAGGCAGAAGCCAGGTTTCCAACCGGTTATTTTGAACAGGTATGCATCTGCACAACACAAGCATGGGAAAGGGTGACCCCACCCAATGTAGATTCGTCAGTTCCCATTAACTCTATTCACCAAGGCACTGATGAATCATTAGCAAGCTTCATCTCAAGGGTGAAGACAAGCTTAAAGAGAAAGGTTTATAATCCTGACATCCGCTCACTACTCCTGCGCTCTATTGTCTGGGAAGGCATGATACCACAATTCCGTCAGGCATGCCTTAATCTTAAACACCTACACCCAGATAATTGGATTTTAGCGACACAGGAACTTACATCAGGCAATTATGGGGCATCCGCTATGACACAGGTTTATGCAGTTACCCCACGTAATCACAATGGGGCCTGCTTTCAGTGCGGTCGCCAAGGACATTGGCATAACCAATGTCCTGATAAGCTGTGGCCACACCTCCAGTCAGGGAAACCCCGCCTCCAGTTAGAGTGACCACGCCTCCAGTCAGAGCAACCCCGCTTTCAGTCAGGGAGCCAGAGGCCACGTACTGTTTGTCCAAGATGTCATAAGGGGTTTCATTGGAAGAGAGATTGTTGGTCCCAATTTCATAAAGATGGTTCGCCCCTGAATGGTACAAATTCGGGGCCTGAGATTTTGTGGACCACTCCTGTTCTAGAACAAGGTAACCCTTCTATGACAGTAAAGATTGGCAATATTCCTTTTAAATTTTTGATTGACACGGGGGCAGAAAAGACGATTTTAAGGCAAGAAGCGGTTCCCCAAGATTGGGAATTCATCCCTGGACCCAGTATACATGGAGTAGGAGGGGTGACCCAATCATTTCGCACATGAGACTCGCTCATGTGGGAAGACCCGGAAGGTTCTACCGGACACTTCCGCCCTTTGGTAGCTAATATTAGCACCAACCTATTGGGCAGGGATCTTCTGGAATGTCTTGATGTTAGGATATCCACAGATGCCTCTGCAGAGTGTAAAACTCGTTCCCGCAATACCAGGTCTATTCAGCACCCCCAATACTAAATGCCACTGTTTGTAGCCAAACACCCCGTTTAGGCTGGCTTTCTAATGAGCCTGTCTGGGTGGAACAGTGGCCTTTACCTAGGGATAAACTAGAAATTTTAAAAGAGCTCGTCCGAGATCAGTTGTCCTTAGGACACATTTGCCATTCTCGAGGCCCATGGAATACTCCTGTCTTTGTGATTAAAAGGTGCTCGGGAAAATGGTGCCTCCTTCAAGATCTCCATGCAACAAATAAAACCATGCAGGTCTGGGGCTCCCCCCAAAGGGGTTTGCCTCTTGCTTCTGCAATTCCCACAGGAATTCCAATCATAGCTATTGATATACAAGATTGTTTTTTCTCTATTCCCTTGCATCCACAAGATTGTAAACGTTTTGCCTTCTCTGTTCCTTCTATTAATAATGCCAGCCCTGCTGATAGATTTGAATGGGTGGTGCTGCCCCAGGGTATGGTCAACAGTCCTATAATTTGTCAGGAGGCTGTTAAATCTGCCCTTGTCCCATATATTCATAAGGGCCTTAATATTTTTCATTATACAGATGATATTTTAATATGGGGAAAATCAGATACAGATCTCTATGCCTTACGTGATTTTCTCATTCCTGCATTAAAGAAAAGTGGCCTTAATGTAGCCCCTGAGAAGATACAGCTAATCCCTCCAATATCCTTCCTAGGTTCAGAGATTTCTCTAATGCAAATTCGTCCCTTAAAACCTAATGTTACCTTCCCTTCTAACCTTACTCTTGCTTCTTTACAAAGTTTTATAGGAAATTTAAATTGGCTTAGGCAGTATCTCTATCTGCCTACAAGCTGCCTCCAACCACTGTTTGACCTGTTAAAAGGAAACAAACAGCCCTCCTCAAAACATAAGTTAACTCCCGAGGCCTCCTTGTCACTGGAAAGGGTTAACCAGGCCCTCCAGGACATGCACCTTGTTCGATTCTCTCCCTCCTTTCCGGTAAACCTTCTAATCTTCAACTCCACCCCCACAGTAGTAGGGGCATTGTGGCAAGACCATGGGGTTCTTGATTGGCTTCACACGCCAGTAGGAGGAACTCCAAGACTACTCACTGAGATAGACGCGTTAGCATTCATGGTTCGCCAAGGGAGAAATAGGTCTGTGCAGGTCTTAGGGAAAGAACCGGATTTAATTATTCTGCCCTTTTCTCTCACAGATACAGAGTGGCTTATACACCATCATTCCCGCTTTGCCATAAGCTTCCTGGGGTTTCCGGGACAAATAGATAACCATTTTCCTTCTAATAAATTGATAGCTTCTTTACCTCTTCTGCCTCTACTAGCACCTAAACTTTTCTCTCGAGATCCCATTCCTTCTGCTCCTACAGTCTTCACTGATGGTGGAAAAAAGGGAGCTGCTGCCCTTATATATTACCCAGACAAACAATCTCGTAAACCTCTCTTTACTGAGCTTCCTGAGAATTCCCCTCAGTACAAAGAACTTTATGCTGTTTTTCTTGCACTAAAAGCTGTACCAGAATCCTTCAACCTTTTTTCTGACAGTGTGTATACTGTTAACTTACTTCCATGGCTTGCTCGTTCTTATGTGAAAATTGATGACAACCCACTTTCCCCTCTCTTGATTCAAATCGCCTCTATGCTCTCTTCTCGAACCCAACCACTATATATTCAGCACCTTCGTTCCCACAGCCCTCTTCCTGGTTCCCTGTCCGAAGGGAATGCTGCAGCTGACCACCTTGCCTCCACAGGAGCTCTCCTAGTCTCTGTCTCTGATCTTGCTGATTTCCATTCTCTAACCCATGTTAATCTTAAAGGCCTTCGAGCTCGATTTCCTGATGTTCCGTCACCACAATTAAAACATATCCTAGCTACATGCTCTTCCTGTGCAAGTCTCATAAAAACAACTGCTATTCAGACTCTTGGTGTTAACCCCCGAGGCTTAAAAGCTAATGCTATTTGGCAAATTGATGTCACCCACATACCAAACTTTGGCAAACAAAAATATGTGTTTGTCTCAATTGATACCTTTTCTAAATTTATGTGTGCAACAGCTCAGACAGGAGAAAGCTCTAAAAAGTTTATAAGCCACATGCTCTCCTGTTTTGCTGTGATGGGCTTACCTCTTCAAGTGAAAACCGACCGTGGACCAGTGTTTACCAGCAAACAATTTAAAGATTTTTGTTCCCTCTGGAACATTACTCATACCACAGGCATTCCCTATAATCCACAGGGACAAGGCATTGTCGAGAGGGCCCATCAAACTCTTAAGGCTCAATTGAATAAAGATAAAGGAGGAATGTATCCCCCCAATATCCAGCTAGCAAAAGCCTTAACTATGTTAAATCTCTTTAATATTTACAATAACTCGGACTTACCTCCTATTATTCTTCACTGGCAAACACCATCTACTCTCCCATCTATTAAGGTCAAATGGAAAGACCCACTTGATAAAATTTGGAAAGGGCCTGACCCTCTATTGACCATGGGAAGAGGTTTTGCATGTATTTTCCCTCATAATTACTCTAAACCTGTCTGGGTTCCTGCCCGCCATGTCCGGCAATACTCTCATGATGGCACTGTTATCCCTGAAGAACAAGAAACACAAGAGGACTAGATGCAGGATACATCCCAGGATCCATAATATGACATGGCAGAACCTACAAAAGTTGGCTCACAGAGCCCTCTCTCCTACCCCTTCCCTGAATGTCTTACGTTATGAATGGCCAGTTGTGTTTTGTGAGTGAGTGTGCTGAATGACCAAAAATTTTTGTATGACCCATCTGCTCAGAAGTACTCTAAATGTTAAAACCATTGTTACTAACATGCATTAACTCTCTAAGTAACCTGAGTCTGCTTATAGTCCAAAGTCAATTATAGTAAACCTCTAACTTGTTACAAGTTTTATTGTTTTTCACAAGTAAGTGATTACAGCTATCAAGTCTTCATATGAGGAATCATCTGTTCATATGGTAAGGTATTAAACTGTAAGAAGTTCCTCCATATCCAACCTATGTGAATTAGCAACATTCACATATTCTTGTAAACTTAACTGGTGTATCTTGTCTTGCCACCATAGGCCTGCCTTTGTCAACCAACAATTTAAAGATGTTTCCCTTTATAACATCACCCATGCCACGGACATCCTCCACTAACCCCAAAGACAAATGGCTGTTCCCCTGGACATCACATCCACTGACTGCTTCCCTTAGACTTGAGATATGATCCTACCTCTTCATATCAATGGATACATTCCCCCTTCCTTACCTGTATACCCTTAGTTGTGGGACCCTAGCTTGTTTTACTTCTTCTGCTCACAATAGATCCTATACTTCTTTTTTTTCAACATTTTAAATTTATTTATTAATGAGAAAGAGAGAAAGAACCAGACTCACTCTGGTACATGTGCTGCCAGGGATCGAACTCAGGACCTCATGCTTAAGAGTCCAAGGCTTTAGTCACTCACTGCACCACCTCCCAGACCACAGTCCTATAATTCTTAACAAGCTCATGGCCTTTTGCAGCAACAGATTGATGCCATAAAGATGCAACCTATACAAACTCACTATCATAGGCTGGACATGGCAGAATATTGAGTTGCTGTGGAGAATTTGCCCCCCTCCATCAGAATGTCCACCATGTAGAGGGCTGGCTAGCCAATGACGGGTAAGAGGAAACTAGCGCTATCCAGTCAACCTAAGACAGGGCACCTGGTACTACTGGGCAAAAATGACCAGGTGTTCCAATGACGGGTAAGACGGAAGGCTGACTCCCCAACCTAAGACAGGCATAGTCCACCCTGCCACAAAACAAAACCCGCCAAACATCAAAACATGATATAAGACAGGGGGACATGTGGGTAGCCACATGTGCCCTCAAGGTTGCTATTGGCATGGCCATAGAGTTTATGTTAAAAGATAGTTCCTGGGAATTGGGCGGTGGCGCAGCAGGTTTAGCACAGGTGGCACTAAGTGCAAGAACTGGCTTGAGGATCCCAGTTTGAGTCTCTGGCTCCTCACCTGCAGGGGAATCACTTCACAGGTGGTGAAGCAGGTCTACAGGTGTCTTTCTCTCCCCCTGTCTTCCCCATCTCTCTCCATTTCTCTCTGTTCTATCCAACAACCACAATATCAGCAACAATATAATTACAACTATAAAACAACAAGGGCAACAAAAGGCAAGATACCAAAAAAAAAAAAAAAAGGGATAAGATAGTTCCTGCTTCCCTACACCTTAGATTCTTTGTTAAAAGATAAGGTCTTTTTCCCCATGAATCACCCAGGACCTTCCAGATAAACGGCTGACTACCATGACAAATAATATAAAATATAATCATAAATGAATAGGAAAGATACATCCCCCAATACTCAGTTGGCTAAGGCACCAAACCTCTTTTTCTATAAAGCATTCAAATCAGATGCCCTGCTAACCATGAGAAGCAGATTGTTTATGTTTCTTCCACAGGAATCCCCCCAAAAAAAACATCTGGCCCCCTGCACACCCTGACATCACCCACTAGATGGCACGACTACAGTGGCACACCCCCCGAAACCCTAGATGTCACCTGACGTGATCTGAAGAATCTGATTCGCAGACTCCAAGGACAGAACCTTTTTACTGCCTGTCTGCCTTTCCTGCTTTTTCTTTGACCTGTCACGTTTTGGTGGTTCCAGCTCACAGTCTACAGAAAAGTGGAATTCCAGAGGCTGACCTTCCTCATGCAGCATTTAATCCCCTGCCATTTCTCCCCCTAGTCACCTACTTTGGACTGAGACTTCTATTGGACTTGCTGGTATACCCTTTGGACACTTTAGACAATTTTACAGCAGCTTCCTTCCCTTCACGTTGCTGGTTTTTCATAGACTGACCCTGAGTAGTTCATAGACTTTACACACTGTTGCCCTGGGCATTAGATAAAAGGAAAGGGGGAGATGCTGGGAAATTGTGCCAATGCAGTCACATCTGCCATGTTGTCCCCTCAGGCTACTGCTAGTTCCTGCGAGAGTTGGGACATTCTCGGAGTGCCTGTTCAGCCATGTTGTGCCCTCAGGACATTGTCTATATCCCCGCGATATCTGGAGTGCTTTGGTTACTCCTCCCCCCTCCCATTCTCACGAGAGTTATCATCCTATCCTGGAGTGCTATGGTTACTCCTCTCCCTTCCCTTTCTCGCGAAAGCTACTCCTATAAAAACCCTTCGTTTTCCGCAGCTCTCTCTCTTGCCAGCGCTCCACTCTGGTGTTCAGACGCAGGAAAGGTTACTGCGTGAGGCGGCCATTTTCTCTACCTCCACGTGGCCCAACCTGCTTCTCTAACACCCAACTCTGAGGTGCCAGCACGAATAAAGATTTGTGTTTCCTCTTCGCTCCGGACACTCTCTCTCTCTTCTCTGCAGCCCACGCACTACAACATCTGGCTCTACAACATCTCCTTATTTATTTATTTATTACCATTACTCAGCTCTGGTTTATGGTGGTGTGAGGGATTGAACCAGGGACTTTGGAGACTCAGGCATGAGAGTCTCTTTGCATAACTATTATGCTATCTCCCCAAACCCCTATCCTCTCTCAATTTCTTTCTGTCTCTATCCATATTACATAAATAAAATATTTTTAAAAGAAAAAATTAGGGCTACAAGCACTCACTAGTAAATTCCACAAAATATTTACTCAAGATAAAAAATAACAATATGGGAGTCGGGCAGTAGTGCAGCGGGTTAAGCACAGGTGGCACAAAGCTCAAGGACCTGCATAAAGATTCCAGTTCGAGCTCCCAGCTCCCCACCTGCAGGGGAGTCACTTCACAAGCAGTGAAGCAGGTCTGCAGGTGTCTATCTTTCTCTCCTCCTCTATGTCTTCCCTTCCTCTCTCCATTTCTTTCTGTCCTATCCAACAATGATGACATCTATAATAACTATAACAACAATAACAACAAAAAAGGGCAACAAAAGGGAATAAAGAAATATTAAAAAATAAATAAATAACAATACTACACAAACTATTTAAGAACATGGAGGAGGAAACACTAATTTGCATAGTCAGAACAACCTTGATAGGAAAATCTGATAAAGATATTACAAGAAAATTATAAGCTTCTATCCCTTATAAGGACAGATTAAAATCTGATTATCCTTTGACGTAGCAGTTTCCCTTCTAGAAGTTTACCCTAGAGAAGCACTCTTAGAGTTTAACAAAGACTAACAATAGGAAATCCACTATAGCAAGATTTATTTATTAATGAGAGAGAGAAACAGCACACTACTCTGGCATACATGTCAAGGACCCAGCTCCAGGCTTTATGCTTGAAAGTTCAATGTCTTATCCACTGCACCCCTCTGGGCCAGTCTCTCTCTCTCCATATATATATATATTACTGTTGTTCTTATTGATTTCATCAATGTTAGATTGGACAGAGAGAAATCGAGAGAGGAGGAGAAGACAGAGGGGAGAGAAAGATAAATACCTGCAGACCTGCTTCACTGCCTGTGAAGTGACTCCCCTGCTGCAGGTAGGGAGCTGGGGGCTCAAACCAGGACCCTTATGCTGGTCCTTGAGCTTAACACACTGTGCTACTGCCCGACTCCCTATTTTATTATTTTTATATTTTGCCTCCAGGGTTATAATAGGGGCTCAGTGCCTGCACTATGAATCCACTGCTCCTGGTGGCCATCTTTTTTCCACTGTTGTTGTTGCTGTTATTGTTATTTAGGACAGAGAGAAGCTGAGAGAAGAGAGGAAGACAGAGAGGGGGAGAGAAAAATGACATCTGCAGACCTGCTTCACCTCTTGCAAAAGGAGTCCCCTGCAGGTGGAGAGCAAGGGGCTTGAACCGGCATCCTAATGCTAGTCTTTGTGCTTCTCACTATGTGTGCCTCACCCGGCCCCCAATTTTTTTCTAAGATTTTATTTATTTATGAGAAAGTTAGGAGGAGAGAGAGAAAGAACCAAACATTCACTCTGGTACATGTGCTTCCAGGGAGTGAACTCAGGACCTCATGCTTGAGAGCTAAATGCTTTATCTATGTTGCCACCTCCTGGACCACAATAACTAGTTAGTTTTCGATGAGACAGAGAAGAAAGAAAGAAAAAAAAGAAAGGAAATATAACCTATTTTATTAAAGATGCAGAACTTATTATCAAACTATTTTCACAAAGAGAAGGCAGAGCACCATCCTGGTACATGCAGTGCGAGGGGGCCTTAGGTACACAAGTCTGATGCTCTGCCAGTTGAGCTGTTGTATTTCCTCATTCTCTAGCAATATGTTTAATAGTAAAAAATTGAGCTTTCCAGACCTGGATAAGCAGAAGGTGCCAACCCAGGAGTTGACATCTGTCATAACAAAAACAGTTTTGATGCAAGGAACCCAAGAGCCAGGAAAACTGCATAAGTGTGTTGGTCAAGCTGCACAGGTTTCTAGCCAGAAGAACCATCTCTACTGTTAATCAGTTTATGCTGAAGTGGTTGTTCAAAAATCAAACCAACCAGCCACCTCTGTCTTTTTCTCAGATGGTCTGGAAAATGGATATTCCTGACTGGAGAGAACCAAACAACAGAGGTTGTAGGGATTATAGCAGATGATGTGTCTGTCCAGGTGGTGACCAAGCTGAAGGTGTGTGTACTGAGTAAGCTGAGCCACACCTGCAGCTTCATGCTAAGGCCTGGAGTAAGAGCCTCCCCTTCAACTAGCTCGCCCAGAATCCCCACAACCACACCCCCAAGGCTGTGACACCATTCTGTTTCCTGTTCTTTGAAATGTTTTACAAGGTGGACCCTGCCCAACTATGTCAAACCTCACATGTATTCAAAGGCAAGAAGTTTGAGCTTGAGTGTGACAAAGTCCAAAATGTCAATCATAGCTATGAAAACTAGTCCCAGAATGTGGGAGATAATTCACCTCATAAAGCACATGCCTGGATAGCTCAGTTGAATAGTGTGTTGCTTTGCCATGTGCATGATCAAAGTTCAAGTCCAGTACTTACCAAATTGAAGGGTAATGTGGTCTCTTTTTCCTTCTCGCTCCCCACCCCTCTCCTTGTCTCTATATAAAATAAAATAAGTTTCTCTCCTTTTCTCCACAATCGTGGTGGCGGACTGACTTGTCCTCGCCATGTCTTCCCACAAGACTTTCAGAATCAAGTGCTTCCTGGCTAAGAAGCAAAAGCAGAACTATCCTATTCCTCAGTGGATTCAGATGAAAACTGGCAATAAGACCAGGTACAACTCCAAGAGGAGACACTGGAGAAGAACAAAGCTCGGTCTATAAGGATTCCTCTAAGATGCGCACATGTTTATACTGGGATAGACTGCTAGTATTTTGAGTGAAGCACTGTTGTCTTGCACACTTGATTAGGACCCCACTCGGCCTTGTATCTCTTCCTGTCACCTGACTCAGTAATAATAAATATGTGAGCTATTCAAAAAATAAAATAAAATAAAATACTTAACCACTACACAAGGCTCTGATGCCAGCACCACATGGGAAACACCGTGCGTACCACTGAATGAGTTCCATGGAGGGTAGAGGGGTACTCTGCTGTCTCTCCCTCCTTTCTGTCTCTCTCCCCTTCCTCTCTCTAAAATAAGAATGATGGGCCAAGGAAATAGCTCACCTAGTAGGGTGCATGCCTCACCATACACATGACCCAGGTTCAAGCCACAGAAGTACTAGGGTACCTGTGCTGTGGTGTCTCTATCTCTTTGTTTCTATCTGGATGACAAAAAATGACCAGAAAGGTTAAATCATATATACATAAGGACTGAGCTTCTCAAATAAAAACAATTTTATAAATAAATAATAAGAAGAAAATCAATCCAAGGAATAGTACTGTTGCATGTATGAAGCCCTGGCACCACATAAAGCAAACAGAAAATCTTAGTACTGTGGCTAAAGCACTAGAATGGATGATATGAGTTCCAGAGTTTGATCTCTGGCACCAGAGTGATGCTCTGATTCATTCTCTCTCCTTTTTAATTAACAAATAACAGGGCTTGTTTGTTTGTTTTTGTTCACCAGGGTTACTGCTGAGGATTGGTGCAATCCACAGTTCTTGGTAACTTTTTTATTTTTTATTTTTTTCTTTTATAATAGCAGCAGAGAAGTAGAGGATGGGGGGAGAAGGGGGAGGTAGAAAGAGAGACACCCAGGGCAATGCTCTACTGTTTGTGAAGCTACCTCCTGCAGGAGGGGCCAGAGACTTGAAACCAGTATGTTATGCATGGTAAGCTGTACTACTAGGCGAATCACCGAAGACCCCTAAATGTTTTTTTTTAATTTTTATTTATTTATGAGAGAGAAAACCAGAGCATCACTCTGGCACATGCTTGAAAATCCAACACCTTAAGCACTATACCACCTCCCAGGAAACTCCCTAAATCTTTTTGTGTGTGTGCTTATTTATATAATATATTTATATACAAATTATATGTATACTACTTTTTTTTTACTAGTGATTTAAAAAATTACAAAATAGGGTGACAACTCCACATTATTCCCACCACCAGAGTTCTGTGTCCCCATTCCCTCCATTAGAAAACTGCAGTGATTCTCCCAAGGTCACAGATATAGGTTGACTATTATTTTTATAACTATCTGTTTATCTGTCTATCTATCTATCTATCTATCTATTTTCCCCATTCTTCCCCTATGGTCCTGCCTTCTCTTCCATTTTAAGTCACAGCTACATTTATTACCACTTCTGAATGTCTTTCCTTTTTTCTTTTTTCTTTTGCCTCCAGGGTTATTGCTGGGGCTCGGTGCCTGCACTACAAATCCTCTGCTCCTGGAGGCCATTTTTTCCATTTTGTTGTCCCTGTTGTTGCCCTAGTTGTTGTTGTTTTTTTTTTAGAAAATTTTTAAAAATATTTATTTATTAAAAAATATTTATTTATCCCCTTTTGTTGCCCTTGTTGTTTTATTGTTGTAGTTATTATTGTTATTGATATTGTTATTGGATAGGACAGAGAGAAATGGAGAGAGATGGGGAAGACAGAGACCGGGGAGAGAAAGATAGACACCTACAGACCTGCTTCACCACTTATGAAGCTACTCCCTTGCAGGTGGGGAGTCGGGGGCTCAAACTGGGATCTTTATACCGGTCCTTGAGCTTTACACCACATGTGTTGTTGTTATTGTTATTGTTGCCACTGCTGCTGCTGTTGTTGAATAGGACAGAGAGAAATCGAGAGAGTAAGGAAAGACAGAGAGGGGGAGAGAAAGATAGACACCTGCAGACCTGCTTCACTGCTTATGAAGTGAACCCCTGCAGGTGGGGAGCCGGGGTTCGAGCCCCCTTTTTTTCTTTTTTAAAATATTGTAAAAAAATTAAAAAATAAAATATTGTGTTGATTTATTAGATAGAGACATAGAGAAATTGAGAGGGGGAGAGGGAGATAGAGAAGGAGAGAGACAGAGATTCACCTGCAGCCATGCTTCACCACTCATGAAGTTTTCCCCCTGCAGATGGGTTTTTTTTCTTTTTTCTTCTCTCTCTGGATCCTGATGGCACTGGGTTTCAGAGCCCTCTACTTATCTTCCCCCAACATTTCTCCCCCTCTAGGAGTATGAACAAAGACTCTCTTTGAGGGTGCAGAAGGTAGGTCTGGCTTCTGTAATTGCTTCTCTGTTAGGCATAGGTGTTGACAGGTCTGAACTTTTTTCTTCCTTTTTCTTTGTAGAAGTTTTCTTTTTGTCTCAGTTTTTAGATAACATCTTCCAGACATCACATGCATAATGCATTGAAGTTAAGAAAATTATTTCTGATACAGAAAAGCTTCCTACTGTTACAAAGAATATAATAAATTGCAAACAGTACTTATTCGATTGAGTAATCTTTTTCTCTTTTAATCTAACCCCAAATCCTGCCTTGCTATCATAAACATTTTGAATGCTTAAAATTTTTTTGAAATAACTCAAATACCTCCCAAATGTGATCAGTTAAATAAATATGTTAAATTTACTTGGTAGAATATGTAGTAATTGGGGGTAGATAGCATAATGGTTATGCAAAGTCTCTCTCGTGCCTGAGGCTCCAAAATCCCAGGTTCAGTCCCCTGCACCGTCATAAGCCAGAGCTGATCAGTGCTCTGGTAAATAAATAAAAAACAAAACAAAACTGGTGGTGGCACATCTGGTTAAGCACACACATAGTACACAAGGACCCAGATTCAAGCCCCTGGTCCCCACCTGTAGGGGGAAAGCTTCACAAATGGTGAAGCAGGGCTGCAGGTGTCTCTCTGCCTCTTTCCCTCCCTATCTCCTCTCCCCCCTCAATTTCTCTGCCTCTATCTAATAATAAGTAAATAAAAATGTTAAACAAACAAACATTGAGTATGTAGTCATCAAAATGCACTAAAAATGTTTATGGTCAAAAGAAAACTCATATATTGTTTATTTTATAAGGCTTATTTATTTTTTTAGAATATTGTATTTTTTTTTTCCTCCTCCAGGGTTATTGCTTGCCTGCACCATGAATCCACCACTCCTGGAGGCCATTTTTTTCCCCCTTTTGTTGCCCTTGTTGTAGCTTCGTTGTGGTTATTATTATTGCCCTTGTTGACGCAATTCGTTGTTGGATAGGACAGAGAGAAATGGAGAGAGGAGGGGAAGACAGAGAGGGGGAGAGAAAGATAGACACCTGCAGACCTGCTTCACCGCCTGTGAAGCGACTCCCCTGCAGGTGGGGAGCCGGGGGCTCGAACCGGGATCCTTACTCCGGTCCCTGCGCTTTGCGCCACATGCGCTTAACCCACTGCGCCACCGCCCGACCCCCTAGAATATTGTATTTATTTGTTAGATAGACAGAGAGAAATCAAGAGGGCAGGGGGAGATTGAGAAGGAGAGAGAGATCTGCAGCACTGCTTCTCAACTCACAAAGCTTTCCATCTGCAGGTAGGTAGGGACCAGGGGCTTGAACTCAGTTCCTTG
This sequence comes from Erinaceus europaeus, assembly GCF_950295315.1. Taxonomy (NCBI): domain Eukaryota; kingdom Metazoa; phylum Chordata; class Mammalia; order Eulipotyphla; family Erinaceidae; genus Erinaceus; species Erinaceus europaeus. The sequence goes on from NC_080163.1 coordinate 44,274,846, forward strand.
TACATTTGTAACATGTGCACTCAGACCCAATATTGCTTAATTTATTATTATTATTATTACCTCTAGGGTTATTGCTGTGGCTCGGTGACATCATCACGAATCCACTGCTCCTGGAAGCCATTTTTCCCAATTCGTTGCTCTTGTTGTTACCCTTGTTGTTGCCATTATTATTGTTGTTGTCATTGCTGTTTTTGTTGTTGGATAGGACAGAGAGAAATCAAGAGAGGAGGGGAAGACAGAGAGAGGGAGAGAAAGATAGACACCTGCAGACCTGCTTCACCACCCGTGAAGAGACCCCCCTGCAGGTGGGGAGCCCGGGGCTCAAACCTGGATCCTTACACTGGTCCTTGGGCTTCGCTCCATGTGTGCTTAATCCGTGGCGCTACTGCCTGACCCCCATTGCTTATTGTTTAAAGTACATTACTGGGTGGCCCAAGAGGTAGCTTAGTGATAGAGTGAAGAATTTGCATGTCCCTACCTGCAGGGAGAAGCTTCAAGAGCACATGAGCAGTGAAGGAAGCACTGCTGGTGTCTCTCTGTCTCTCTCCCTCAATTTCTGTCCTATAAAAAAAGAAAGAAAGAGAGAGAAAAAAGGAAAAAAAGAGCAGGGATGGTTAGCATAATGGTTATGTGAAGAGACTCTCATGTCTGAGTCTCCAAAGTCCCAGGTTCAATCCCCTACATCACCATAAGCCAGAGCTGAGCAGTACTCTGATAAAAAAAAAAAAAAAAGAAAGAAAGAAAAGAAACATAAAGAAAGAAAAGGCTGCAAGGATAGGTGGATTCATTTTGCAGGCACTGAGCCCCAGTGATAAACCTGGTGGCAATGAAAAAAAGAAAAAAAAGGAGAAGAAAAAGGGCAGGGATAGATAGCATAATGGCTATGAAAAGAGATTCTCATGCCTGAGCCTTTGAAGTCCCAGGTTTGCACCACCATAAACCAGAGCTGAGCAGTGTTCTGGTTAAAAATAAAATAAAATAATAAAATAAAATAAGAATTTGCATGCATGAGGTCTTGAGTTTGATCTCTAGCTCCACATATGTTGTAGTAGTACTCTGGTTATCTCTCTCTCTCCATGCCCCCCACCCATGGTATTTCCATGTAGTACTAGGGTTTGTATCCAGCAGGGCCTCATGCAGAACAGGATGTATGTTCTCTGGGTGAGCTATATCCCGGTCCCCCAAAAGTTACTGTTGAAGAAAAAAGCTTAAAAATCTGACCAATGGTCTTTTTTTAAAAAATATTTTATTCATTTTTTATTTATTTTATCTATTTATTCCCTTTTGTTGCCCTTGTTGTTTTATTGTTGTAGTTATTATTGTTGTTGTCGTTGTTGGATAGGACAGAGAGAAATGGAGAGAGGAGGGGAAGACAGAGAGGGGGAGAGAAAGACACCTGCAGACCTGCTTCACCGCCTGTGAAGCGACTCCCCTGCAGGTGGGGAGTTCGAACCGGGATCCTTATGCCGGTCCTTGTGCTTTGTGCCACCTGCCCTTAACGTGCTGCGCTACAGCCCAATTCCCCAATGGTCATTTTTGTACCACTCCCATGGTACTTTTTTTTTTCCACTTTTGTTGCCCTTGTTGTTTATCATCATTGTTGTTGCTTATTATTGTTGTTACTGCTGTCGTTGTTGTTGGATAGGACAGAGAGAAATGGAGAGAGGAAGGGAAGACAGAGAGGAGGAGAGAAAGATAGACACCTGCAAACCTGCTTTCACCATCTGTGAAGGGAACCCTATTCAGGTGGGGGCGGGAGTGGCTCCAACCGGGATCCTGAGACTAGTAGGGCGTGCTTTCCACCATTTGCGCTTAACCCGCTGTGCCACTGCCCGGCTCCCTCCCATGAAATTTCTTAGGAAGTAAAGATCCAAGGCTGTAAAATGCTCCTCTTCACCTTTTATGTCAGACATGCCCACCATAGATGACTATCGTTTTCTTTGCTTGTAATCACTGGCACCACAAAGGCCTTGGTCCAGTCTTCTCTATTCATTATGTGAGGCAGTAGGAGTGCTGTCACTGACCTAAAGGGGACTTTTGAAAGAAAGGGGCTGTAATCACTCCCTTTTTGAGAAAGAAGGAGACCAGAACATCACTCTGTCATTTCATGTGGTGCTAGAACTCAAACCCAGGCCCTTGGTATGTGACAAAGGATTTTAATTGTACAGCCATCTCCCTGTCCCTTTAGTTTTCTCCTCTCTAAACCCAGTTTAGAATCAATGAAGTCTTTAGGCTTCTTTCTTGATACATAAAAATACATTTCTAGAATTAGTAAACCTTAAAGTGGACATGAGAATTTGGACATCAATTCCCCGGAAAGCATTCCTGATTATTATCCCTTGTAAGTGTCTCTAGCCAGATAATTAGAACTTCCCAGACCAGGTCTGTTTTTAATATTCGCTCTTCTTGGTAGAGCTACCACACACAGTCATAGCTCAGTGGTTTAACTTTTTTACTTTTACAAAAAAAAAAAAAAAAACCAGGTTTTCTAGATTATCCTGATGTTCATGCATACCACGAGATGGGCTGTTAACTACTAGAGCTGCTCAAGAGTTTTTTTTTGTTGTTGTTATGTTTTGTTTTTCTGAGCTTATTGGTACAGTGCTTTTTATTACAGCTCCCCTTGTAATAGCTTCCCGAGCAGAACTGGGTCTGAACACCTTTTAAGACTGACTGGCATGTCAATGGGCAACAGACATCCAGATATGGTCTTGTTCTTAATCTAAATTCATTCACAGCAGGTGCCAGGCTGTTGCCACGTGGCTTCTGGAACAGGTCCGATGGGGCCAGCACTTTAAAGGAAGTCTCGCTTTTGCTCTGTGGAGCGGTATGACCTTGGACAAGTCCCTTCCTACTTCAGGAAGGCTGTAATGGGCCTAAGTGCTCATGCAGGGGTCAGTTTGTGCCATGAGGACGGTCAAATGATCTGGAAGATGTTCGCTGTACAACTTTTATTGACTTAAGAAGACAGGCCAGGGGAACCCGAAGCTCCGGTCTCAGGGGTCGATGAGCTTAAGCAGCCGGGATCTCTCGCGAGATCTCCCTGCGCTTCGCGGCGTCATCTCGGTGGCAGCGACGGCGTGTAAGATACTCACAGGGGCGGCCCGTATCCCTCCGCCGCCGGCGCGACCCGGCCCTCTCTCCCCTGGCCCGCCAATCCCCTCGCCTCCCGACCGGCCCCTCGGCCTGGGCCCACCCCGCGCTCAGGCGGCCCCACCCCGGCGGCCCGGCCCGCCCTCCCGCCTGCCCGCCCGCTCGCCCGCCCGCCCGCGCGTCCCTCGGTCCACCTGCAGCAGCCAGTCCCTCCGGCTGTCCGACCCAGAGGCGCCGGCCGAGCCCGAGGCTTGGGCGCTCGCTCCCCGGCGGAGGGATCCACGGCGGCTGAGGAGGCGGCGCTGAGCTTTGGTCGAAAGAGGCAGCTACGGCGGCGGCGGCGGCGGCGGCGGCAGCGGCGGCGGCTCGGGCGGCAGCGCATAAAGGGGCCGCCGCCGGGTGATGCGGTGACCGCTGCGGCAGCCTCAGGAGCCAAGTGGGCCCCGGCCCTCAGCCAGTCCTGCCGGACCCGAACTCCCCATCTTCTCCCATCGACCCGCGATCACCGAGGCGGCCTCGCGCCCCCTCGCCCCTTCCCCGTCCCTCCCCTGCCCCCGTCCCCGCCCCGGGGGCCGCCGCCACCCGCCTTCCACGATGGCTCTGAAGAGAATCCATAAGGTAAGCCGCCGGAGGTCGGCCGCGGGGACGGGCCCGCCGAGAAGGCCGCGGCCTGCGCTTCCCGCCGCTGCCGCTGCCGCCGCCTCCGCCGCCGCCGCCGCGGCCTGGTCGGAGCGGGCCGCGGGCGCTGCCTCCTCCGGGCGGCATTCACACCCCACTCCCAGTGATGGCGCCTGCGGAGGCCCGGGCGCGCAGCCCGCGCTCAGGCCGGAGGTGCGCTCGCCCGCTCAGCGTACCTCCCCGGCGGCCTTCGAGGCCCCGCGTGGTGCGGAGGCCCGGGGCCTCTCTCTCCGGCCCGGGACTCTAGTGCTGGACGGCCATTGTCTGGCCCGGCCGCGGCGTCGAGCGGCCTGGCCTGCTCGACCGAGGTCGAAAGGGCTCCGTGCCCCCCCCCCCCCCCGCCTCCGCGCGGCAGAACCGCCCGCGCGCGGGGCCCACCGCCCAGGCCGACGGAGGAAGGAGCCTTTTTGTCCCATCCCCAAGTCCCTCTCGACTTCTCTTATCTCTCGGCGGCCCTACGCTTCGGCCCACTGTTAACAGCAACTGTTAAGAATGTGAAGTTCAGAAATGAAAAGATTTTTTAAAAGACTCGACGGAGGGTGGGGGGAAGGGAAGTCGAAGAGAGGTTTGTTCCCTGAGGTTGCTAAATGTAGTCAGAAACTATAACACTTAAGTTTTGCAGATGAGAGTCGAACGGGAAAGCTGTTAAATGGGCGAGGAGAGAGCAAGAACATTGGGAACCACTGAAGAAATTAACACAAAGTTCGAAAAGAAAGCAATTGCACAAAGTTTTTCTCTTGCAGGTTCTTAATAGAATGGGTTTTAACGCTCAAATTCAGTGCTATTTTTGGAGTTAACGCTTAAATTGGGGAGATTTAGAAAGGATCTTGCTAGTTTTCCCCATTAGGATTCCTGTGCTCTTCTGAGATGCAGAGTTGCTCCTTTCGTGAATCTATACAGAGGTTTGCCTAACATGGCATTTAGACTAGAGGTTTGGCTTAAGTTTCAGGTCTCCCCACCCCCAGCCTCTTTGTGCCTCTCACTATGTTTTCTTCTTAGAAATGGGGAAAATGGGGAATCACGACTAGTGATTTTTGCCTTAGGCCGTATTAAACCACTTAGTAAGAAGTAGATGCCAGGATTATCGTCTGTTCACTCTGAAAGGTGGTTGAAATACAGGAGGAAGAGAACCAAACTTTACCTTGACTTAAATACTCAGTGAAAATGCCTATTGTCGGATGAATTAAACGCCTCAATTTAGCAGTTGGTTCTCATTTTTGTCTTGATTAAGAGATTTCTAATGCGGAATTAATTCGAGTGGTTACTGTAAATTAGATCCTTACCGCCGCCTCTTAATTTGGACTTAGGTTGAAAAGGGCAAACTTCCATGTAAATCTTGTATTAAAATGAAGTAGATAGTTAAAAGAAGCTTGAATGTTAATCAAAAGTTATCTCGAACTGTTTTTAAGGGGGCAGGAACACACTGAAAAATGGTCATCCAAATAGACAAGTATGTGTACTTTTTAAGACTTTTCGGGAGAAACCTGGGCACAGTGGATGTGAGGTGTTGAATCTTCAAGTATGAAGTACTGAATTTGCACCCGGGCTTCACATAGAGCGATTGTGTGTATTTGTGTGTCTCTCATTAGTAAAGTAAATATAAAAAGGCTTTTAGGAAATAGTATAGTGATTTACGAAGCAGTCTGATATACCTCACCAGAAGTTCCAGGTTCAGTCCCTGGCACTACCAGAGCTGAGCAGGGCTGTGTTCAAAGAGATAAAACGACAGCAAATTACCTAAATGTTAACTTTCCTCAGAATATGACTTAAAAGTTCACCTTTGGGGTACTATTCAATATGTGTGAAAAGAGAATGTTCATTTTCAAAGTTTTTGTGTTGTACCAACTGAAGTTGACTGCAGTCTTAACTAGATAAGAGTAAGTTTCATGGCGGTAGCGCAGCGGGTTAAGCGCAGGTGGTGCAAAACTGGTGTAAGGATCCCGGTTCCAGCGCCCAGCTCCTCACCTACAGGGGAGTCACTTCACAAAGCGTGAAGCAGGTCTGCAGGTGTCTTTCTCTACCCTCTCTCTGTCTTCCTCTACTTTCACCATTTCTCTCTGTGCTATCCAACGACTACAACAATAAAACAAGGGCAACAAAAGGAAATAAATATTTAAAAAGTAAGTTTCATTTGTTCTGTAGGTTCTATTTGTCTTACAATAATATCCCCCCCCCCCCAGAATTACTTAATATCAAACTTTCTCAATTATAATTCTTTGGGAAAAAATAATTCTTTTTTAAATTTTTTATCTTTATTGATTTTGAACAGAGACAGAGAAATTGTGAGGGGAGGGGGAATAGTGCAGAAGAGAGACAGAGAAACCTGCAGAATCTGCTTCACCACTCGTGAAGCTTTCCCCCTGCAGGTGAGGACCAGGGACTTGAACCCGGATCCTTGCGTACTGTAATGTGTGTGCTTAACCAGGTGCGTGGGAAAAAAATAATTCTAATTAAATACCCTTTGACCTTTATGGATCATGAACTGCTGTATTTGGGTTCTAATGAGTTTTACTAAGAACAAAAAGTTTACATATATCAATTCGGTATCTTGTTATTTGACAAGAGGAAATAATGTTTTCAGTTTTGACTGTTCTTTAAATGCCATGTCCTTTTTGGAAAAAGCTTTTTATTTTAACATAGTAAAAAATCTCTGCATTAATGGAATAACTTAGAGGATCATTGTGAACATCCAACATAGTTATATGCAAAGGACTGGTAAACTCTGAGACTATTTGTATCTATACTAAATGGTCTCTGCCTTCTATATTTTGAGGTTTTCTGCTGACTTTGTATGTTTGCAGCTTTGATTTTGATGCTTAGAGTGTCTGCTTCTAACAGAACCTCCCCACCACCACCCTTTTCCAGTTGGCTGCATCTCATCTGTTGTGGGCTGGGAAACCAGATCACAGAGCTTATTAAAATGATGTCTAAAATAAGATCCAGTAGGCTCTATGTGAAGAGGGCTTAATATGCTCTGAACTGTGTGGTCTCTGGTTAATCAGAGACCTTTTACACTTACTTTTTTCTCCCCCTTTTGTTCAGCAAATACAGGAAAATTTTAGGTGCTCTTGAATGTCACAATATTGAAATTAAGGGTGATTGTCTTTATTACAAGGAAGAGTAAAAGACAGTATCTTGATTCTTTGAAGAATTGCAGACCAGAATTAGGATACTCTTTTTATTTTTAACCAGAACACTGCTCGGCCCTGGCTTATGGTGGTGCAGGGGATTGAACCTGGGACTTCAGAGCCTCAGGCATAAGAGTCTGTTTGCATAACCATTATGCTATCTACTCCTGTCCCCAGAATTAGGATACTCTTTATCAGTAAAGTGTTTTATACACTTTTTAAAAATTTATTCCCTTTTGTTGCTATTCTTGTTTTATTGTAGTTATTATTGTCATTGTTATTAATGTCCTCTTTGTTGGATAGGACAGAGAGAAATGGACAGGGGAGGGGGAGATAGACACCTGCAGACCTGCTTTACCACCTGTGAAGTGACTCCTCTTGCAGGGAGGGAGCTGGGGGCTTGAACTGGGATCCTTAAGCTGGTCCTTGTGCTTTGCGCCACCTGCACTTAACCTGTTTTATACATTTTAATGGTATCTTGCTCATTATATTGGGTTGTTGGAAAAGTGATGTTGTGCTTTTCTGTGCAAACTTGTCATGACCTTTCCTACAACCTTATAGTTAACATTTGTTATAAATAGCTTTATTTTATTTTTATATTTATTTTCCCTTTTGTTACCCTTGCTGTTTTTTGGGGTTTTTTTTAAATTCTTTTATTTATTTTCCCTTTTGTTGCCCTTGTTTTTTTAAATTTTTTTATTTTTGAGAGAGAGATGCAGAGAGAGAGACACACATGGACACACCAGAGCACTGCTCACCTCTGGCTTATGGTGGCGTGGGGGATTGAACCTGGGACTTAGGAGCCTCAGGCATGAGAGTCTGTTTGCATAACCATTATGCTGTCACCCCCACCCGCCCTTTTTTTTTATTGTTGTTGTTGTTGATGTTAGGACGGAGAGAAATGGAGAGAGGAGGGGAAGACAGAGAGGGGGAGATAAAGACACCTGCAGACCTGCTTCACCACTTGTGAAGTGACCCCCCTGCAGGTGGGGAGCCAGGGGCTCAAACTGGGATTCTTACGCTGGTTCTTGAGCTTTGTGCCACCTGTGCTTAACCCAGTGAGCTACTGCCTGACTCCCTATATATAGCTTTAATGCTAGAATTATCACTTGATTTATTGTATTTCTGTGATAAAGAATTTTTTATGGTGGGGGGGGTAGATAGCATGATGGTTATGCAGATAGTCTCATGCCTGGCATGTCAAAGTCCCAGGTTCAATTCCCCACACCACCATAACCCAGAGCTGATCAATGCTTTGATTTTAAAAAATACATATGGCTGGCTTCTGGCCTCTTTTAAGATCTATCAAGAGACACCACCACCAACTGCAAAAATCCACCTAAATTCTCAGTAAAATTAAGATTTTAAATTGTGAGGGCTATACAGGCCAGGCAAGTAACCAAAGTGAGCAGATAATTGGAAGGAACTGGAAATTGCATGTTCTATCAAAAGAGGGCAGCTCCTACCAGGCTTCTCCAGATGTTGGTAATGCTAGGATCTGTGAGGGTAGTGTTGTCAGATGCTCCTTTAGAAAAAAAAAAAGGAAGGCAGGGGGCCGTGCAGCAGGTTAAGTGCAAGTGGCGCAAAGCACAAGGACTGCCTTAGGGATACGGGTTCAAGCCCCTGGTTTCCCACCTGCCGGGGAGGCTTCACAAGTGAAGGTCTGCAGGTATCTATCTTTCTCTCCCCTCTCTGTCTTCCCCTCCTCTCTCCATTTCTCTATGCCCTATGCAACAACAACAATAATAACCACAGCAAAGATAAACAACAAGGGCAACAAAAGGAGAAAAAAAAAGGGAAGGCATAAGTCCAAATTTTGGTGACCAGGTTAAACATACACACATTTTTGGTGGGTCAGTAGGCAGCAGTTTAATATATGAATTAAAATTAAAAGTTTAGTAAAGGGTCAGGATTGTAAAGATTAAGTCTCCTAAGTCATTCTTTTGAACAGTAAGGTGTTTAAAAAAATTAGAACTACTTTATGTAGATGAACAAAAGTAATTTTTTAAAAACCTGTGGTTAACTAAAGTTTTATGAAGTGAAGTTTTGTGAAGTGATAGGTAGTTTATATAGTCCTTTTAACTTCATTATGATTTCTTTCATATTATTAATTATCTTCCTATAAATGCACACTTCAAAATGCTGATATTAGGAAATATACCAGAGCATGATGCTTTCTTTCGCTTCTAAAAATTTATTATTTAAAATATTTTTATGACAGAGAGAAGCTGAGTGGTCAAACCACTACTCTATTGTTATAGGCCAGGGATTGAACATGGGATCTTAAAACAGAAGTCTTGAGCTCTATCAACTGATCCACCTTCCTAGAACATAAAGGATGTTTGTTTACTTATTTTAGCTAGAAATAGACAACAGAATGTGATCCTTCAGTGCTTTGGGGTCTCACATACCAAAGGAGCAGTGCACTACCCAAGTTAGCTATTTCACCAGCCCTTCCCCCTCCCCCCTCCTTTCTTTCCCTCCCTCTTTCTCCTCCTCCTCCTCTCTCTCTCTCTCTTTCTCTTTTTCTTTTTCTTTCATTTTCTTTTTCTCCACTGCCACCATGGTTATCACAGGGTCTCCATGTACAACAAATCTTCTGCTCCTGGCAAACATTCCTCCCCCCTTCCTTCTTTTCTTGCCCCCTTATTTGATAGGACAGATAGAATTGAGAGGGAAAGGGAAGATAGAGACAGACCTGTAGACCTGCTTCACTGCTCTTGAAGATTCCCCCGGCAGTAGGGAGTAGGGAGTAGGGGCTTGAACCTGGGTCCTCATGCATAGTAATGTGTGCACTTAACCGGGTGCTTCACCACCCAGCCTCTGACATCAAAATAGCTAGAACAAAACTACAATTTTCATCTTTAGAATTATAACCCTGTGTCAGCAATTACTGAATCTTCTGAACAACTCTATGGGAGTTCTATTTTCTCCAGATTAGATGAGAAAACAAGTTTGAAAAGTAAAATTTACTTATTACATAGTTACATTAGTAAGAGCCAGGAGATAAATGCATGTATATGATACACACACACACACCAGTGACTATGTATGTGTGTGCTTACAAATAATCATTGCTCTAAATTTTCCTTAGTTATCACTCTTCTCCCCATCTCCAGAGAAGCTATACTTTTACCTTTGCCAAGTTAATTTTTACTTTCTGTTTTTCTGTTCTAGCAAATCCTTGTTCTGCTAGTTCTCCTCTTACTAACTCACCCAAGATTGCTCCCATCCTGGAAAATATGTATAGGATTGGAGAAATACTGGCTGGTAGTAGCATTTAGGAGGTGCATGTGAGAGTTTTCATTTAGTACTTGAAACCACCAAAACTCAGAGCTAATTTCTTTCTCTTCTTTATGTCTTCCATCTCTGGCATTTCAGTGCCAAAATTCTTGAAAGAGCAGTCTGTGCAGTGTTTTGGGACTGTTCAGTACAAGTCACTGACGATAACTTAATTGCCAAATTCAGTGGATACCTCAGGTTCCTACTTTTTACCAGAGCACTGCTCAACTATGGCTTATGGTGGTAGGGAGAATTGAACCTGGGACCTTGGCATGAGAGACTATTTGCATAACATTTATGCTGTTTATCTATCCAGATACTTTGTTGTTGTTTTTTTTTAATTTTTTAAACTTTATTTTGTTTGATAGAAATTTAGAAGGACTTGGGGGGGGAGAGAGAGAGAGAGACTGAGACTCCTGCAGGCCTGGTGGGCTTGAACTGGGATTCTTGAGCTGGTCCTTGTGCTTCACACTATATGTGTTTAACCTGGTGTGCTTAACCTGGTACGCTACTGCCCAACTCCCCAGAATACTTTTCAAGCTAAATTTGCCTTCATGAAGTAATGCAGTTGGATTAAGAATGAACTGTACAAATGATCCTAGGCAAAAATAGTTTTAAAATCTAATGAAAATTTAATATCACAAGCACAAAATTAGGAGAGTTATTTAATAACAAAGTATATTAAACTGAAGTACTGTTATTTTGTTGTAAAGTAGCAAGCACTTTAATATTGGCCTTTTTACATAATAAAAGATTCTTATTAGGTGCTACATTCAGTGTGTTACTGTATATTTTATTAATATAACTTGATCATTTTCCTAGAACAGATGTATTGTATGTATCAAAAGAAAGTATAAAAACTGCAAGGGGTGGAGTGCAGATGGTAGCACCAGGTCCAGTGAACATGCTACAGTGTTCAAGGACCTGGGTTCAAGACCCTGGTCCTTACCTGCAGGAGGAAAGCTTCCCAAGTGGTAAAGCAGTGCTACAGATGTCTCAGTCTCTCACCCTCTTTAACTTACCTGGTGGTCTAGTGGTTAGAATTTGGCACTTTCTCATCCTTTCTATCTCCCCACTTCCCTCTTGATTTCTGTCTCTATCCAAATAGATAATTTTTTAAAAGAATACAAATTAATACATGGTATTAATTTTTTTTATTGCCACCAGGGTTATTGCTGGGCTTGGTGTCAATACTACCAGTCCACAGCTCCTGGCAGCTTTTTTTTTTTCCCCTCCCACCCCCTCCTTTCTGTGTTTTTTTTTTTTTTTTTTGCCTCCAGGGTTATTGCTGGGGCTCAGTGCCTGCACCATGAAATCACTGCTCCTGGAGGCCATTTTCCCCCCTTTTGTTGCCATTGTTGTAGCCTTGTGGTTATTATTGTTATTGTTGATATCGTTTGTTGTTGGATAGGACAGAGAGAAATGGAGAGAGGAGGGGAAGACAAAGACAGACACCTGCAGACCTGCTTCACCGCCTGTGAAGCGACTCCCCTGCAGGTGGGGAGGGGGGGACTCGAACCCGGATCCTTCCGCAGGTCCTTTCGCTTTGCGCCACACGCTTTTAACTCACTGCGGTACCGTCCGGCCCCTCCCCCCTTTCTGTTTTATTTGATAGGATAGAGAAATTGGGAGGTGAAGGGAAGGTAAAGAGGGAGGGTGAGGGTAGATAGCCTAATGGTTATGCAGATCAGAGCTGATGAGTGCTCTGGTAAAAGAAAATAATTTAAAAAAAAAAAACCTCCCCGGATCGCATCTGGCGAATAGCCAGTGTTCTGCCAGCTTCGGAGACGGGAGGGAGAGCAGGCCCCGCAGAGGTTCCCATTCCGCTCCCAGCTTGCCGGTAGCTGGTGATTGGAAGACACTCTGCTACAGTACTTGTCCAGCCCCCGCAAGTGCCCCTGGGTGCTCCGTGCAGGGTGCTCAGCCCCATTACCCCCTCCACAATAAAAATAAAGGGAGAGAGAGACATTGCAGCACTGCTTTACTGCTTGTGAAGCTTTTCCCCTGAAAAAAAGGTGGAGATTAGGGGATTTGAACCCAGGTTCTTGCTCAGCATTGCTCCTCTATCCATGGAACTGTCCTGGTTCTGTTGATGGTGCTCCCGTAGGGTGCTGGGGTTCAAATCTAGGATCTTGCACATGGTAAGGTGTGTATTCTGGGGTGTATTATCACCTGTTTCCTGTATTTCTTCAGGTAGAGGGAGGGAGGGACAGAAACTCCACAGCCCCCTTTACCATCCAAGGATCTTCCCCTGTGCCATTCATATTGCACCTTTGTGGCGACAGAACTCAAACCCAAGCCTCACACATGGTAAGACTTGCTCTCTACTTTCATGTGAGCTATCTCCCAGCCCCTAGGACTTACCTTTTCAAAGGAATTTTATCCCCCCCCACACACACACATGTTTAGTCAGTGTATTAACAAAATCAACAAGTTGCATTTGGTTGTTAAAAGTCTTTACTAGGGGCCAGGCGGTGGAGTACCTGGTTAAGTGAACACATTACAGTGCTCAAGGACCCAGGAAAGCTTCATGGGTGGTGAAACAGAGCTGCAGGTGTCTCTCTCCCTCTCCATCTCCCCTCCCTTCTCAATTTCTCTCTTGTCTCTATCCAATAATAAATTAAATATTTAAAAAAAATTAAAAAGTCTTATCTTTAGTTGTTTCTCCCTTTATTCTACTGTTGAATTTTATTGTTGGATAAAATAGATCCCTTAGGCCTGTGAAGTCCCTTATTCTGTGTACTATATTCATTCTTTAGATATTGCTGATTATAGCCCCATCTACTTCTTAAACAGATTCACATACATTTATCTTATTTTAGACCCCTCTTCTGGGAGTTCCTTGTGCCATTAGCTTCTGAATCATTGTAAATGTAGTCCTTTTAGTTTTTCCCCTGAATCAGGATTCACCTAACTCTCCTAAGTTACTATCACTCAGCAATCTACTTTATAAGAAACTTTCTGATGTTTTGTGGATATTGTCTCTGCTTCCATTCTTTTTTAAAATTTTTTCTTATTTATTAATGAGAAAGATAGGAGGAGAGAGAAAGAATCAGACATCTTTGGTATATGTGCTGCCGGGGATTGAACTCGGGGCTTCCTGCTTCAAAGGACACTGTTTTATCCACTTAGCCATCTCCCAGACCACTCCTCTAACATTCTTTATACTTGTGGGTTTAAATATTTTTTATTGGGGGGGGGGAGCCCCTGGGTGGGGAGCTAGCTTAACCTGTAAAGTGCAGAACTATAATAGTATGTGCATGAATCAGTTGATTCATAGTGCAGCATATGTGGGAGAGTAATGCCCCAGCTTGCTTCTTTCTCTCTTTCTCTGCTTTATCTCATATGAAATAAATAAATCTTAGGGAAAATCTAGGTGAGGAGACAGCTTATCTGGTTCACTACGAAACCCCAGGTTCAAGCTTTGGCTCACATTGGAAGCATCCTGGCAGTGGGGAAGATACATGGATGATGGGACGGTGCTGTGGTGTCAATCTGTCTCTGAATTAAAATTAAAAAAAAATTGTACATACATGAAACCCCAATAAGTAAATAAATAAATGTGAGTGCAGGAATTAGAAGTATGAGGTCCATAGTTTGATTCACAGTACTTCATATGATATAGATTCACTCTCTGGTTCACTATCTCACAAATAAATACTGAGGTTTTTTCTTTTTATTTATTTTTCCTTTGTTGCCCTTGTTTTTTTATTGTTGTTGTAATTATTGTTGTTGATGTCGTCATTGTTGGATAGGACAGAGAGAAATGGAGGGGGGCAAGACAGGAGGAAAGATAAGACACCAGCAGACCTGCTTCACCACTTGTCAAGTGACTCCCCTGCAGGTGGGGAGCTGGGGGTTGGAACCGGGATCCTTAAGTTGGCCCTCGCTCTTTGCGCCAAGTGCGCTTAACCCACCGCGCTACAGCCCGACTCCCCGCCCGTATTGTTTTTTATTGTTGTTGTAGTTATTGTTGTGATTGATGTCATTGTTGTTAGGACAGAGAAATGGAGAGAGACAAGGAAGACAGTGGAGAAGAAAAAGACACCTGCAAACCTGCTTCACCACTTGTGAAGCGACTCCACTGTACGTGGGGAGCGGGGGCGCAAACCTGGATCCTTACGCCAGTCCTTGTGCTTCACGCCGCGTGCGCTTTACCCTACTACCCGACTCCTGAGATATTTTCTTTTTTTTTTTAATATTCCTTTTTTTTTTTATTGTTGTAGTTATTGATGTCGTTGTTGTTAGATAGGACAGAGAAATGGAGGGAAAGACAGTGTGCTTAACCCGTTACGCTACCGCCCGACTCCCTTCCCCTGAGATATTTTCAGTGGTCCTTCCTGTATATATTTTTAAACATATACTTTGGTCTTATACCAAAAATTGTATAGAATTCTAAAGGAGTAGGTATTTAAAAGGCAATAATGGGGGTCGGGTGGTAGTGCAGCAGGGTAAGCGCACGTGGCACAAAGCGCAAGGACCAGTGTAAGGATCCTGGTTCTAGCCCCCGGCTCTCCACCTGCAAGGGGGTCGCTTCACAGGCGGTGAAGCAGGTCTGTAGGTGTCTGTCTTTCTCTTCCCCTCCCCTCTCCATTTCTTTGTCCTATCCAACAATGACGACATCATCATCAACAACACTAATAACTACAAGGGCAACAAAAGGGAAAATAAATTTAAAAAATTTTTTTAAAGGTAATAAACCCTCGTGAATTTAGTTATCTTTATGTAGCTGATAAAAATACCCAACATTTGCATATCTTGAAATAATGCATGATTTTCTCCTAGATTAATATGTAACGTTTTAAACTGTCTGGAGCCAGAAGATAGCTCAACAGTATAGAGTGTGCCTTACCATATGAAACACTCTGGATTTGAGCCTTAAAACTATTGGGGGCCATGAATAGCGCCAAGGAAAGCTCAATGTAACTTGAAGTAGCTAGCGCTGAAGTGTCTGTCAACTCTCACTGTTTTTGAATGAATGAATAAAATGTCTTCTTTATAAGCTAAGGCAGCTAGCTTATCTACTTCATTTGAGGCTATAAGTAAATACTTAATTTGTTTAATGTAGAACACTGCTCAGGTCTGCTTATGGTGGTGCAGGGTATTAAACTTGGGATCTTGTAGTCTTCAGCATTGAGAATCTTCTTGCATAGCCTTTATGCTGTCTTCCAGCCCTAGGTAAATATTTATTTCTGCCTCCTAATATTACATATTTTTGAGAAGGTACCTGAGCAATTTCAGCCATACAATAGATTAGTCAAATCTGAAAGTTATATGGATCACTTGAATTATATACTGTTATCATGAAACTCCTTCTCCTCCCCCCCCCCCCCCCCAGTTTTTGGGGGTTTTTATTACCACCAGGGTTATCACTGGGTCTTGGTGCCTGCATGACTAATCCACAGCTACTGGCAGCCATTTTCCCCCCTCCCTCCCTTTCTTTTCTTACATTTTTTTAATAGATTTTTTTTTAATATTTTTATTTATTTTCTCTTTTGTTGTCCTTGTTTTTTTTGTTGTTGTTGTAGTTATTATTGTTATTGATGTTGTTGTTGTTAGATAGGACAGAGAGAAATGGAGAGAGGAGGGGAAGACAGAGAGGGGCAGAGAAAGATAGACACCTGCAGACCTGCTTCACCGCTTGTGAAGCGACTCCACTAAAGGTGGGGAGCCAGGGGCTCGAACCGGGATCCTTATGCCGACCTTGTGCTTTGCGCCACCTGCGCTTAACCCGCTGAGCTACAGCCCGACTCCCTCTTTTCTTACTTTTTAAAAAATTTTTATTAAGGTTAATGCTTTGCCATGCAATTTCATGTGATAGGCCCCCAAAGTTTTTTTTTCCTATCCTTTCCCAGATTCTTTTTTTTCCCCTCCTTTTATTTGATAGGACAGAGAAATTGGGGGGGGGAGACACCTGCAGACCTGCTTCACTATCTTCCCTCCTGCAGGTAGGGACTGGGGACTTGAACCCAGGCCCTTGCTTAATAATATGTGAGCTCAACTGGATGTACCACCACCACCCAGTCCTCTCAGAACTATTTTAAAATACTGGGGTTGGAGAGACAGTATAAACGTTATGTAAACAGACTTATGCCTGAGGCTCCAAGTTTTTAGGTTCAGTCCCCCACACTACCATAAGTCAGAGCTGAGCAGTACTCTGGGGGAAAAAAATTAAAAATACTTCTTTTGGGTCAGTAATTTTCGGTAGCAAGATAGCTTGTTTATTTATTTTTTTATTTTAATATTTACCAGTTAGCAGTTTCCAGCAAAAATCACAAATTTCTATCTGTGGTAATAATTGTTGAAAAGATCTGTTATTCAGAGTATATAGAGAGTACAAAGAGTACTTGTCAGTTACATGTACCGTGAAACAACTCCAAAACCTAATGCTTTGAAACAGTGACTTATTAGAAGTCTGAATTGACAGGTGGTAGCACAGCAGGTTAAGTGCTATGAAGTACAAGGATCTGAGTAAGGATCCCGATTTGAGCCCCCAGCTCCATACCTACAGGGGGTCGCTTCACATGCTGTGAAGCAGGTCTGCAGGTGCCTATTCTTCTCTCTCCCTCTCTGTCTTCCCCTCCTCTCTTGAGTTCTCTCTGTCCTATCCATCAGCAACAATAACAAGGGCAACAAAAATGGGAATAATGGCCTCCAGGATCTGTGGATTTGTTGTGTAGCCACCGAGCCCCAGTGATAACCCTGGAGGCCAAAAAAAAAAAAAAAAAAATTAGTCTGAATTGACTAGGGTGGTCTTATAATACATGTTGCTAGCTGGGATCATTCCTGTGACTGCATTTAGCTGGCATCAAAAGTTTCTAAGAAGACTTTTCCTATTGGTCTGGGGCCTTGATGCTGAAAATACCACCCACTCCCCAGGAGTTTTCTAGCACAAGATAGTCTGGATCTCTTTTGTGATGACTTAGAGTCTTCAGGAAAGCATGAAAAGAGAAGTTGTCAAGTCACTGCAGACCTGCTTCACTTATTGTGAAGCATTCTCCCTGCAGGTGGAGACTGGGGACTTGAGCCCAGGTCCTGAAGCATGGTAGCATGGTGATATATGTGCTCAACCAGGTGTGCCACTGCCCAGCTCCTATTTATTGCAATTTTTAAAATTTGATTTAAGCAAGATGCATAGCCAGCCTGCATTCAAGGGGTAGAGAGATTATTTCTTGGTGAGAAGAAGCATGTTTTTGCAGGTGGGGGAGGAATTGTAAGAGAAATTACAGTAAACATTTATCTTAATAACATAGTTACTTTGATAAGATCATATGTTATAAATGTAATTTTGTAGTAGAAAATAGTTTCTTTGAATTCATTAAAAGTAATTCTAGTGTCTGAGGAAGTGACTCAGTGCATGTACAAGGTCCTAGATACTGGCAATGGAATTGCTAATGTGATGCTCTAGTTTGTTCATTCTCTCTCGATTATGTTTTGTCTTTCATGTTAAATAATATTTTTCTTCTTCCAGAGTTATCTCTGGAGCTGTGCACATGCACAACTAACTACTCCCTGTAGATTCTTTTTTCTTTTTTGGTGGATGGTTAGTGATAGTGAATATGCCATAATATACCACTCTGTGTCTTGTGAAGCTATCCCATGTAGGGCTTAAACTTAGGTCCTCAGGCATGATACATTGTGCACTTTATTGGGTGAGCAATCTCTTAGTCTCTTAGAAAAGATTTAGGGGGTCGGGCGGTGGCGCAGTGGGTTAAGTGCACATGGCGCAAAGCGCAGGGACCGGCGTAAGGATCCCGGTTCCAGCCCCTGGCTCCCCACCTGCAGGGGAGTCACTTCACAGGCGGTGAAGCAGGTCTGCAGGTGTCTATCTTTCTCTCCCCCTCTCTCTCTGTCTTCCCCTCCTCTCTCCATTTCTCTCTGTCCTATCCAACAACAAAGCAACGTCAACAATGGCAATGATAACCCCAACGAGGCTGCAACAAAAAGGGGGAAAAACGGCCTCCAGGAGCAGTGGATTCATGGTGCAGGCACCGAGCCCAGCAATAACCCTGGAGGAAAACAAAAAAAGAAAAGATTTAAAAAATAATATAGTATATAGCACTATAAGATCTACTATATATACATTTAAAAAGCAATTTTAGGATTGTTGGAGACAACTGTGTCTGAAACCAACTATGTCTGAAGCTCCCAGGTCCCATGTTTGATCCCTGGCACCACTATAAGGCAGAACTGAGCAGTGCTCTGGTAAAAACAAAAACAAAAACAAAAAATAACTTACATCCTGGGAAGTGGCACAGTAGATAAAGCATTGGACCCTCAAGTATGAGGTCCTGAGCTTAATCCCTGTCATTTCTGTACGCCACAGTAATATATGGTGTGTCTCTGCTCCCTCTTATTAATAAGTACATGAGTATTTTTTAATTTCTTTCTTTATTATTGGATAGAGACAGAGAAATTGAGAGGAGAAGAAAGGAGAGGAGAGACAGAGAAACCTGCAGCCCTGCTTCACCACTTGTGAAGCTTCCCCCCGTAGGTGTGGGCCAGGGGCTTGAACCCAGGTCCTTGTGCACTGTAGCGTGTGTACTTAACCAGATGCACCACCACCTGGCCCCCCAAGTATTTTTTTAAAGGCAATTCTAATGGCTGAATACTAAACCAGCCCCACCCTACCCCCAATTATTTGCTTTTAATTGTCACCAGGGTTATTGCCAGGGCCAGCTGCAGACACTGAATCTACTACTCCTGGCAGCCATTTTTGCTCCCCCCCTTTCCTTTTCCTCTCCTTTTTCCTTCTTTTCCTCCCTTTTTTTAAAAAAAGTATTTTTTTTTATTATCTTTATTTATTGGATAGAGACAAATTGAGAGGGAAGGGGAGAGAGAGAGAGAGACAGAGACACACCTGCAGACCTGCTTCACCACTCATAAAGTTTCACCCCTGCAGGTGGGGACTGGGGGCTTGAACCTGGTTCCTTGAACACTGTAACATGTGCTCTCAACCAGCTGTGCCACCACGAGGCAGGCCCCTCCTCACCCTTTCTTCCTTATTGTCTAAATAGAAATTGAGAAGGAAGGGGGAGATAGAAAGGAAAGACATCTGCAGGCCTATTTTACCACTCAAGGACCTTCTCCCCTGCAGGTTGGGTGTGGGGACTCAAATCAGGGTCCTGGTGTGTGACTGCTCAGCCTCCTCCGATTGTCTTTTTTCTTGATTTTGTATGATTTCACTGCTATGAACAGATAAAGATATAGGTAGAGAGAAATATGATAGCGTCAGAGCTTCTTCTAGTACATGGGGACTGAGATTGAATATGACAAAGCATCCACAGTATTCGGGTCAGCTATCTTGCCTGCCCTTTTTCCAAATATTAGATAGAAAATGTTCTAAAGGGGGACTGGGCAGTAGCACAAATTAAGTGCACGTGGCGCAAAGCGCCAGGACTGGCATAGGATCCCAGTTGAAGCCCCTGGCTCCCCACCTGCAGGGGGTGTCACTTCACAGGCAGTGAAGCAGGTCTGCAGGTATCTATTTTTCTCTCCCCCTTTCTGTCTTCCCCATCTCTCTCTATTTCTGTCCTGTCCAACAACAGCAGCAAAAACAAGGGCAACAAAATGGGAAAAATGGCATCCAGGAGCCATGGATTCATAGTGTAGGCACTGAGTCCCAGCGATAACCCTGGAGGCAAAAAAAAAAAAAAAGATCTAAAGACTTGCTTACCAGGGGCTGCGCCATGGTGCATCTGATTGAGCGCACACATTGAGTATGCAAGGACCCTAGTTCAAGCCCTCGGTCCCCACCTGCAGGGGAGAAGCTTCACGAGTGGTGAAGCAGGGCTACCGATGTCTTCTCTGTGTCTCTCCCTCTCTCTAGTTCCCCTTCCCCTCTCAATTTCTGTTTCTATCCAATAATAAATAAATAAATAAATAAATTTTTTATTGTTGTAATTACTGTTTTTATTGATGTCGTCGTCGTTGGATAGGACAGAGGGAAATGGAGAGAGGAGGGGAAGATGGGGAGAGATAGACACCTGCAGACCTGCCTCACCGCCTGTGAAGAGACTAAATATATTTTTTAAAAAGATTTGCTTACCCAATTAATAGGAAAAGGGGTTTATTGGATATGAAAGCTAAAAATGTGATAAATGGGATTTCCCCCCCCCCCCTCAAGAGTATTAGAGCTATTTGCTTGGGGACTTTGTCTTTTTTTTTTTTTTATTTCTTTATTGGGGAATTAATGTTTACATTCGACAGTAAATACAATAGTTTGTACATGCATAACATTTCCCAGTTGTCTTCTCTTAGATTAATTTACGCTGCTTTGCTTTGCTTTCCTCTACCCCCGCTCCCTAACTTGAGGTGTACCTGACATGTAACACTACAGGTTTAAGGTATTCAGTATGTTGGCTTTGTATTTACATATGTTTGCTCCCATAGTGTGAACACCTCCATCACATAATTACTGTTTTTTTTTTATATTTATTTATTCCTTTTTGTTGCCCTAATTACTGTTTGTTTTTAAGGCAAGAAGATTTAAGGTCTTCTCTCTTGCCAGATGTCAAGTGTATAATATAATACTATAAACTATAATCACCATGCAGTACCTTAGATTCTTCAGGACTTGTTAATATAACTAAAAGAATATATTCTTTTTCCACCACTCTCCTCACACATCCTGCCTCCAGCTACTTTATAGCTACTGAGAAACTAAGGAGAAATGAGGGTATTAAAAGAGTTTAGGGTGTGTTTTGAAAAGCCTTGTGTACTAGGATTAAAATTTCCTTCTCCTTCTGCTCCTTTTCTTTAACTTTTTGAATATTTAAGTTTCCCTGCAAGACTTTAAAAGCCTGTGGTCCTAGAGGTAGTATAGTAGATAAAGTGTTGAACTCTCAAGAATGAAGTTCTGGGTTCAGTCTCCAGCAGTGCATGTGCCAGAGTAATGTCTGGTTCTCTCTCCCTCTCTCATTAATAAATAAAATCTTAAAGTAAATTAAAATCTGGGGGTCGGGTGGTAGTGCAGCGGTTTAAGTGCACATGGTGCAAAGCGCAAGGACTGGCATAAGAATCTCAACTTGAGCCCCCGGCTCCCCACCTGCAGGGAGGTGGTCATTTCACAGGCAGTGAAGCAGGTCTGTAGGTGTCTGTCTTTCTCTTCCCCATCTCTCTCCATTTTCTCTGTCTTATCCAGCAACAACAACAGCAATAATAATGATAACAAAGTTGACAAAATGGGAAAAATGGCCTCCAGGAGCAGTGGATTCATAGTGCAGGCATCAAGCCCCAGTGATAACCTTGTAGGCCAAAAGTGAAATAAAATAAAATCTTTAAAACATTTTATAAGTAAATTTATAATTTTTTTTTTTTTTTGGTCTCAGGGTTATCACTGGGACTCAGTGCTTGCACTGTGAATCCATTGCTCCTGGAGGCCATATTATCCCTTTTTGTTGCCTTTGTTGTTGTTGTTGTTATTGCTGTTATTGTTATTGGATAGGATAGAGAGAAATTGAGAGAGATGGGGAAGACAGGGGGAGAGAAAGATAGACACCTGCAGACCTGCTTCACTTCTTGTGAAGTGATCCCCCTGCAGGTGGGGAGCCAGTGGCTCCTACCGCAATCCTTATGCTGGTCCTTGCGCTTCACACCATGTGCGCTTAACCTGCTACACTATGGCCCGGCCCCTATGATCACAGTTTTAAAGTATTATTCTTTCAGTGAAGTATATGGGGGGCAGGGAGGACCAGAGAACCACTCAGCTCAGGCGTATAGTGGTGCTGGTGATTGAATCTGGGACCTCAGAGGCTCAAGCATGACATGAAAAAGACTTTAAAAGCCTAAAGAAACAGAGAGGTGTTTGACCAGAACACTTTTCAGCTCTGACTTATGGTGGTGTGGTGGTGTGAACCTGAAACTCAGACATGAAAGTCTTCTTTTGCAGAAGAGCCATTATGCTATTTTCCCTACCCAGTGATTCTGCTCTTGATTGTTTGTCCTGGTAAGTACCAAATCGAAGAGAACCAGAACATAACTCTGTTGTATGCCTTGTTAGGGATCAAACTTGGGGCTTTATGCAAGCCAGAACTCACTCATTTGATAGCTGAGCTGCTCCTTGGCCCATGATTTTAGAGAGATGGGGGAAGAGACCCAATAACCACTCCACCACCAGTGGAGTTACCTTTGTGCTATCATGTGGTATTGGGGATCAAACTCAGGACATGGTAAATTGTAAGGCATGTGTATTCGCCATTAAGCCACCTTCTTCCCCCAACAAGGTCAGTTCTATAGGTTTCTAATTTGCTGATGTGAAATCAACTGATGTTGAAGATCCTGGCTTCCCAAATGATTGACATTGTTTTCTAAGCATTTTGATGTATTTTTGTTGAGGCTTACTGAGTGATGAAATCTTTGGCATAGATGCTTTGCCATCTGTCTGTTAACCACATAGAATCTTCCTAGTTACCTGGCTATGTGCCACTCATTTTGGACATAGAGTGCTGAAGAGCGTTGACCACTGTGTCAGTAACTGCAAGTAGAATTTCAGATCCTAATAGATACCTTATGGGGAATCTTAATTGCTCTGACAATTTAACTTGAATTGCTTATCAGTTTCAGGAATTGGTAGCAAAACTCAGCTGTTTGCATCTGGCATCATCTGTACCTCCCTAATATTTTTGTCTCTACTTATAGAGGTAGTTTTCTAGCAGCACAGGATGTGGCACAGCAGATAGAGTGCCATGCTTATGTGCATGAGCCCCCAAGTTCATCATATATGTCAGAGTGATGTTCTGATTCTCTCTCCCTCTCATACTAATCCTTTTCTTTTCTCTCCTTTCTTTCAAGAAGACTTATAGAATAGTTGCAATTTTCCTATTCTAATTTTATACACACAATCTTGCTGAGGGGGGGGGGACCAAATTGTCTCCAAGACTGTGAGAACTATGGTGGTTATGGGTGGTAAGAACAGAAGTGTGATGTTGAGTACAGTGTGAAATTATACCTCTTTTATCTTATAAACTTACAAACCATTGTTAAAGTGCTAATCAAAAAGTGGAAGAGGAAGACTCTCTTACCTAGGGGAAAACTCATGAATATGAACCCATATAGTAAATTGAACTGCAGACTTAAAATGGATATGACAGTAAATTAATTTTTTTATTTAAAAAAAATAATTTGTTTATTCCCCTTTGTTGCCATTGTTGTTGTTATTGATGTCATTATTAGATAGGGCAGAGAAATGGAGAGAGATGGGGAAGACAGAGAGGAGGAGAGAAAGATAGACACTTGCAGACCTGCTTCACCGCTTGTGAAGTGACCCCCATGCAGGTGGGGAGCCGGGGCTTGAACCAAGATCCTTATGCCAGTCCTTGCACTTTGCGCTACATGCACTTAACCTGCTGCACTACCGCCCAACTCCATATGACAGTAAATTTTATGTGTATTTAATTTTTAGTAAGTCTCTCCACAGTTTGTTTTTAAGGATTTTTTTATATTTATTTATTTTCCTCTTGTTGCCCTTGTTTTATTGTTGTTATTGATGTTGTTGTTGTTGGATAGGACAGGGAGAAATGGAGAGTGAAGGGAAGATAAGAGGGAAAGAGACACCTGCAGACCTGCTTCACCACCTGTGAAGCGACTCCCCTGCAGGTGGGGAGCCAGGGGCTTGAACCTGGATCCTTACGTGGTTCTTGCACTTTGCGGCATCCGCTTAACCTGCTGCGCTACCACCCAACTCCGGTTTTTAAGGATTTTTTAACGTGTGTGTGTGTGTGTGTGTGTGTGTGTGTGTGTGTGTGTGTGTGTGTGTGTCTGTGAGAGAGAGAGAGAGGGAGAGAACGAGGGAGAACGAGCACACACACCAGAACATCACTCTGGCATATAAGATGCAAGGGACTTAGTCAACTGTTTGGCTCCATATGTTAACTCTTTTTTCAGCCACCAGGTTCCAGATGCTAAGATGATGCCAACCAGACTTCCCTGGGCAGATGACCCCACCAATGTGTCTTGGGGCCCTGCTTCCCCAGAGCCCTGCCCCACTAGGGAAAAAGAGAGACAGGCTGGTGTCGGGCTAGCGTTGCTAGAGAGAGAGAGAGAGATGAGGAACTCACTGCAGAGCTGAACGCAATTCTTTATTGATGCAGGAGCCCCAGAGTCGGGTGTGAGCACAGTGGGTTAAGCCATGTGGTGCCAAACCGCAATGGCTGCCTCCTGCTCTGTATGCCAGCCCTTCTCTAGGTTGGGAGGAGGGAGAGAAAAGAGGAAGAGAGCGAAACCAGGAACAGAAGTGGGTTTTATGGATGAAAACCGGAAGTGTCAAGTCGGAAAGGGAAATGACTAGGAAAGGGGTTGAAGAGAGGCAAGGCATGCTGGGAAGGTGGACGCGTCCTTAGCAACTGTTGTAATGGTTTTAACTGGCGGGAATTAGCAGTACCCTGAGGGGATAACGTTGTGGGGGATATGTAAATAATACTTGCATGGAAATATAGTGGCTTGTGGGCCCTGCCAATGTTCAGCCACATCTGTACAATATCCCAATAGGCTGAGAGTATGGATCGACCTGTCAATGCCCATGTTAGGTGGGGAAGCAATTACAGAAGCCAAACCTTCGACTTTCTGCACCCCATAATGACCCTGGGTCCATACTCCCAGAGGGTTAAAGAATAGGGAAGCTATCAGGGAAAAGGATGGGATGGAGTTCTGGTGGTTGGAATTGTGTGGAGTTGTACTCCTCTTATCCTGTGTTGTTTTTTGTCAGTGTTTCCTTTTTTTTTTTTTAATATGTTTTATTTATTATTGAGTGGAGACAGAGAAATTGAGAGAGGAGGGGGTGATAGGGAGAGAGACAGAAACACCTGCAGCCCTGCTTCAACACTCATGAAGCTTTCCCTCTGCAGTTGGGGAGCAGGGGCTTGAACCTGGGTCCTTGCGCACTATGTGTGTGCTTAACCAGTTGTGCCACTGCCTGGCCCCCAAGTGTTTCCTTTTTTTTTTTTTTTTTTTTTTCAATTTTTTTATATTTATTTTATTTATTTATGCCGTTTTGTTGCCCTTGTTGTTTTATTATTGTTGTTGTCGATGTTGGATAGGACAGAGAGAAATGGAGAGAGGAGGGGAAGACAGAGAGGAGGAGAGAAAGATAGACACCTGCAGACCTGCTTCACTGCCTGTGAAGCGACTCCCCTGCAGGTGGGGAGCTGGGGTTCGAACCAGGATCCTTATGCTGGTCTTTGTGCTTTGCGCCACCTGCGCTTAGCCCGCTGCACTACAGCCCGGCTCCCTCAAGTGTTTCCTTTTTATAAATAAAAATTAAAAAATAAAAGATACAGGGGACTGAACTTGGGGCCTCATGCTTTAATTTTTTTTTTTTTTTTGATTTAATAATGATCTGCAAGACCGTAGGCTAAGAGGAGTACAATTCCACACAATTCCCACCACCAGAGTTCCATATCCCATTCCCTCCATTGGAAGCTTTCCTATTTATCCCTCTGGGAGCATGGACTCAGAATCACTATGGGGAACAGAAGATGAGAGGGTTGGCTTCTATAATTGCTTCTCTGCTGGACATGGGCATTGGCAGGTTGATCCATACCCCTAGTCTGTTTCTCTCTTTCCCTAGTGGGGTATCTTTTTTTTTTTTTTCCTTAATTTTTGTAAAATGGAAATATTGACAAGAATATAGGATAAGAGGGATACAGTTCCCACCCACAGAACTCCATATCCAATCCCCTTCCCTGATAGCTTCCCTATTCTTTACCACCCTGGGAGTATGCACCCAGGATCATTATGGGGTGCAGAAGGTGGAAGGTCGGGGCCTTCTGTAATTGCTTCCCCACTGAACATGGGTGTTAGCAGGTCGATCTATACTCCCAGCCTCTCTCTCTCTCTCTCTCTCCCTAGGGAGGTGGGGTTCCAGGATACATTGGTGGGGTCATCTTCCCAGGGAAGTCTGGTTGGCATCATGGTAGCATCTGGAACCTGGTAGCTGAAAGACATAAAGCAGAACAAATTGGTGACTAATCATGAACCTAAAGATAGGAATACTGCAGCTGAAGACACGGGGTCTCCTTTTTGGAAAAAGCTAGTAGGTCTATTTTAGGTATATTCCAAGGGATCTATGACTTTACTAGTTTTTTCCTGAGCCTGACAGCTAATATGCAGATGGACCCAGGTTATTGTCTGGGGAGATGGTGTCATAGTTGGAAAAAGGACTAGAAAGCTGTATCAGGGAAGAAAGTAGCTCCCAAGTATGGGTAAAATATATAAATATTGTTAACAGTAAACCCCATTGATTTTATCTGGGGCCCATATTCAGCACGGGAGCCTGTGTAACTTCTGCATCCCTGTAGATTTGAGCTCACATTCTGTGGTCATGGCTAGGAAGGGACCTCATGCTTGTAAGCCCAAAACTCTAGCCACCATGCTACCTCATGGACCAAGTATTTTGTTTGTTTGTTTGTTTAATTGAAGAAGCGCTGACTTGACTTACCTAAATGGAGGAGATAATATAGATATGAGAAATAGCTCTTGGACAATTTTGGCTATGTTGTGTAGGTTACTTGTCATTTTGAAGCTCTTATAAGACTTTTTTTGTCTTAGATAAATATTTCTCTTGGGGGGTCGGGCAGTAGCACAGCGGGTTAAGCCCACAGTGCAAAGATGCCGCAGCATAAGGATCCTGGTTTGAAGCCCCTCACTCCCCACCTGCAGGGGAGTTGCTTCACAAACAGTGAAGCAGATCTGCAGGTGTCTGTCTTTCTCCCCCCCCCCCCCCCCCGTCTTTCCTCTTCTCTCGATTTCTCGCTATCCTATCCAACAACGGTGGTAAACAACAAGGGCAACAAAAGGGAAGAAGATGGCCTCCAGGAGCAGTGGATTCGTGGTGCAGGCACCAAGCCCCAGCAATAACCCTGGAGGCAATATATACATATACATGTACATATACACATATATCTTGGTTCCTACACACTTCTTTTGTAAATTATTTTCCCTTTTGTTGCCTTTTTTTGTTGTTGTTGTTGTAGTTGTTATTGATGTCGTCATTAGGACAGAAAGAAATGGAGAAAGGAGGGGAAGACAGGGAGAGAAAGATCGACACCTGCAGACCTACTTCACCACCTGTGAAGGGACTGATCCCCCTGCAGGTGGGGAGCAGAGGGCTTGAGCCGGAATCCTTAAGCCGGTGCTTGCACTTTGCGCCACGTGCACTTAACCCGCTGCGCTACCGCCCCACTCCCTGGCTCCTACACACTTCTAACTAGTTTCCCATGTGTCTTAGGAATTATGTGATAATAACATCTTGTGTGGGAGTGAAAAACTAGCTTAGTAGTAGAGCATATGAGTTGGCCAGTACAAGATCTCTGGTTTTTTAGCCAGCACTGCATATGCCAGAACTTGAGTCTTGTTGGAGAGAGGAGGGAGAAAGCCGGGTTAAGAAGTAGAGTTCACATCTTATCATGCAGCATGAAGACGTGAGCTCTGTTGAGTGTGCTCAAGCCCTGACACCACACAGAAGCACCAAGAATAACATTGGGGACATTCCATGGATAGTGGAGTGGTGCTGTAGTTTCTCTCCTTCTTTCTCCCTCCAAATAATGGAAATTTTTTCACAGGGTGGTGGTACTGTGCATGAACAAGACCTTTGGTTCATTCCATGGCACACATTAAGAAGAATATCTTGGGTGGGGGAGGAGGAGCAGGTGCAGAATGGGTCAAGGAAAAAGGCAATGTGTGATTCTGTTAACAATAATAATAATAATAATAGCTGATTCAAATAATACTTTTCTCTAGACCCTTAGTCTTTTTTTTATTTTAAAGTTTTTTTTAATTAATTAATTTATTTATTCCCTTTTGTTGCCCTTGTTGCTTTATTGTTGTAATAATTATTGTTGTCTGTCTTCATTGTTGGATAGGACAGAGAGAAATGGAGAGAGGAGGGGAAGACAGAGAGGGGGAGAGAAAGACAGACACCTGCAGACCTGCTTCACCGCCTTTGAAGGGACTCCCCTGCAGGTGGGGAGCCAGGGGCTTGAACCAGGATCCTTACGCCGGTCCTTGCACTTTGCACCACATGCGCTTAAGCCACTGCGCCACCGCCTGACCCCCAGATAGTCTTATAAAGATGTTGATTATAATATTTCCCAAACTTATTTGACCCCTAAATCTATAATTAACCATGCTGTGTAAATTTCTGTTTTGGTTTAACTTTGTTGTTTTATAAATGAAAACTAATCTGGAGGAGTTGTGGCTTGTGTCACCTAAGAGCACAAAATGAGAAAACATCAGTGAATATATAAAGACGTCCTTATGCAAAGTTATTTTTGTTAACTTACACAAGAGATGGTTAGCTTCAATATGTGCAGCATAAAAATCTTCATTCCTCTTTATTTAACATTTTAATGTTGTAAAGAACAAATGAGCTGAATAAAACAAGCTTTAGAAAATTGTAATTAAAAAGAGATTTGCGGGGGCCGGTTGGTAGCACAGCGGGTTACGCACACATGGCATGAAGCACAAAGACCCCCAGCTCCCCACCTGTGGGGGGGTGTCACTTCACAAGCAGTTGAAGCAGGTCTTCAGGTGTCTCTCTCTCTTCCCCTCTCTGTCTTCCCCTCCTCTCTTGACTTCTTTCTGTCCTATCTAACGACAGCAAAACAACAATAATAACAACAGTGATAAACAAGGGCAACAAAAGGGAAAAAGCCTTCAGGAGCAGTGGATTCACAGTGCAGGCACTGAGCCCCAGCAATAACCCTGGAGGCAAAAAAAAAATTGCCTCTGACAAACATATTTTCTAGCTTCTATACATTGCTACCTTCTAGCTCAGGTTTCTGTAGAGCAGGGAATGAAGTAAATATCTTTTTGGACATTTATAATGATGGTTGACATGAAATATACTGCTGATCTAAGTCAGAAGAAGGATTATCAAGTGGTGCTGAATGAAAAGGGGGAGGGGATAGGGTTGATAGGGGAAAGGCACTCTCACCTCTGTTCTTTGAAGTTAATAGTGAAGTGCCTCTTGGTGAGAGTTGTTTTAGGAATACTTACCCTTCTAAAGGCAGAAATCAAATTTGCAAGTTTTGTTGTGTTTTAATACTACATTTATGTTTGCCTGTATTTTAACTGAAGAGGTATATTTTTTAAAGCCTATGCATAAGAAAAGCCTTATTTTTTTTTCCTTTTTTTAACTGGAGTATTGCTCAGCTCTGGCTTATGATGGTGTGGGGAATTGAACTTGGGACTTTGGAGCCTCAAGCATGCGAGTCTGTTTGCATAAACATTATGCTACATACCCCTGCCCAAAAAGCCATTTCATGGTTTTAAAAGCAAAAGGAGGAATTTTGTTTTATGTATTTCCCCCCCACTGGGCTATTGTTGGTGCTCTGTATTGCATCTGCATGACTCCACCATTTCTGACAGCATATATGTAGTGTGTGTGTATGGGGGAGGGAGGAGAGGAAAGACCCCTGAAGCACTGCTCCACTGCTAATGAAGCATCCCTCCTGCAAGTGGAGACTGGTCGCTTGAACCCAAGTTCTTGTGCTTCATGGTAAAGTGTCTGCTTTATGGGTGAGCCACCACCTGACCCAGGGATTTGATGCTTTTCTAAAAAAAAGTTTTTTAACTTTATTTAATTTCATAGGACAGAGAGACATAGAGAGGGGAGAGAGATAGAGAAACACTGCTTCATTGCTTGTGAAGCTTTCTCCTTGCAGGTGGTGATAGGGTGTGTAGAGAGAGGGCTTGAACCTGGATCCTTGCACACAGTAACATGTGAACTTAACCTGGTGTGCCACTGCGTGGCCTCAGGCTTTGATACTTTTAGTTTAATTAAAGAAGTATTTCCTGGAATTGGCGTATTGCACCAAAGTAAAAGACTCTGGGGTGGGTGGGTGGGTGGGGAGAATACAGGTCCATGAAGGATGATCAATGACATAGTGGGGGTTGTATTGTTAAATGGGAATCTGGGGAATATTATGCATGTACAAACTATTGTATTTACTGTTGAATGTAAAACATTAATTCCCCAATAAAGAAATAAATTTTTAAAAAAAGTATTTCCTAGAAAAGCTTCTGTGTATACAAGAATAAATAAGAATATTAATGGGTCAGGGGATATCTTACTTGGTAGGGCATATATGTGTTGCTGCTATATGTGAGGTCCTGGGTTCAAACCCCAGCACCACATGGCAGCACCATGAATGACATTTAAGGGAGCTCCATGGATGGTAGAGTGGTACTCTGGTATCTCTTTTCTCTTTCCTTCCCCTTTTTCTCAAAAAGAAAATTAAAATTGGGCTGATAAGAATACTCAGTAGTTGGGAGTTGGGCGGTAGCGCAGTGGGTTAAGCGCACGTGGTACAAAGCGCAACGACCCGAGCAAGGATCCCGGTTTGAGCCTCTGTAGGGGAGTCACTTCACAGGTGGTGAAGCAGGTCTGCAGGTGTCTACCTTTCTCTCCCTCTCTCTGTCTTCCCCTCCTCTCTCCATTTCTCTTTGTCCTATCCAACAACGATGACAACAACAATAATAACTACAACAACAATGAAAAACAAGGGCAACAAAAAGGGAAAAATAATTTTTTTTTTTTAAAGAATACTCAGCAGTGGTCCAGGAAGTGATGCAGTGGATAAAGCATTGGACTGTCAAGCATGAGGTCCTGAGTTTGATCCCTGGCAGCACATGTACCAGAAAGATGTCTGGTTCTTTCTCTCCTATCTTTCTCATTAATAAATAAATAAATAAAATGTTTTTTAAAAAAGAATACTCAGCAGTATCATGTGTTTGGCTTTGGGTTCATCCTGTCATACTGCATTAATTTTTTGTTGTTGTTTACCAAGACATTTTTAATGGTGAAAAACTCGGAAAGGAACCATCGTGATTGGTTTACACATTGAGTTGCAAAATAAATCGTAAAGAGAAATAAGCTAAAGTCTACATATTGTCTTTATGGGGAAATATACCATTATGTTGAAGGAAAAGCAACATGTAATTTATATGTATGTATCTTGTTTAGGACTGGTAAAGTGGCATAGTGGTAGAGCATGGGCTTGTATGCATGAGTGAGGTCCTGACAGAGGATTGCTCCGATTCTTTGTCACTTTTGTTTTTTCTCAATACAAATAAGTAAATTTTAAAAAATTGATAAAAGTGCATGCCATGTAACACTTAGAGGGTTGAAGAATGACATCAGAAGTTTATGGATATATAGAAAAGTATAAAAAGAATGAAAAGGAATCATAAACACTAAATTCAGGAAGTTAATACTTTGAGAAGGATACTTGGGACTTTTCTTTTTTCTTGTCATCTTAGGGCTTCACCTCTCCAGGTCAACCTTTTCAGATAGACAGGGACAGAGGGAAAAAGGAAAAGGCACCACAACACTGAAGCTTCCCCCATTGTGGTAGGAGCCCTGGCTGGAACCTGGGTTGCCTGGGTGGCAGATTCAGAATGGTTATTTTCTGTGCTTTTAGTTGACCTGGGTTGACCTGGTTTTTTTTTTGAAAGATAGGTTTATTTATTACACAGAGACATACATGTAGACACCAAAGCACTCTTCAACTCTGGCATAGCATGATGGCAGATATTAAACCTGCTTTCCTTTAGGACCTCAGGTTTGCAAATTGGTGGAATTGTTGCTCTAGCAAGCCGATCTATCTTCCCCAGTTTCAGACTTTTTCCTCAATTAAGGTTACCATTTTTGCATATATTAGACCTATGTTAAAACATATTTCCATAAATTGTCTTTAAAGAGAGACATAATTTGTTTTTACTTTTAAACTAAAGCACTGCTCACCACTAACTTATGGTCAGGGACTGAATTTTGGTTCTTCCATAAGTAAATGTATACTTTCCTTCTCATAATTAACTACTAAACTGAGCAAAGCAAAAATGATCTACTTTTTAATTTTTTTATTACATATTCATTTTTAAAAATACGTTATTATTAATTAGGGAGATAATAGAGAGAAAGAACCTAACATCACTCTGGTACATGAGCTGCCAGAGATTGAACTCAGGACCTCATGCTTGAGAGTCCAGTGCTTTATTGACTGCACCACCTCCCAGGATCACATTGCTTATTCATTTAATGGCTAGAGACAGATTGAAACTGGGAGGGAAAGGGGAATAGAGAGGAAGAGAGAAAGACACCTGCAGCACTGTTTCACCACTTGTGAGATTTCCCCGCTGCAGGTGGGGACCGAGGCATGAACCTGAGTCCTTGCATGTTGTATGTACCATGTGCAATCAACCAGGTCTGCCATCGCTCAGCCCCTACTACCTATTTTTAAAAATATATCCTTCATGGGAGTTGGGCTGTAGCGCAGCGGGTTAAGCGCAGGTGGCGCAAAGCACAAGGACCGGCATAAGGATCCTGGTTCGAACCCCGGCTCCCCACCTGTAGGGGAGTCGCTTCACAGGCGGTAAAGCAGGTCTGCAGGTGTCTATCTTTCTCTCCTCCTCTCTGTCTTCCCCTCCCTCTTTCCATTTCTCTCTGTCCTATCCAACAACGACAACAACAATAATAACTACAACAATAAAACAACAAGGGCAACAAAAGGGAATAAATAAAATAAATTAAAAAATTAAAAATATATATATATCCTTCATTCAAGATTACTTTAAACAAAAAAATTTCACTAAAGTATACCTTGATTTTCAAGGAATGTTCATAGAATTTTATTGGACAGAAAATCTTGGTAATCGTGATAAAAGTTATATTTATGCTGAATACATTTCTTTTATTCTCTCTCAAGGAATTGAATGACCTGGCACGGGACCCACCAGCACAGTGTTCTGCAGGTCCTGTTGGAGATGATAGTAAGTATTTAAAAGGAACATGGAGGGAGTCGGGTGGTAGCACAGCGGGTTAAGCACAGTTGGTGCAAAGCACAAGGACTGGCATAAGGATCCTGGTTCGAGCCCCCAGCTCCCCACCTGCAGGTGTCTTTCTCTCCCCCTCTGTCTCCCCCTCCTCTCTGCATTTCTCTCTGTCCTGTCCTACGATGACGACATCAATAACAACAGCAACAATAAAAAGGGCAACAAAATGGAATAAATAAATAATTTTTAAAAAATTTAAAAAGGAGAACATGGAGTAAAACAGCAAGAGATCTGCCTCTGGGGAACTTTGGGGCTGAATGTATCTCTGTTATGGTAATTTTGTATGAAGAAATAATTTTGCAAGGGAGAGATAGTGTTTTCTTTTTCCATAAAGGATGCAATTTTTTTTAATGGAATTATGGCCTTGCCCATGCACAATTTCATGCTCTTAGGTAGCCTTTTTTGTTATAGAGACACCATAGTGTGAGAACAACCATACTCCATGTAGTTCCAAGATTTGAACCAGGCCTCTTCCATGGCAAGGAACATGCCCTACCCAGCTGAGCTATCAGAGTGAGATGCAGTTTTTTTTTAAATCATTTTATTTTGTTTCTTATTGGATAGAGACAGAAATTGAGAGAGGAGAGGAAGATAGAAAGGGAGTTAGAGAAACAACCTGCAGCCTTGCTTCACCACTCATGAAGTTCTCTTCCTGTAGGTGGGGACCAGGGCCTTAACCCCTGGTCTTTGTGTGCTGTAATGTGTGAGCTTAACTAGGGGCTTGAGTGCTCCATGATTTTTCATATAGAGACAGAGAAGCACCAGAGCTTCCTCCATTGCAGGGGGCTCAGACTCAAACCTGGGTAGCACATACAGCAAAGCAGAAACACTATCCAGGTGAACTATGCAAGCCTCATAACAACTTTTTTTAGGTGAGTGGGATGGAAATTATAAACTATTTTGGAGAAGAGTCTAGTGAGAGATGCATGAGTTCCCAGACTCGTTCTCGGGTTTCCTGATTTTATTTTTGTCATTCCATTGTTTCATCTAGTCTACCTGCATCCCTGTGTGTTTAAGTTTAAAACATATTTAAGTGGTCTGGGAGGTGGTGCAGTGGATGAAACAGTAGACTCTAAAGCATGAGGTTTTGAGTTCACAAATACCAGAGAGATGTCTGGTTCTTTCTCCTATCTTTCTCATCAATCAATAAATAAAATCTTAAAAGATAAAATATTTTAAAAATATTTAAATTCTCTTTAGTATGCTAAAGTAATTTACCTATGTTTTATTCTACCTTGGTTGGTACTATCACATTTCATTCACAGTAAAGTTGTTCTCCAGAGAAACTAAATAAAACTCTCCAAAGCATAAGCAATGTAAGAAAAATAAGTAAATTAGTCTTCTTCAAAACAAAGTAGGTGCTCAAATAATAGCCACTAAAAATATATAAGAGAGCTGGGGATATAGCATAATGGTTTTGCAAAAATCTTCCATGCTTGAGGTTCTGAGGGTTCCAGGTTCAATCTCAGTCAGCACCATAAGCCAGAGCTGAGCAGAGTTTCTCCCACTCCCTTTCCCTTTTCCCCTCTTTCCCTCTGTGCCACTGCCCCCGCCCACCATTAAAAATACTTTAAATAAGTTAAAAAGAAAATGAAGAGAAGAGACCACATAGTCTCACCCAGTAGAGCACACACATTATTGTGCACCAAGACCAGTGTTCAAGTCCCCAGCCCCTACCTTCAGGGGGGAAGCTTCACAAGCAGCAGAGTGCTATAGGTCTATATGTCTTTGTCTGTCTGTCACTATCAGAAGAAAGTAAAATGACCACCAGGAATGGTGGAACCAGGCAGCCACTAAGCCCTATTTAAAACCCTGGTGACAAAAGGAAAAGAAAATGAAAAGGCACAACCTAGTGAAAAAAAAATTGTAGGGCCTAGTGGTGGCGCCCCCCAGTTGAGTGCATATAGTATTAAGCACAAGGAACTGAGTTTGAGTCCCTACTCCCCACCTGCGTTGGGATGTTTCACTAGCGGTGAAGTAGGTCTGTAGGTGTTTATCTTCCTCTCTCCTGCTTTGTATCTCCCCCCCCCCCTTAATTTCTCTCTGTCCTGTCAAATAAAATAGAAGGAAAAGAGACAGGGGAATGGTCACCAGAAGCAGTGGATTCATAGTGCAGGCACTGAGCCCCAGCAATAACTTTGGAGGCAAAAAGGGGAAAAAATTGCAAGATTCACATCTGACAGGAAAAAAATACCCATAAATACATGAGACTTCTTATAACTCAGCAATAAATAACCCAATTTAGAAAATAGCAAAGCGAGGCACAGCCTCCTTAGCGCAGTATGCAGTGCATCAATCTCATAATCAGAAAACAGCAAAGACTAGAGATTTTTCCAAAGAAGATATAGGAATGGCCAGTAATCAGGAGAGGTGGAATAACTGGAATCATATGTACACAGTATTTCATTACTCCTGGGCTGACTTTTTATTTCCTTTTCATTCACATAGACATCACAGCACTGGAAATTTCCCTAGTGCCATGACACTCCCATGTGATGTCAGGATTTGAACCTGCGTTGTGTGCATGACAAGGCACACTGCTTACCCATTGAGATATCTCTCCAGTCTCCAATAAGCACTTTAAAGATGACCATCATTAGGGAAATGCAAATCAAAACTACAATGCAGTAATACTTTATGCCCTCTAGGATGGCCATAATCAAAAAGCTCAATAGCAACACATGCTGAGAATGTGGCGAAGTTGGCACCTTCATACACTGCTGATGGGAATGTAGAGTGGTAACAGCCTGGAAGAATCTGGCAGCTTCTCAAAAACAAAGCAGAACTTGGACTGGGTTTGGTGTATTGCACCAAAGAAAAAGACTGGAGGTGGGAAGAGGGTTCAGGTCCTGGAACATGATGACAGAGTAGGACTTATAGGGGGTTGAATTGTTATGTGGAAAACTAAGAAATGTTAACACATGTACAAACTGCTGTATTTTACTGTTGACTAAACCATTACTCCCCCCAATAAAAATTTTTTTTAATTATGGTTTTATCATAGGACCCAGTGATTTCACTTCTTAATTTATATCTATATAAAATCATGCTTACACAAAAACTTGTGTAATGTTTATAAAACAAAAAAGTAGAAACAGTCCAAATGCCACTAATGAAGAGTTAATAAAAATGTAGGGGGTGTGCATTCGGTTGGTAGCGCAGTGAGTTAAGTGCACGTGGATCCCGGTTCAAGCCCCTGGCTCCCTACCTATAGGGGAGTCCCTTCACAGGCAATGAAGCAGGTCTACAGGTGTCTTTCTCTCCCCCTCTGTCTTCCCATCCTCTCTCTATTTCTCTGTCCTATCTAACAACGATGATATCAACAACAGTAATAACTACAACAATAATTTTTTTTAAAATGTAGGGGGTGGGAATCAGAGTGCTCTGGTAAGGGGCCTGGTGGTGGCACACCTGGTTGAGCACATACATTTTACTGTGCAAGAAGACCCTGGTGGGTCGGGTGGTATGGTGGCGCATTTGATTGAGTGCACATGTTATAATATGCAACAACCCAGGTTTGAGCCCCCATTCCCCACCTGGGGGAAAGCTTCACAAGTGGTGAAGCAGTGCTGCAGGTGTATCTCTGTCTCTATCTCCCCCCTTCCCTCTCAATTTCTGACTGTCTCTATCAAATAAATAAATATATATTTAAAAAAAAAAAAAAAAGAATGTAGTCTTAAAAAAAAAAAAAACAATGATCTTTAGGGAGTCGGGCAGTAGCGAGGCGGGTTAAGCGCAGGTGGCATGATGCACAAGGACAGTTGTAAGCATCCCAGTTTGAGCCCCTGGCTCCCCACCTGCAAGGGGGTTGCTTCACAGATGGTGAAGCAGGTCTGCAGGTGTCTGTCTTTCTCTCCCCCTCTCTGTCTTCCTCTCTCCCATTTCTCTCTGTCCTATCTAACGACATCAGTAACTACAACAGCAATAAAAAACAAAGACAACAAAAGGAAAAATGAATATAAAAAATTTTTTAATGATTTTTAGGTGAAAGGTTTTTAGAAATGTAAGGTTATATAAACTATAGCATTATGTTTATGACGTAGAATTTTTAGCTTTGTGATTGGAGTTTACTATTATTTATATTTTGTTTTCTCAAATTCTGTATATGTATTTGTGATTAAAATAATGATATGTGGGAGCTAAAAGATAGTTCGCCAGTAGGAATGTACTTACTACCATGCACAAGGCCCTGGGTTCAGGCCCCTAACCACATCATGGGAGCAACACAGGATAATTTTCATGAATCTTGAAGCAGTGCTGTGGTGTGTCTCACCTCCTCCTTTATGTCTTTGCCTGTCTTTATCTTTTGCCGACTATCTGGAGGTGACATAGTCTACCAGGAATAGTACAAAATCCCAACAAAGCATTGTGGTTGGGGAGTTGGTGCAGTAAATAAAGCATAGGACTCTTAAACATGAGATCTTGTAATCACATATGCCAGAGTGATCCTTTGGCTCTCCTCTCTTTCTCATTAATAAATAAGTTTGTTTTGTTTGTTTTGTTTTTGTCCATACTCCCAGAGGAGGAGAAATGTTAGGGGAAGATGAAGCCTGATTTCGTAAGGACCCAGAGAGAAGAGGAAAAAAGGAAAGGCTTTTGGAAGTAGTAATAGTGAGTTACAAAGCAAGAGAAGGCAGAACCATTAAAAAGGACAAAAATACAGACAGACAGTTAAAGAAATAATAGTCAACTGGTGGCTGGGCAGTAGCACAGAGGGTTAAGCACATAGTGTGAAGCTCAAGACTGGCATAAGGATCCCAGTCTGAGCTCCCAGCTCCCCACCTGCAGGGGAGTTACTTCACGAGCGGTAAGTGGGTCTGCAAGGTGTCTGTCTTTCTTTTCCCCCCTCTGACTTCCCCTCCTCTCTGTTTTTCTGTGTCTTAGCTGGCAACAATAACAAGAGCGACAAAAATGGGGAAAATGGCAGGAGCAGTGGATTCAGAGTGCAGGCACTGAGCCCCAGCAGTAGCCCTGGATGGGGGGAAATAAATAATAAATAAATAAATAAATAAATTTCTTTTCTTAAAAAGTTGTGGTTCAGGAGGTAGCACAGTGGATAGAGTGTTTAGCTCTCAAGCATGAAGTCCCGAGTTCAATCCCTGGCAGCACATGTACCAGAATGATGTCTGGTTCTTTCTTTCTCCTCCTTTCTCATGAATAAATAAATAAAATCTTAAAAAAAAAAAAATCTGGGGGAGTTGGGCAGTAGTGCAGCGGGTTAAGCACACGTGGTGTAAAGCTCAAGGGCCGGCGTAAAGATCCCAGTTCGAGCCCATGGGCTCCCCACCTGCAGGGGAGTCGCTTCACAAGCGGTGAAGCAGGTCTGCAGGTGTCTGTCTTTCTCTCCCCCTCTCTGTCTTCCCCATCTCTTTCCATTTCTCCCTATCCTATCCAACAACGACTACATCAGTAACAACAATAATAACTACACCAAGGGCAACAAAAGGGAATAAATAAATATTTAAAATAAATAAATAATATACTAAAAAAATCTGACAAATATTGAGGAATTTTTTTCTTAGTACTAGGTAGTAGGGAGCTTTAGCAATTTTTTTTTACACCTACAGACCTGCTTCACCGCTTGTGAAGTGACCCCCCAGCAGGTGGGGAGCTGGGGGCTCGAACCAGGATCCTTACGCTGGTCTTTGTGCTTTGCACCACGTGCACTTAACCCACTACAGTACTACCCTACTGCCCTACTCCCTAATTCTTTTCTTTTTTAAATAATTTTCATTTATTTACTTATTCCCTTTTGTTGCCCTTGTTGTAATTATTGATGTCATCATTGTTGGATAGGACAGATAAATGGAGAAAGGAAAGGAAGTCGGGAAGAGAAAGATAGACACCTGCAGACCTGCTTCACTACCTGTGAAGCGACTCCCTTGCAGGAGGGGAGCCAGGAGTTCGAACAGGGATCCTTATGCTGGTCCTTGCACTTTATGCTATGTGCACTTAACCCACTGCGCTACTGCCTGACTCCCACTTTAGCAATTCTTGTCCTCAATCTTCAGTTCTAAATAAAGAGGCTCCTCTTTGCGCAGTCCACATTTATTCAGGAGAGAACACTTTGTTTTTTCAGTTAGAAGAAAATATTTATTTGTAACACAAATGTATGATTTATTGATACTATCCCTAGAGTTTGTAATCTAACTTGAAACTTTCAAACTTTATTTACTGAGGAACTAATGAATCTAAAGACATTTGTATGAGTATACAAGTACATAAACAATATGCTTCTGAGGCCATGATGAAACATATCAAAGAGTTGACACTCTTTGGATTCTCTTTTGCTCTTAGAGCTATGGTAAGAAAAACTGTTAATAATGGGGGCCGGGCGGTAGCACACCAGGTTAAGCACACATAGTATGAAGCACAAGGATCCCAGATAGCACCTTCAGCTCCCTACCTGCAGAGGGGGGTCACTTCACAAGCGGTGAAGCAGGTCTGCAGGTGTCTTATCTTTCTCTCCCCCTCTCTATCTTATCCCCTCTCAACTTCTCTCTGTCCTATCCAAAATAAATAAATAAAGTTAAAAAAAAAAAGCCACAGGAGCAGTGCATTTGTAGTGCAGACACCAAGCCCCAGTGATAACCTGGAGGCAAAAAAAGAAAGACTATTAATAGAATTTCACGCCACAGTGTCTCTCTGGCTTCCATTTTCAAGATGTTTTAGTTCAAATACTTTTTTAAATATTTATTTTCTTTTTTTGCCTTTGTTGTTTTATTGTTGTAGTTATTGTTGTTATTGATGTTGTCATTGAGTTCCTTTCCCTATGATTTCTTTCTTTTTATATATTTATTTTCCTTTTTGTTGCCCTTGGTTTTTTTTATTGTTGTTGTAGTTATTGATGTCATCGTTGTTGGGTAGGACAGAGAGAAATGGAGAGAGGAGGGGAAGACAGAGAGGGGGAGAAAAGGATAGACACCTGCAGACCTGCTTCACCGCCAGTTTAGCGACTCCCCTGATGATGGGGAGCCGGGGGCTCGAACCGGGATCCTTATGCCAGTTCTTGCGCTTAGCGCCACCTGCACTTAACCCACTGCACTACTGCCCAACTCCCTGTCATTGAGTTCCTTATCTGTGTTCTAAACCTTGACTAATCGTTTTCTTCTCTTTAGAATCAGACCTGATTTATTTAGATTCCTTATCCTGCCCAGAACTCATCACATCACTTAAAAATAAAGTAGAGTAACCTCATTGAAGAAAGTTTTTGATGTTGGGGTCTTATTCATTCTCTTTCTCTGCCAGTCTAGGAAAAAAAAATTCTTGGGGTTGGGTGGTGGTGCACCCGGTTGAGTGCTCATATCACAGTGTGCAAGGACTTGGGTTTGAGTCCCCGACCCCCAACTGCATGGGGGAAAGCTTTGCAAGCGGTGAAGCAGTGGTGCTGTAGGTGTCTCTGTCTCTCTCCCTCTCTTCCTCTTTACCACCCCCTTCCCTTTTGATTTCTGGCTATGTCTATTCAAATAAAGATATTAATAACGTATATAAAAAAGAAAAAGTCTTTTTGGTTTTAGAGACAGGCAGAGAGAGATTAAACTGGCATCAAATTGGGAATTCCCTATTACAGTGTGTACATTGCTTCATAATGATTTTTCTGTCCTTTTTCAGTGTTCCACTGGCAAGCTACAATAATGGGTCCAGTAAGTATTTGTATTAATTTTAAAATAAACAGTTTATGCAGATAGCTCATTTTAATCATACTTTTTTTGTTATCAACAGAATGACAGTCCCTATCAGGGTGGAGTATTTTTCTTGACAATTCATTTCCCAACAGATTACCCCTTCAAACCACCTAAGGTAATTAGAATATAGCACTTGATTCTCTGTGTGCTTAAGATATTGATAAACCAGTTTACAAAAATTTTTCTTTTTCTGCAGGTTGCATTTACGACAAGAATTTATCATCCAAATATAAACAGTAATGGCAGCATTTGTCTTGACATTCTACGGTCACAGTGGTCTCCAGCACTAACTATTTCAAAAGGTAATGGAATGGGCATTTGTTACCTAGATAGAGCAAGTGTTTTTTCACTTGTAGATAGGGATGATGATAAATTATTGTTATTACTATCACTACTACTATTACTATTATTAATATTTAAAAAGAAAAATGCCCAATTGTCTAGTTCTCTTTGTGGAGTGTGGGGAGTTGTGAGAGGATGGACAGGAAGAATTTACTAAAGTGAGGATATACCTGTTTAAAAATAACAGAAGGGAGAGAGAAAATGGGGCAGTCTTAAGAGTGCCCCCTCCCCCTTTTAACCTTTTCAGATAGAGGGAAAGAGAGGAGAGATACCATAGTGCAGGCCCACCACATATATGATTTCCCCTTAGGTTGTTTCCTGCCATGTGGTGACCAGGCATTCAAACTTAGGTCTTTGTGCATGACAAGCTGTGCACTACACTGGCTGAGCCATCTCCCACCCCCTAATAAAAGTGTTAAAATGATAAATACTACTACTTTAAAATGAATTGTGGTTTTGTTTGTTTTGGTTTGGGGTTTTTTTGTTTTTGTTTTGTTTTGTTTTTTTTGGTATTTATTTATCTATTGGATAGAGACAGCCAGAAATTGAGAGGGAAGGGTGTGGTAGAGAGGGAGAGACATCTATAACACTTCACCACTCGCAGAGCTTTCCCCCTGCAGGCGGGGACTCAGGGCTGGAACCCTAGTCCTTGCACATTGTAACATGTGCTCAACCAGGTGCACCACCACCAACCGGCCCGAAATAAGTCATTGTTACAGATGGAAGTATGGACTTTTGGTGGTTGGGTGGTGGTTTACCGGGTTAAGAACACGTAGTAGGGGGGCTGGGCGGTTGCACAGCAGGTTAAGCACACATGGCGCAAAACGCAAGGACCTGCGTAAGGATCCTGGTTTGAGCTCCCAGCTCCCCGCCTGCATGGGGGTCGTCTCACAAAGTGGTGAAGCAAGTCTGCAGATGTCATTTCTCTCTGTCCTATCCAACAATAACAACAATGATAAAACAATAAGGGCAACAAAGGGGAAAAATACAGCCTCCAGGAGTAGTGAATTCAGACTGAGCCCCAGCAATAACCCTGCGGGGGGGGGGGGGGGCACTTCATAAGTAGTGAAGCAGATCTGCAGGTATCTTATCTTTCTCTCCCCCTCTCTATCTTCCCCTCCGCTCTCAATTTTTCTCTGTCCTATCCAATAAAACGGAAAAAATGGCTACCAGGAGCAGTGGATTCATAGTACAGGCACTGAGCCCCAGCAATAACCCTGGAGGCAAAAAGAAGAAATACTGGTTTCTTTTTTTTTAAATCTATTTCTTATTGCACAGAAACAGAGAAATTGAGGGAGGAAAGGGGCGATAGGACAAGAGAGGGAAAGATCTGCAGCACTACTTCACTCGTGAAGCTTTCCGCCTGCATGTGGGGGACAGGGGTTCAAGCCTGGGTCCTTGTGCACTCTAACATATGCACTTAACTAAATGAGCCACCACCTCTCCCTGAAATACTGATTTCTATAGCCCAGCCTGTTTTGTGCTTTAAGAGACAAAAGATGTGCAATTATAATTTTATTGTTGACTTTTAAATACTTATTGTATAAAAGAACAAGAGAAGGTAAGAAAAAGAAAGAGGACTGCAGCACCACTAAGCTCTAGTATAATGTGGTACTGGGTCTTTAACCTTTGGCCTCTTCTGCTTCAGACAAGCAAATTGGTGCTCTAGCAAACTGACTTATCCTCCCTCGTTTCATTGCTTTATACTATCTAAATAGCCCCTAGGTACTTTTAAAAAAAAAGAGGATTAGCTTAGGATCAGTTAAGTCATGCATATATGAGACCTCAGCACTGCAGGAGTGGCTGTTTATCTTTACAAACATTATGAAAAGTAGGAAAAATAATTTGTTTTAAAGATTTATTTTTTTGAGCACCAGGATGCTGCTCAACTGTAGCATACTGGCAGGACTGAGCATTGAAGCTGAGCCTTCAGGAACCTATGTTCTTTGATACACTGAGTATTTCCATGCCCTGGTTGAGTCATTTGTTGAGTTGTTTGTTTTTGTTGTTGGGTTGTTTTTTTTTTTTTAATATATATAAAAAGGAAATACTTGTTTGAGCCCCCGGCTCCCCACCTGCAAGGGAGTCGCTTCACAGGAGGTAAAGCAGGTCTGCAGGTGTCTGTCTTTTGCTCCCCCTTTCTGTCTTTCCCTCCTCTCTCAATTTCTCT
Source organism: Erinaceus europaeus (assembly GCF_950295315.1). Lineage (NCBI taxonomy): Eukaryota > Metazoa > Chordata > Mammalia > Eulipotyphla > Erinaceidae > Erinaceus > Erinaceus europaeus. Next base: position 44,318,054 of record NC_080163.1, read on the forward strand.
CTGTCCTATCCAACATCGATGAAATCAATAACAACAATGACAACAACAATAAAAAGGACAACAAAAGGGAAAATAAATAATAAAAAAATTTTTTCAAAAAGGAAACACTGACAAAACAATAGGATAAGAGGGGTACACAACTGCACACAATTCCCACCATCAGAACTCTGTAGCCTGTCCCCTGCCCTGATAGCTTCCCTATTCTTTATCCCTCTGGGAGTATGGACCCAGGGTCATTATGGGGTGCAGAAAGTGGAAAGTCTGGCTTCTGTGATTGCTTCCCCACTGAACATGGGATTTGACAGATCGATCCATACTCCCAGCCTGTCTCTCTCTCTTTTTTTTTTTTTTTTTTTTTTTGCCTGTCTCTCTCTTTCCCTAGTGGGGAAGGGCTCTGGGGAAGAAGAGCTCCAGGACACATTGGTGGGGTTGTCTGTCCAGGGGAGTCTGGTTGGCATCATGGTAGCATCTGGTATCTGGTGGCTGAAAAGAGAGTTAACATATAAAGGCAAACAAGTTGTTAACTAATTATGGACCTGAAGGCTGGAATAGTTCAGATGAAGAGTTGGGGGAGGGGGGTTTCTCCATTTTGTAGATAGCCAGTAGGCCTATATTCCAAAGGGCCCGTGACTGTACTAGTTTTTTGTTTTTTTTTTTAATTCCCCCTGAGTCTGAAGTCTGATATGCAGGTGGATCCAAGTTATTGTCTGGGGAGATGATGTCATGGCTGGAAAAAGGACTAGAAAAGAAAGCTGGATCAGGGAAGAGAGTAGCTCCCAAATATGGGAAAGGTGTATAAATATTGTTGTGACTGTAAACCCTGTCAATTTGATCTGATCTGGGGCCCATATTCAGCTTAGGAGCCTATGTGACCTCTGCATCCCTGTAGATCTGAGCTCACATTCTGTGGTCATAAGTAGGAACGTTCCAAGCTGCCCCAATATCAGGACCCATCTTCTTCAGGTGTAGCATAGAGTATGTTGTCCAGCCTCCTTTCAGAGGATGGAACATTCCCTACCGTTATTGATCCAAGTTGAGGGCAAGGTCCTATGGGGGCCCACAAAGGGGTCTATTGTGTTGTTCCTGATGGTCTATTGTTATTTTTAAGGCTTATTTTTATGAGAGACCCCTGCTGTAGCACATGGTAGTGCCTGAGATTGAACCTGGGGCCTCCAAAACGTCATGCATTCAGCTATCTTCCCAGCCCAACAACAAAATTTTTTTTTTTTTTTTTTTTCCCTCCTCCAGGGTTATTGCTGGGCTCGGTGCCTGCACCATGAATCCACCGCTCCTGGAGGCCATTTTCCCCCCCTTTTGTTGCCCTTGTTGTAGCTTCGTTGTGGTTATTATTATTGCCCTTGTTGACGCAATTCGTTGTTGGATAAGACAGAGAGAAATGGAGAGAGGAGGGGAAGACAGAGAAGGGGAGAGAAAGATAGACACCTGCAGACCTGCTTCACCGCCTGTGAAGCGACTCCCCTGCAGGTGGGGAGCCGGGGGCTCGAACCGGGATCCTTACGCCGGTTCCTGCGCTTTGCGCCACATGCGCTTAACCCACTGCGCCACCGCCCGACCCCCACAACAAAATATTTTAATTAAGCTGTCTATATTTACATCTCAGATCAACCTTTTAATGACGTAAGACTTGAAACAAATTATCTTCTCAGCTGTGGATAAATAGGAACAATAACTATTTTTTAAAAATATTTATTTTTCCTTTTGTTGCCCTTGTTATTTTTTTACTGTTGTTGTTGTTATTGATGTCATTGTTGTTATATAGGACAGAGAAATGGAGAGAAGAGGGGAAGACAGAGAGGAGGAGAGAAAGATAGATACCTGCAGACCTGCTTCACCGCCAGTAAAGGGACTCCCCTGCAGGTGGGGAGCCGGGAGCTTGAACCGGGATCCTTACCCCGGTCCTTGTGCTTTTCTCCATATGCGCTTAACCTGCTGCACTACTGCCCAACTTCCAACAACTATTTTATTATTATAAAGGTTAAAAAGGGGGCCTGGACACTGATCAAAAACCTGTGTATGGATCCAGATTCAAGCCCCTGGCTCTCCCCCCACCACCACCACCTACAGGGGGAAAACGCTATACAAGTGGCAAAGCAGGTTTACAGGTGTCTGTCTTTCAGTCTCTCCCTCTATCTCCCCATCCTTTCTCAATTTCTCTCTGTCCTATCCAGTAAAAAGAAAAGGAGAAAAAATGCCTGTCAGGAGCACTGGATTTGTAGTGCTGGTGCCCAGCTCAGTGATAACCCTGGAGGCCAAAAATAAAAAGTAAAATGCAGGGCCGGTTGGTGGTGCACCTGGTTGAGCACACACATATTACAGTGCACCAGGTTTGAGCCCCCAGTCCCCAACTGCAGGGAGAATCCTTTGCAAGAGATGAAGCAGTGTTGCAAGTCTGTCTCACCTTCTCTGTCACCCCCTTCCCTCTCGATTTCTGGCTGTCTATTCAGTAAATAAAAAAATAAAGATAATAATAATTTAAAAAGTTGAATGCATGGAAGTCAGGCAGTACCCGAGCGGGTTAAGCGCATGTGGCACAAAACGCAAGGACCAGTGTAAGGATCCCGGTTCCAGCCCCCGGCTCCCCATCTGCAGGGAAGTCCCTTCACAGGAAGTGGAACAGGTCTACAGGTGTCTTTCTCTCCCCCTCTCTGTCTTCCCCTCTTCTCTCCATTTCTCTCTGTCTTATCTGACAACTATGACATCAGTAACTACAACAACAATGAAAAAAACAAGGGCAACAAAGGGGAAGATAAATATAAAAAGAAAAGGTAAAATGCATATAACCTGTTCCTTGTGGATACTCAACTGGAATATAAATACTCTTGCAAAAATATTGTATATTTATTGTGTTGAAATTGTTAAGACTTATGTACTTGTACTGTTGTTTTTTTCAATATGTATTCCCTTTTGTTGCCCTTGTTTTTATTGTTGTTGTTATTGATGTTGTTGTTGTTGGATAGGACAGATAAATGGAGAGAAGTGGGGAAGACAGAAAGGGAGAGAGAAAGATACACACCTGCAGACCTGCTTCACCCACCGCTTGTGAAGCAACTCCCTTGCAGGTGGGAAGCCTAGCCTGGAATCAGGATCCTTACTCTGGTCCTTGCGCTTAACCCACTGCACTACCACCGGACTACCAGTTGTTTTTTTTGTTTGTTTGTTTGTTTTTTTAAAGGAACCATTCTGAGGCATCACATTAAAATTTCTGAGGTCTGTGTTTTGGGAGGTGGTAGAGTGAATAATGCATTGTATTCTCAACCATACACTCTGGCAGCAAATGTACTAGAGTGATGTCTGGTTCTTTCTCTATTTTTCTCATGAATAAATAAATTCTTTAAAAAATAAAATAAGGGGAGTCAGGCAGTAGCGCAGCGGGTTAAGCACATGTGGCACAAAGCGCAAGGGCCAGCTGAGGATCCCAGTTTGAGTTCCCGGCTCCCCACTTGCAGGGTTGTGGCTTCACAGGCGGTGAGGCAAGTCTGCAGGTGTCTATCTTTCTCTCCCTCTTTCTGTCATCTCTCTCCATTTCTCTCTGTCTTATCTAACAACAATGACATCAATAACAGCAGTAACTACAACAACAGTAAAAAAAACAACAAAGGCAACAAAAGGGTAAATAAATATAAAAAAAACAATAACAATAAAAAACAACAAGGGCAACAAATGGGAAAATAAATATTAAAATAATAAAGTTTCGGGGGTCAGGCAGTTGCGCAGAGGGTTAAGCGCACATGGCGCAAAGTGCAAGGGCCAGCGTAAGGTACCCGGTTCGAGCTCCCTGCTCCCCACCTGCAGGTGTGAAGCAGGTCTGCAGGTGTCTTTCTCTCCCCCTTCTGTCTTCCCCTCTTCTCTCCATTTCTCTCTGTCCTATCCAACAACAACGACATCAACAACAATAACTACAGCAATAAAACAATAAGGGCAACAAAAGGGAATAAGTAAAATAAATCCTCTTATCTTTCTCATAAATAAATAAAATCTTTGAAATAAAAAAAAAAAGTGGTCCGGGAGGTAGCGCAGTGATAAAGCTTTGGACTCTCAAGCATGAGGTCCCCGGCAACACATGTGCCAGAGTGATGTCGGGTTCTTTCTCTCTCCACTTATCTTTCTCATAAATAAATAAAATCTTTTAAAATAAATAAATAAAATAAATATTAAAAAAAACATTAAAAATATAAAATTTCTGGGATCTGCACACAAACAGAAATATAAGACCACATTTTTTTTGTTGTGTTAGTTTTCCAAGTAAGTGACCCTTCTTGTAGGTGGCCTTTATCTCCCTCCCAAAACACACACCCCCCACCCCACCCCTGTGATTAAAGGACTAAACTACTTGTGAAACTGTCATTATACCTGTTCTTGTGATTTCCTGGCCTGACTGTTCTTCCTTCACCAAGTAGTAAGCAGTAGAGATATAAACCTAGCAATGGGAGCAGGAAAGATGGAATTGTATGTATCTTTGGGGATAGGAAAGTCTGAATATTTAAAATTATTTATTATTATTTTTTTATAAATTTCTTTTAATTAATTTTATTTTTGAGAGAGATGCAGAGAGAGAGACCAGAGCACTGCTCAGCTCAGGCTTATGGTGGTACGGGGGATTGAACCTAGGACTTAGGAGCCTCAGGCATGAAGAGTCTGTTAGCATAACCATTATTCTGTCTCCCCCGCCCTGAATATTTAAAATTATATTGCCCTACCTTTTCTCTTTCCCTTTCTGTACCTAGTGTTTATTTTTCAGCTATTCTGAACCATAATGGTATATTTATTTGTTTATTTTTTTATTTCTCCTTATTACATATAAGAGAGTTTTATATATGAAGTAGAGAGAGACATGTCAAAACACCACTGACACAGGCAGCATTGGGGATTGAACTGAGAACCTCAGGCATGAAAGTCCCACATTCAATACCAGTTGAGCCATCTCCTCAGACACAGAATGGTTTATACAAAGGACTACATGCTTGAGGTTCTCAGTTCAACCAAGTCCCAGGTTCAATCCCACACCCTACCATAAGCCAGAGCTAAGTGGTTCTCTGATTAAAAAGTAATAAAATTGTAGTGCCAGTTTGTTGGATTTGATTATATCCACATACCATATCAGTTGTGGTAGTCCAAGAGGTGGCAGAGTAATAAAGCATTGGACTCTCTAGCATGAGGTCCAAAGTTCAGTCTCAGACACCACATATATCAGAGAGATGTCTTTTTTTTTCTCTTTCTCCCTCTGTCTCTCTCCTCCTGTCTTTCTCATTAATAAATAAAATCTTAAAGAAAACAATTAGTTGTATTTGTGTTTTGTTTTTAAGATTTGTTAATGAGAAACATCAGATATATGTGGTGATAGGCATCAAATTCATAACATGCATGCAGTTAAGTGCTGTATAATCAGTTTTTTTTTTTTTCATAATCAGGTTTTGCGGGTCATGGTTTTGATTGATAATTCTTTTCACTTTGAGTATATATATATATGCTAGGGATCTAAGTATGCAGAAACTTTAAAAGAAGCTTTTGGAATTGAAAGTAGCTGCAAGTTATGACATTAGTGAGAATGAATGAGAAATTATATAGAGGTAGAAATTTAGTGACTTTAGAAGAGTTTGTTCAGGTTATGTTATTTTTTTAAACAAATTATCTTTTTTTTTTAAAGCAACCTTTAAAAAAAAAAAAGATTTTATTTATTATTGAGAAAAATAGGAGAGAGAAAGAGAAAGAACCAGGTATCACTCTGGTACATGTGCTGCTGGGGACTGAACTCAGGACCTCATGCTTGAGAGTCCAGTGCCTTAGCCACTGAGCCACCTCCTGGACCACAAATTATCTTTTTTTTAATATTTTATTTATTAGTGAGAAAGGAGGAGAGAGAGAAAGACCAGATATCACTCTGGTACATGTGTAGCCGGGGATTGAACTTAGGACCTCATGCTTGAGAGTCCAATGCTTTACCACTGCGCCACCTCCTGGGCCACTAAATAAGAGTTATTTTTTACAGGAAAAAAATGTAGCATGTTACAAGCCAAAATTATTTTTGAGCAGGTGGTGGCACACTGGGTTAAGCACACATAGCATGAAGTGCAGGGCACTTGCAAAGATCCTGGTTTGAGCCCCCAGCTCCACACATGCAGCAGGGTCGTCTCACAAGTACTAAGGCAAGTCTGCAGGTGTCTGTCTTTCTCCCTCTCTTATCTTCTCCTCTCTCAATTTCTCTCTGTCCTATATAAAAAAAAAAAAAATCAGAAAAAAATGGCTACAGGAGCACTGTATTCGTGGTGCAGGCACTGACACCAAGCCCCAGTGATAACTTGGGAGGCAAAAAGAAAGAACAAGATAGTTATCTCTTTAATTTCTTTTTTACAGTTGCCTTATTTAAATAATTAGAATAATAAATAAGGGAAGTTTGTAATAAATCTTGATTTGGGTAGTGTATCTAATTTTAGGCGAAGAATCATTTTTTTAAAAATACTCCCTTTTGTTGCCCTTGTTGTTTTATTGTTGTAGTTATTATTGTTGTTGTCGTTGTTGGATAGGACAGAGAGGAATGGAGAGAGGAGGGGAAGACAGAGAGGGGAGAGAAAGATAGACACCTGTAGACCTGCTTCACTGCCTGTGAAGCGACTCCCCTGCAGGTGGGGAGCTGGGGGCTCCACCCGGGATCCTTATGCCCACTCTTGTGCTTTGCGCCACGTGCACTTAACCAGCTGCACTATAGCCCGAGTCATGTGAAGAATCATCTGCACTCTATGTCAGTTTAATAGTTTGGGCAGTGGTCTGGGATGTGGTGCAATGGATAAAGCATTGGACTCTTAAGCATGAGGTCTTGAGTTTGATCCCCAGCAGCACATGTACCAAAGTTATGTCTGGTTCTTTCTCTCTCTCCTATCTTTCTCATCAATAAATAAAATCTTTAATAAAAAAAAAATAGTTTGGGCAAGTTTCTTCTCTTTGTAGTCTATACTTCTATGAACATTAAAAAATCTTTAACTCTGTTGTCATTTCTAGGAAATACATGAAATCTTTTCCTGATTGCTGATAGAATGTTCTGTGCTTGAAGAGGGCATCAGGTGATACACCTTACAATAGAAAGAAAAGATGTTTTTGTAATGCCAGAATTGAGGGCATTAGGAATTAAAGAACCAACCCCCTCCCCGCCCCCCTTGCCGCTGCCTCAATATACTTTTTTTAAAAAATAATTTTAATAGTTTAAATCGGCATTCCTACTTCATTTCAGCTTTTACTGCCAAACCTGGGAGCAGGGACTGCTTCAGTTTCTCTGCCTTCTCCTTGTCTGTGATGACCAATGTATAAAGGTACCTGCTGCACCAATTTTTTTTGTTTGTTTTTGTTTTTATTCAGAACACTGCTCAGTTCTGGCTTATGGTGGTGCTGGGGTTGAACCTCGTATCTCAAAGCCTCAGAGGCTTGAAAGTCTTTTGCATAACCTTTATGCTGTTTCCCCAGCCCTTTTTGTTTGTTTGTTTGTTTGTTTTTTACCAGAGCACTGCTCAGCTCTGGTTTATAGTGAGTGGTGCAAGGGATTGAACCTGGGACTTCAGAGCCTCAGGTTTGAGGGTCTCTTTGCATAACCATTATGCTATCTTCCCCCTACCCCCCATATACTCTTATGGCAGGAACTATTGATCGTTTTTGTTTTGTTTGTTTGTTTGTTTCAGCCATCTGAATGATAAAGAGGGGGCATGCAAGCTCCCTCTCCCCTCCTGCTCTCAGAAGCTCTTGATCTCTAGAGAATAGATTTGATAGGAAAATTAATCCTTTTCAAATTCAATTTGGCATTTTGGAAAAATGATCTTTTAAGAGTTTGCTTGCTGCAGAATATTAACATCAGAATAGGAGGATTGGAATTTATTTCTATTTTCTTATTTCTATTTACTTATTGGATTGTAGAAATAGCCAGAGTGGTCCGGGGAGGTGGCACAGTGGATAAAGCATTGGATTCTCGAACATGAGGTCCCAGGTTCAGTCCCCAGCAGCACATGTACTAGAGTGATATCTGGTTCTTTCTCTCTATCTTTCTTATTAATAAATAAAATCTTTTTAAAAAATAATACAAATAGGGAGTTGAGCGGTAGCGCAGCAGGTTAAGCACACATGGTGCAAAGCACAAGGACTGGCTTCAGGATCCAGGTTCGAGCCCCCCGGCTCCCCACCTACAGGGAAGTCTCTTCACAGGCAGTGAAGCAGGTCTGCAGGTGTCTTATCTTTCTCTCCCCCTCTCTGTCTTCCCTTCCTCTCTCCATTTCTCTCTGTCCTATCCAACTACAGCAATAAAACAACAAAAGGGAATTAATTAATTAAAGATTAAAAAGCCAGAAATTGAGGTGGTAGGGGGAGATAAAAAGGGAGAAGGGCACCTGCAGCAGTTCTTCACCATTTGTAAATCTTTCCCACCTGCAAGGGGGCTTGAAAGCAGATCCTTGTACATTGTAATGTGCTCTCAGCCAGGTGCACCACCACCCAGCCCCTGAAATTTACTTCTATATGTTAGAAGCCACTGAACCAGTATAGTTAATCTCCTTGACCCCTCCTTTGCATTCCATAAAAAATGCATAAGCTAGCCACAGATTTAGACAGGAAATTATACTATTGAGACTTGCCTGTTGTGTTCCATTTGGTGCCAAGAAAATAGCTTAGGTGAAATTTTAAAAGAATCTTATTAAAAGATCTTATTAGAAGTGTGTTATATCTCCTGGAATAACTGTGGCCAGGCCCAATTGGTGCCAAGTACTGATCTTTTGTGTTCCTAGACTTATTTTCTGAAATGTAGTAAGTGCAAAGCAGTGATTACTTAATTTCATGATTGTCATTTCTGACTAGGAGCAGTAAGTAATATGGTTGGGATTTATCCCTGAAGTAGGCTTCTAAAAGTTGAAGTTTATAATCTATGAAGTGTTAATCTGTAATTTAGAAGACGTGTTCTAGTTTTCTAGTTGTTCACTAGCTAGGGACATTAAGTACTTCACCAGCTTCGGCCAGATTCCTTTAAGGTTCTCACATAGAGAAATATTCTTTATATATATTATTTACTTATTATTGGATAGAGACAGAATTGAGAGGGGTGAGGGAGAGAGAGAAATACTTGGCCAGCACTTCTTCACCAGAATTGGAGCTTTCCCTCTGCAGGCAGGGACCAGGGGCTTAACCTGGGTCCTTGCACACTGTAATGTGTCTGCTTAACCAGGTGTGCCATGGCCTGGCCCCCAGAGAAATATTCTTAGAGTTTGTTTGTTTTGATAGAACCGAGGCTTGGAGCATGTATGGTGCTAGGAGTGAAATGTAGGACCTGCACATGCAGGTTCTTTCTGTGGCTTAGTATGGACAGCTAGTAGGTGGGCCACATTGTACTTTCCTTCCTACTTCTCCTGGAACTGTTTCACAATTATTTCTTTACTTACTTGCCACCAGGGCTATTGGCACTACTCCAGGCACATTTTTATTTAAAAAAGATGGAAACCAGATCATTGTTTAGTTGTGGCTTACTGTGGTGTGGTGTTTGGACTGAACCTGTGACCTGGAACCTCATATACACAAACCTTGTGCTCAGACACATTGAACTATCTTCCCTGACCCCTTAGATTTTCGATTGTTGAATACTAATTAGTGTCAGAATTCTCTCATGTTGGCATCTCATCTCATGGCTTCCACCTCTTGCTTTTATCCTCTGTTAATTAATTAATTAATTAATTGCTTTTTTTTCCAGTACTTTTGTCCATCTGTTCTCTGTTGTGTGATCCCAATCCAGATGATCCTTTAGTGCCTGAGATTGCTCGGATCTACAAAACAGATAGAGAAAAGTAAGTATGGCCTCCAAACTAAAATGTATCTATGTTTGGGTGGGGATGTTTGTTTCTCAAAGCTTTTTTTAAGTAAGGATTGATTATTAGGTATTTAAAATGAAGCTCTAGTATACCTACCTAATAGATTTATGTGGGGATTAAAGCAGAAATATTTGTATTGAAGAACCTTATAAGTAAATGTTGCTGATCTAAATTGTTTTTGACTCTTGACTCCTCCATATGTTGTTGTCATCAAGGCTTCACCCTTTTTGTTTGTGGGGTTTTTTTTGTTTTTGTTTTTGTTTTTGCCTCCAGGGTTATTGCTGGGGCTTGGTGTCTGCACTATGAATCCACTCTCCTGGAGGCCATTTTTTTCCATTTTGTTGCCTTTGTTGTTGTTGTTATTGCTGTGATTGATGTTGTTGGATAGGACAAAGAGAAATTGAGAGAGGAGTGGAGATGGAGATCCTATTCTGTCGGCCAGTCAGGGAGAGAGACAGACACCTGCAGACCTGCTTCACCACTTGTGAAGTGAATACCCTGCAGGTGGGGATCCAGGGGCTCAAACAAGGATCCTTACACCAGCCCATGCGCTTTGTGCCATATGCGCTTAACCCACTGCGCTACTGCCTGATCCACCAGGGCTTCACTCTTTTTAGGGAGGGTGAGATACCATAGCACTCTCGTGACATAGTACCCCATGTGGTATACTAGGAACTCAAACTAAAGTCACAGCCCTGACAAAGCCAGCATTCATTGTATTTTGTTTTTTGTCTTTTTTTTTCTCTTCTTCTTCCAGGGTTGTCACGGGCTCAGTGCCTGCACTACAAATGCACTGCTCCTGGAGGCTATTTTTTCCTTTTTGTTGCCCTTTTTATTGTTGTTGTTATCACTGTTGTTGTTAGATAGGACAGAGAACTCGAGAGAGATGGGGAAGACAGGTGGGTGAAGAGAGAAAGATAGTCACCTGCAAACCTGCTTTACTGCTTGTGAGGCATCCCCCCTACAGGTGGGGAGCCATGGGCTCGAACCAGGATCCTTACACCGGCCCTTGCGCTTCATGGTATGTGAGCTTAACCCGCTGCACCACCACCTGGCTCCCAAAGCAAACATTCTTCAAGTAAACTATCTCACTAGCCTCTAGAAAAGTGTTTTTTTGTTTTGCTTTTTGCCACCAGGGTTATTGCTGGGGCTTGGTGCCTCCAGCACAAATCCACTGCTCCCTGTTTTTTGTTTGGTTTTGTTTTTTCCCCATCCGTTTAGTCTGACCAGACAGGGAGGAATTGAAAAGGGCAGAGAAGATAGAGATACCCGTTATACTGCATCACTGTTCATGAAGCTTCCAGCCCTGCAGGTGGGGAGCCAGGGCTTGAACCCAGATCCTTAAGCCCGTCCTTGTGCTTTGCACCACGTGCTCTTAACCTGCTGCGCTACCACCCGACTCCCTAAATAGTATCTTTTTAAATAAGGTATGGGAGGGGGTTGGGCGGTAGCACAGTGGGTTGAGTGCATGTGGCGCAAAGTGCAAGGACCAGCGGAAAGATCCCGGTTCGAGCTCCTGGCTCCCCATCTGCAGGGGAGTCACTTCACAAGCGGTGAAGAAGGTCTGCAGGTATCTATCTTTCTCTCCCCCTCTCTGTCTTCCCCATCTCTCTCGATATCTCGCTGTCGTATCCAACAACAAACGACATCAACAACAACAATAATGACCACAATAAGGCTACAACAACAAGGGCAACAAATAAATAAATAAATGAGGAATGGGAGATTCTAACAGTTGACTATCGGTTAACTTTTGTTTGTGTCTAGATCTATAGATTTCTGACTGCATTCAGAATAAAATTCATGTTTTTTCTTTTTGTGCATTGATTCACAAATTTATTTGATTAGGGAAGGATATTGTTCAGTATCTGCAATAGTGGATATGAATGCCAGGTTATTGTGATGGTAATATTCACCAGAACTTTCCTGCACCCCTTTTATAGTAAAAGACTCTTTTGCTCTGATTATTTTACTACTAGAATGTTCTAGAACAATACTCATTCATTTTAGTACCAAATTGTTAAAATAGGTTCTGCCAGACTTATTATTGATAGAGAAAATCAGCTTAATCAGTATATGATTTTTAAGGATCACGAACCCTATATAATGTAGAATTACATACTTTAAAGGCCAGGTGATGGCACACCTGGCTGAGCACACATGTTAACAGTGCGCAAGGACCTGGGTTCAAGCTCCCAGTCCCCACCTGCAGGGTGAAAGCTTCACGAGTGGTGAAGCAGGGCTGCAGATGCCTCTCTGACTCTATCTCCCCTTTCCCTCTTAATTTCTGGCTTTCTCTAGCCAATCAATAAAGAAAGGTAATTAAAAAATAAAACAGAGGAAGTCGGGCGGTAGCACAGCGGGTTACTCGCAGATGGTGCAAAGCGCAAGGACCGACATAAGGATCCTGATTCAAGCCCCTGGGTCAACACCTGCAAGGGATTTGCTTCACAAGTGGTGAAGCAGGTCTGCGGGTGTCTATCTTTCTCTCCCCGTTTTCTCCTCCTCTCCATTTCTCTCTGTCCTATCCAACAAGGGCAACAAAAGGGAATAAATATTTAAAATAAAATAAATAAATAAATAAATAAATAAAACAATACTAAAAAAAGAATTACATACTTTCAGCTAAGGGTATGCTAAAATGCTAAAATTTTTAGCAGAATTTTGTTAGTTATAGGGCATTGTTTTTAAATTTTATAGCTTTCCCCTACTATCATTGAATAAATAAATGCTTGTTAGAAAGCTAGTTTTTCTTAAACGTACTGCAAGGTTTTTCAAGTTACTAGGTGAGATGATGATTGAATTGTTGCTTAATGACTTCTCACCTTTGTTAAGCCAAGCTTCTCTTTGTGTGTACAGGTACAACAGAATAGCTCGGGAATGGACTCAGAAGTATGCGATGTAATTAAAGAAATTATTGGATAACCTCTACAAATAAAGATAGGGGAACTCTGAAAGAGAAAGTCCTTTTGATTTCCATTTGACTGCTTTCTATGAGCCCACGCCTCATCTTCCCCTGTGCACATGTTTACCTGATACAGCAGTGCTGCGTGTTGTACATACTTGGAACAACAAACTAGAAATACTGTACTTCTGTACCAACATTGCCTCCTAGCAGAGAAGTGTGTGTGTGACAAGCCAGTTCTCCAAGCCTAACCTAGGTGTGAGACTAAAAGCTTTCCTTATTGACTTAAATTTGGATAACGCAAGGTGAGGGGTGGTGGGTATGGTGTGTGCTTGGATGGGGAAGAAAAGCTCCACTGACCTGTAGGAGATTGTTTTTTTAAGTGGAATTCTTTTAAACTCAACAGTTATGAGAAACAAGGTGAAGAACGTGAAGCTGTATTCATTTTACTCAAAGGACCTGCATCTTAGGTGAAAGTTATAACCAACCAGATTAAAGTCTACCCACATCCTGTATTTTAAGGTCTAAGTTAAATGGTCGACATTTAAATGGATTGAAGCTATTAGTACATAAAGTGTGGTGGGCTTTGTTCCCAAGTCTTTTACATCTCTCTACCCTTCAACTTTCATCCTTTCAGCCCCTCTTTCTTCCATATTCTTTGGTTTGTATGTGGTTCCTCAGTTAACACATAGCTAATAGCTCTTATTTTTTTTATGTTTTTAACTGCTTAGGTCTATCTGGATGTAAGGGTGAAAAACTCATTTGATGGAAATACTTGTGTATATTTAAAGACCCAATTGCTCTTCTGGAGCTTGTACGTTCAAGAATGATTAATCTGTGTAATAAACTGATTATTACAGTCATTACATATAATTTCGTGTGAATAGGCTTTTTTGATTTTAAGGACTTTGTCTAGCTAAGATTAGTGGTAGATTTTCCCTCACCCTTGAAGTGTTTTCTTTTATACTGGTTGAATTTGAAAATCATGAAATAATTCCAGTTTACATAATAAAAAAGATATATTGAAAAATAATTTTACTGAACAAGATAAGGGCATAAATTTAAAAACACCTCCATGAAACCTATATGTGCAGTATTCCAGGAACATGACTGTTAAACTAAACATAGACATTTATTTTATTAATGAAACTAAGCTGCATTTCACCAAAACGTTGTGACATTTGGTACATAGGACATAAAACACAAAAAGGCATTGATATTTGGTAAGTTAAGCTTCTGTGATTGTGATTGTAAGAGCAACATTGACCAAACCTAGGAAACATGAGCACAATCTTGTATTGGAGAGTCTACATAATTACTTTGCACTAACATTTGCAGGATGTTCATTCAATTTTAAATTGTACTGTATGTGGCTTTTTGAAGTCTTACCTTGATTCTAGTAAAATGTAGTTTGAAACTTGTATTAAAAAAAAAAATGTGTTTGCCAGAAACCGTTCGTGTGGACTAGGCAAGTTACCTCCCCCCTTCTCTTTACCTAATTGTAAACAGGCCAGCCTGAAGGCCATAGCAGATGCTTTCTTTAGTCATCAGGTTCTTTCAAATGCATCTTTACACTCTTGCACACACAAAAAAGGAGGAATAAATGTCCACTGCTTTTGGTTTTAAACTTGTTTAATTTGTCTTAATCTCTCAGTGTCTATACTCATACTCTCTGAAGTAAAGTGTGATATCTGCATTTTAACTGCTGGCTACTCATTAGCATTTTTAACTTTGCAGAAAAGCTTGATTATTATTAGTTGTGGGAAAAGGAGTTATAATTGAGCTCTAATCTAAAGTCCTTTATGTTCTCCGTTTCCTGGGCAGGTGGAATTCATTTTTCCCCCCTTTGCTGCCAAGGCTTCACTGGGGCTTCATGCCTGCATAATTCCACTGTTTCCTTCGAACTATGTGTTTGTTTTTCAGATAGGGAGATAGAAGGACAGGCACCATAATACTTGTCTCACCACTTGGGAAAGCTTCCCATGGGCTCAAACCTGGGCCCTCACACATGGTAAAGTGTATGCTCTACCAGGTAAATCAGCTCCTGGTACCTGATAATTCATTTTTTTACTTGCTACTGACTGTATTGTTGACTATGGGTTAGAATAGCTCAATAATGTAGATTTTTTTTTGTTTTTGTTACCAGAGCACTGCTCAGCTCTGGCTATTGGTGGTGTGGGGGATTGAACCTGGGACTTAAGAGTCTCAGGCATGAAAGTCTCTTTGCATAACCATTATGCTATACCCCCACCCAGTAATGTAGATATTTTTATTTCATATTTAAACTTTTCATTAGAAAGTAAAAAATCACCATCATGTACAAGTGCCAAATGAAAGATTTAGATGATCACAAAAAATATTAGGTCCTTAGATGCCTTTCCTCTTTTTTTTTTTCCAATTTATTTCCTTTTGCCCTTGTTTTATTGTTGTAGTTATTATTATTGTTGTTGTTGGATAGGATAGAGAGAAATGGAGAAAGGAGGGGAAGACATAGAGGGGGAGAGAAAGATAATTCACCTGCAGACCTGCTTTACTGCCTGTGAAGCGACTCCCCTGCAGGTGGGGAGCCTGAGGCTCAAACCGGATCCTTGCTTGGGTCCTTGCGCTTTGTGCCACATGCGTTTTAACCTGCTGCGCTACCGCCTGACTCCCAAAATATTTTTATTTATTATTGGATAGAGGCAGAGAAATCGAGGAGGAGATAGAGACAGACACCTGCAGCGCTGCTTTACCACTCATGAAGCTTTCCCCTGCAGGTGGGGACAGGGGGCTTGAACCCAGGTCCTTGTGCACTGTAGTGTGTATGTTTAACCAGGTGCACCAACGCCTGATCCCCTCGTTTTTTTTAATATGGAGCATACTTGATCCAATCTCTGTACTTGTGTATTGACCAGAATGAAGTGAAGCAGGCTACCTATCCTACTCATAAAGTATGTCACTCAGAATAATCTTCCTTGAAACCATGTTTGTGTGTGTGTGTGTGTGTGTGTGTGTGTGTGTGTGTGTGTGTGTGTGTGTGTGTGTGTGTGTATCGCATGAAAAAGCTAATCTGCAGTAACCTTGATTATCATTGGGAGGCAGTGGTTTACAAGGGAATGTCAGGCCATTGTGTTCCCTTTCCCTTACTGTTTCTTTTTTGTTGTTGTTAATGTTTGTTTATTCCCTTTTGTTGCCCTTGTTTTTTATTGTTGTAGTTATTATTGTTGTTGTTGATGTCATCTTTGTTAGATAGGACAGAGAGAAATGGAGAGGAGGGGAAGACAGAGGGGGAAAGAAAGATAGACACCTGCAAACCTGCTTCACTGCTTCACTGCCGGGTGCTTGAACCGGGATCTGTCCTTGCGCTTTGCGCCACGCGCGCTTAACCCACTGGGCTACTGCCAGACTCCCCCCTTATTGTTTCTTAACATGGAATGTTGGGTCAAGTTATAGTTGGTTGGATCTGTCTTTTCAGTAAAAATATGTGTAATTTCTGATAATTGTATGCTGTGTTATTTGCCAATGGTCAAAGGTAACATTGTCCTGCTGTTCCTTAAACTTTAGGTGTTACAGAGCTTTGGAAAGAGGGTCTGCTTGAACTACTACAGAGCAACAAGAAGGTATATAGAGAGAAGAATATGGTGGGTTCAGAGAGAGGGACTCAAACTTTCTACATAGAGCATCTGGTTTTTCATTTCTAATTGCTGCAAAGCTCTTTTCAGTCACTCTTTGTCTCCACAGGTTATTTTGAGAGCCATAGTTTGTCAGGAGAGTACTTCTAAACTATAGTTAGAATTCCTATAAATTGTCCCTTACCCACAGATAAAGTGAAATTCTGACTTTTGTCTTACTCTGTATGATGCCCCTGGACACCCGAGTGGCTAGATTGTTTTGGTTTGGTTTGGTTTTTACCAGGACACTTTTGGCAGTGTATGGAGATTTACTTTGGGGCGTTGGAGCTTCAGACATTAAGGTCTCCTTGCATAATCATTATGCTGTCTCCGCTGTTCCAGTAGCTTAAGTCTACTGTAGTAGTAGGGAACTTAACTTCAGTTTCTGGATATTCTGAACTAGAAACACGTCTTTCTATTAAGAATCCATCTCCTTTGGATTCCCTTTGTGAAACGTATTTCAAGTGATAGGTTATTTTGCTGGGTGTGATGTTATGCAAGAGAATGCAGATTTTTTAATATAAAAATAGCTGTGAAGGTAGCAAACTACCAGACTATATATCCAAGAAGAGAAAATAGACTTCCTTTGGGACACTTCTGTAGCCTGTTCTTTTTTAAGTTTTTCTTATATTATGCAGGCACTTAGATGAAGCTGGCTCTGAACTTACTTGTATACCACAAAAACATTCTTTAAAACCTTTTCCTGACTTAGCCACAAAAGACAAGTGGTTGATACTTGGACCCTTCTGCATATTTACAGCCCAGTTCCTGAAATAGGCTTGGAAACATGAAAGCTGGCTATATTACTTGACCAGCATTTGAGACAAGTATAATCTTACATTATTGCCATGTTTTATCTTAGTCTACATAAATGAGGAAAACTCAAAGGCCGAGGTTAACTAAAAGCCTAAGGCCTTTTGCCTCAGTGGTTGACTATCTAACAGATAACTAGCAAGTTTTGCCCTTTTTCAGTGACTGCTCCTGAACTGGTTGAGACAGTGTAAGACATTTTTGTGACAAGTGATCTTTTAATCTTTGTGGAACTGAACCTGGAGAGGCAAGGTGTACTCTGCCTCTTAGCAGTTATAAAGCTGTATGAATAGTGTAACACCAGGAAAACAGCTTTTTAGTTTTCAGCTTCCTATTGAAGTTGTTATTGGTAGAGTGATCTTTTCAGGGCAGGGCTTCTGATTGCCCTGTAATGTACTCTGAAAGTAAATGGTTGATAACCTTTGATAAAGCCAATCACAGCATGCCCAGACAAGACCTCCCATGGCTGCTGTCAGAATATTTAACCAGCCTTGGTAAATATTTTTCGGTGGTTTGTTTGTTTGTTTGTTTCCTTTTTATACTTCTAAGGATATGGGTGGTTACATTTGTCTTTTTCCAGGCACCTTTTCTTACTTTGACCCACTTGTTCTATTTGAATTTCTTCCTAAGTACTTCTCCTGTCCCCCATTGTGCCAGGAGTTTGCACATTACACCACTGAGAGCTGACTTACTGGGGGTTGGGGGGGGTGACTCACCACAGTACCAGAGCTTACCTTGGTGCTCCCATGTAACCTGGGGGCTTAGACCAGGCCCTTTGGTTAGTAAGGCATGTACCCTACTGGGTGAGTCATCTCCCGAATCTTGACTCTTTAAGATAAAAAATACAAGTACTGGGGAGTCAGGCGCTAGCGCAGCAGGTTAAGCGCTCGGGTTAAGCGCATGTGGTGCAATGCGCAAGGACCGTCGGAAGGATCCCGGTTCAAGACCCCGGCTCCCCACTTGTAGGAGGTCGCTTTGCACGTGGTGAAGCAGGTCTGCATGTGTCTATCTCTCTTCATGTCTTCCCCTCTTCTCTCCATTTCTCTCTCCTATCCAATAACAATAATAGCTATGACTACAACAAGGGCAACAAAGTGGGGGAAAAAATAGCCTCCAGGAGCAGTGTATTTGTAGTACAGGCACCGAGTCCCAGCAATAACCCTGAAGGCAAAAAAATAAAAATAAAAATACAAGTACTGTTCCCATGAATATGGATGCTACCACTAAGCTGGATTGGGCACTTTTGAAGTTATGCATGTGTATCTTGTAGAGGGGGCAGTAATTTCTTTGTAATCTCTCTTGCTAAACTGTGTACATCCCTGTATATCCAGAACCCTGCTACCTTCTGAGTTTAGGTGACATGCATAACTTGGCATGCAACACCATAGATTTGAGGAGTAAGGGCTGGGTGGTGGCACACCTGGTAGAGTGCATAAAGATCCAAGCTCAAGCCCCCAGTCCCCACCTGCAGGGAGTACACTTCATAAATGGTGAGGCAGTGCTGCAGATTCTCCGTTTCCCTCTTCCCCTATCAATCAAAAAGTAATAATAATTTAATTTTTTTCAGAAGTACAGCCTCACTGTACCCAGCACAAAAGTTCTAGTGCCATCATTCTGTAAAGATCTTGACTCTTGGTCACCAGGGTTATTGCTGGGGTTCATTGCCTGTGCTACAAATCCACTGTTCCTGGAGGTTGCTTTTTTTTTCCCTTTAGTTACCCTTGTTTATTGTTGTTATTATTGCTGTCATTGTTGCATAGGACAGAGAGAAATCGAGAGAGGATGGGAAGACAGAGGAGAGAAAGGTAGACACCTGCAGACCTGCTTCATGCCATGTGCATTTAACCCACTGCTCTACCGCCCAACCCCTGATCTTGACTCTTAAAAGGTGTCCCTGTGCTCTAATTTGTTGAGTCATTAAGAGAATGAGCAGAAGGCAGTAGTTAAGCTGATCTCAGGGCCATCTATAACCCCAAACTTTTATCAAGTTTGAAGTTTTCCATGGGAAATGATGGTAACCCTAGAAGCTTCAAAACTCCTTATCTCCTTGTTTGGGGGACATATAAGGGGGTTAGAAACAGCTCATAATATGACCTCACCATCTTAGTATTATGAGAGATGTTACAATGAAGAAGTTGGCAAAAAGCTACTCTACATTTTCTTTTACCAGAAAGCTGATCACCTCTAGCTTATGGTGGTGCAGGGGATTGAACCTGGGACTTTTGAGCCTCAGGCATGACAGTCTGTTTGCATAACCATTATGTTTTCTACCCCCAACTACTCTACCTTTTAATTGAGGAATAATACTGGCTAGGTCCTTCTGGATTCCAACTCCCATTCTGCATCATTGAAAGGTAGAGCTGCCTGCTGGCCTTGTTTCAGAAGACAACCAGAGAAACCCAAGATTTTTTTTTAATCTATCTGTTATTGGAGAGAGACAGAAATTGAGAGAGAAGGGGGAGATAGAGAGGAAGAGAGATACCTGCAGACCTGCTTCACCGCCTGTGAAGCGACTCCCTTGCAGATGGGGAGCTGGGGGGCGGGCTTGAACTAGGATCCTAACCGGTCCTTGCGCTTTGCGCCACGTGCACTTAACCTGCTGTGCTACCTACCACCCGACTCACAAGATTTTTTTTTTCCAACCTGTCGAATAAGTTGGAGGTTTTTGGAAGGATAGATTCCAGTTATCTTGGCCCATCCCTTTACAGGAGTCAGGAAGAACATTAAAAATTGAGAAGTTTGGATGTATTATAACATGATTATGAGACAAGTACTATCCCCATAAATTTGGATTCTACCACTAAGCTGGATGGGGCACTTTTGAAGTTTTACATGTGTATCTTGTAGAGGGACCAGACATTCCTTTGTAATCTCTCTTGGTATGCTGTACATCCAGACCCCTGCCACCTGCGTTTAGGTGATAGTGGATGGGCTTAATTTTCTGTGTCCACAGATGGAAGAGTTAACTAAAGCCTGGGTATGTTAGTGCCTGGTTGGCCAGCAGAGGGCAGTGGTGACACACTAATAGAGAGGCAGGTGGTCAGTAAATCTGCTTGGACAGAACTTGAGAGGGGCTGTGTTGGGGAGACCTGCTTGGGCTTGGTTTGGTTCATTTTATCCAGAACTGTATGGGTCAGTGCCCCAGTCAGTAAGTCTTTGTCTTACTATCCTTAACACAGTGAGGTGATATCTTGGTATTCTAGATCAAGGTCCAACAGAACTGTCAAGCCTTCTACCCCTCTTTCTTCCCCATTGGTATAGTAGCCATATTCCTGGATGTGGACAAGTTAGTGGCTTCTAGTTGCATAAAGGCAAAGGCCTGTCCCTTGCTTCAGGTGAACAAAGAATCTCATTTCTGGAAGTTCTCAGCCTAATGTTGAAACCTTTCCCCAGAGGCAGGCACTCCCAATGATCCTGGCCAGCTAACCCTCTCTTACTTGGCCTGCATGCCTTTTCTGGGCTCCCAGGATGTGGCCCTGAAGGATGAAGGCATAGAGACAGGAAGAGCAGAGCTAGGACTTTGGTATGGCCTGGGAAATGTTCCTCCCTTGTCATTTTCAATCTATACTGTGTTTGGGGGCTCCAAACTCCAGTCTTCCAGCCCAACAGCTGTGAACCTCTAGGGCTACTACCCAGAAGCCAGCTGCCTTTTCTTGGGGGATCCTTTGAAATTCCAGGCTTGGCCATCTAAGTATGCAAATGCATCCAGATTTACTGAGCCCTCCAAGTGACTGCACCCTAGGCAGAGCTATAAGAATTAACTTGCGGGGGCCCGGTGATGGCGCACCCGGTTGAGCGCAAGTGTTGCAATGCACAAGGACCCAGGTTCAAGCCCCCGGTCCCCACCTGCAGGGGGAAAGCTTTGCGAGTGGTAAAGCAAGGTTGCAGGTGTCTTTCTGTCTCTTTTCCTCCCGGTCTCTCCCTTGCGCTCCATTTCTGACTGTCTATCCAATAAATAAATAAAAAGATTTTTAAAAAATTAACTTCCACTACCCTCTAGATAGAAAGCAGCCTAGAGTTATTGGTGCCCAGAACCCAGGCTTTCTGCAGAGACTGCTTCCTAACCTTGAGAGGGATTTTGCATACAAAGGGTAAATTGGGAAGCTTTAGGGGTCATTCTGGAGCTTGAAGCTTCAGGGCTAAGAAAGTCCCTAGAATAAAGAGTGAAACCTTGGACCTAACCCTGGCTAGAGAAATTGACACTAAGAAAGCTCTTGATGTGCTCCCACACCAGACCCAGGCTATAGAGCTGGGAATTAGGCAGCCCACCAGACCAACAGCCTGATCCCCAGAATGCCTTGCTCTCCCCCAGGCCTCCCCCTGGGGCTGGTTATCTGGCTACAGCAGGAGGAATGTGTGCTCTCGGGTGGGGGGGGAGCTGGTCAGGGTCGGGGCGGAAACCTGGGAGTGTGGACTTCTGGCCTGCCCTGTCCCTGCTTGAGGGAGGGAGCCATGGAGAATGTGGCTGATGGGTCCCAGGCATGGGAGAGTCCTAAGTCGGCCTGTGTAAGTATGTGCAGGAGGGGTTAGTTATCCTTGTGTGCAGGAACTTGTGAGAGTGTGAGAGAATTGTGAGCATGAACATTCCTTAGTGTTTATGCATATGGGTGTGAACCCAAGCTGTGAGTGTAGCCTTTGAGGAATAGGAGTCAGATCTGGGTTTAGGATCACAGGGCCATGCCTTTTCAGTTGTATGCTCTCCAGCAGTTAGTTTATTTCTCCTTTGCTTAAATTTCTCATTTAGAAAATTTGACACTACCACCACCACCACCATGACTCCCCCACACCCACAGGCAGTGCTAGGTGGAAAACAACCTTACCTAATTAGAGAGTTATGGCTGTGGGTGTTTGTAGATTCGGTGAAGTATGGCAGTGGGCAAATAAGGCATCTCTCCTGAATTTCAGGGTCCCTAGATGCCAGTAGTTTGTTCCTCAAGACCAGTCCTTGGGATACCCAGGTTGTCTGGACCCCAAGATTCACCCACTTGGCAAAGTTTCCAAGAGTATGTCACAGCCATGGTGGGTATGCATTTTATGCATTTTGACAGACATGTCAGGCCAATATGTATGTATATATATGTCTCTAAAACTCCATAAACAGTGTGTCATTTTTTCTCACAGAGTAAGAGGAGTTTTGGGTCAGCAGGCAGGATTTGGGGTTCAGACAAGGGAGTTTAAAGAGTTTAGCCAAGGTTGGGCGAGGGCAGGCAGCATAATGGTCATGCAAAGATACTCATGCCTGAGGTTCCAAAGTTCCAGGTTCAATCTCCTGCACCATCATAAACCAGAGCTGAGCAAGTGCTCGTTTAAAAAAAAAATGGGAGGGAGTCGGGCTGTAGCGCAGTGGGTTAAGCGCAGGTGGCGCAAAGCACAAGGACCGGCATAAGGATCCCGGTTCGAAACCCGGCTCCCCACCTGCAGGGGAGTCGCTTCACAGGTGGTGAAGCAGGTCTGCAGGTGTCTATCTTTCTCTCCTCCTCTCTGTCTTCCCCTCCTCTCTCCATTTCTCTCTGTCCTATCCAACAACAACAATAATAACTACAACAATAAAACAACAAGGGTAACAAAAGGGAATAAATAAAATAAAAAATTTTAAAAAATGGGAATCAGGCAGTGGCGAAGTAAGTTAAGCACACGTGCAAAGCAAAAGGACCGGCATAAGGATCCCAGTTTGAGCCCCCAGCTCCCCACCTGCTGGGGAGTCACTTCACAGGCAGTGAAGCAGGTCTGCAGGTGTCTGTCTTTCTCTCCCCCTCTCTGTCTTCCCCTCCTCTCTCCATTTCTCTCTGTCCTATCCAACAACAATGACATCAGTAACCACAACAGTGTTAAACAAGAGCAACAAAAAGGACAATAAATAAATATAAAAAAGGTGAAAAAAATTAATCTAGGGCACATACCCTGGGGGAAACTAGGGAATGTTGGAAGTCTCTGGGTGGAAACTTTAGGGGGTGCTTCCTGCCTGCACTGGATTCCTGGCAGCCCCTAAGATGGCCAGGCCTGAAGTGGAATAAGTGAGGACTACTGCCCAGCTGGCCATACACTTAAAACCACAGGAGTGGCCTGTAAGGGAGTACTGAAGGAATGACATCCATATGCATGGGAGGAATGGGGGGGGGGTGCAGCTAATGGGACCAGTAGCTTTGCACTAGTAGAGTTCCACCTGGTAAGAGATTTGGAATAGTTGCTTCACCAAAGTCCCAGAGTGTGTGATGGGTGTGACTAAATGAGGAATTCATCGATTAAATAAATGGTTACTCTGGGTTAGTGGATTGTCCTTGTGACACTTGAATTGTTGGAAGTGCAGATACTTGTAATGACAACTAGTTTTGCTGCTGGGATGCATCAGGTACTTGGAGAGGCATTGTGTGATAGGACTTAGTGTGTCTGTGAATGTCCCCAAACTGTGTGTTCTGAGTATTAGCCATGTATCTGGCCCTGTGCAAAGCACCTTACCTGTGACAGTTCAATGAGTGCTGGTTTGCCTGTGCCCCATGTTTGCTTATTGTGGCATGTTAGGTTCAAATGGCACATGTGATACAGCTGCATCTGTGTTGGCTGCTGGCATTCAACTTGTAACCTTGTTGTATAGATGGGCTGTTGATCCCGTTGTATTGCCCTTATGTTCTGGGTAGTGAGTGACACCCACTTTGACAGTGCGCCCTGAGGTGGTGGTGGTAATGTATGTAATCTGACTATGTGACAGTTCTGCTTCGTTGTCCATCCAGAATATGTAACTTAGTACTGTTGTGTGGCCGAGCCCAGTTAGTGGAATTCGTCCTGGTGATCTGGGTGTGTAGTATAGGGGATCACCCTTTGGTGTGGGGAGAACTAAATAGTTGTTTGATAGTGCTGTATGGTGCTTATATGTGTCTGTGTCCCTATTGTATGTGTCCATGTGAGCCATTTGTTTGACACTGTTGTGTTGTGACTTGTGTCAGAAACTCAACAGTTGTGCTGTGGTGTAACTGTGTGCTAGCTATATCTCCTTTGTGGCAGTGGCACCCCCATAATGGTGCTTCCCTATGCATCAGTGTGGCCCCACTCTGCCCGGCCACGAGTCTGTAAACAGGCTGACCTCAGCCTGCTGGGGTACCTGCAGTCCCTCCAGCCCCGCCGCCCCTCCCCCGCGCTGTCCGCCAGCTCCTCGCTGCGATCGATCGCCATTGATTGTCCCTGACGAGCTGCTCCACTTTCCAGCCAATGTCAGGAGGGGGGATCTCCGCCGCCCTGGCGGTGTCATTTCCACACACTCCCTGGGCTGCCGCCAGCACGGTCACCACTAAGAGCCGGCCTGGATCGCCCGTAGCGTGGACCAGACTCTCCACCTCTAGCCATGACGCCCGCCACCACCCCACCCACCCACTCCGACGTCGGGCCACGACCACCACCACCAGCCAGCCTGCAGCCCAGCACCCAGACCTCCCCCTTCTCCCAGTGGGTGGATATTGTTGCCTCATGTGTTTGAGCTTGGGCCACTGGAGGAGGGGTGTGTTTTGTCGGTGAGTGGAGCCTGTGTGCTGGGGTGTGGGTGGGGGCTAGGGTTGTTTCCGGGCGGAGGCGCCTGTAGGCCAGCTTTGCAGTGGCCCAAACAGATGCTAATGATTTTCCGGGAGGCGCCGGTTATCTCTGGCCCCAGCCCCCCATCCAGCCAGTGAGCATGCCTGGGCCAGACACAGACCTCATACTCTTCCTCCTCACCCACACCACTCTGAGGGGATTACCAAATAGCCTCCAGTAGACAGAAGGGGTTACCACCTTTTGGGGGTAGTCTCAGAGCTGACAGCATGAGGATGTTTGCTACCACATCTTCTGAGCCCCTTCTCAAAGCCTGAGCACACACCTGAACAGGGCAAACAGGCTCAGAAAAACCCGCCTGCTCAGCTGAGTTGATCACCCTCTCTTAGAGCCACCCTGTCTGGGACTCATAGGCCCCCCTGTTGCCCAGGAGCCAGAGCCAGTTTCCAGACTCCCCGGTGGAAGTGCTGACGTGGCTCTGGGCAGCTGTCTGGGCCTAGAAGCGGGGCAGATGTCACTGAGCCCAGGGGAGGAGGAGGTGGCTCTGTGGGAAGGGAGGGCAGGGCCTCTAGCCTAAAGAGACACGCCTCCTCTGTCCAGCCCTGCTGTCAGTCTAGGATGGGGCACAGCCTACCCAAGCTGACCAGCTCAGCTCTGTAGTACTGAAGCCTCTCTGTACTGTGGCCCCTTCCTCCTCTGTCAAAGGGAAATAGCAACACCTGTTTTGGAGGGGGGCTAAGCTTCAAATGAAAGCAGGGGTATGCAGAACCCCTATTCCAGTTCTGGACACAGTGTTCCTGCTCAATAAATATCAGCTGTCATTGTTGTCTCTGCAAGTGGGGATTTTGTGTGTCCATAGGCAAAACTGAGTCCTGAGGGTGCCAGCTGGCTTCAGAGGTCATTGCAGCCAGCTTCCTGCCTTGTTGCCCCTGGCCCTCTGCATTTTTCATGCATGTCTAGCTTTGTTCCTTCTCACTGAAGTGTCAGCCCCCCTCAGCTCTGCCTGCTGCCGAGCTGCCTCTCCCCACCCTTATCGGAGTGGTTCTCCTATCTGGCCACCACATTGGGTCCCTGGAGCAGCACAACCCCCTGCAAACAGCAATCGATGGGGCGGAACAGCCTCCCTGACAGATGGACCCACAGAGGCTGGGCTGCTTCAGCCAAACTCCCTAGGAAACCAGAGACAAGAGCCCTGCCACTGTGGCTGCCTCCTAAATAGAAGTGGGAGGGGGCCAGAGTCCCCAGACTGGGCTAGGCCCTGGGGATGGTCTTTGGACAGCAAGCTCCTTTGGGAGGTAGAGTGAGATGGAGAGGAGGCCCTGTAGAGCTGGTCTGGTAGGTGGGATAAGTCTTTCTCCCTCCAGTGGGCAGGTGAAGAGTTTTGCCAGCCCCTTTCTCTACCATGGTACTTTTTCTAACCACTGATGGCTGCATTCCTCAGGTCATAGGGGCCTTTAAAGCCACTGTGGCAGAAGGGCTTGGATGTGGCAGCGAGACGTGTGTGTGTGTGTGTGTGTGTGTGTGTGTGTGTGTGTGTGTGTGTGTGTTTTGCCTCTTGTTCTCTACCAGGTTCCCAGATTGTCAGGGAAATTCTTCCCAGGAT